>NC_038248.2:9997844-10359575 GCF_000004515.6 Glycine max
AAGGGCACACCGGAGACCGGCTTACAAATCCCAGGTTTTCATAAACAAAGAAACCGAAGCGGCGGCCGCACAGGATCGGTGAAGGGAGAAGAGAGAAGGATGAAAAATAGAAATTTATTGAATCTAAAAAGAAGCGCTTACAAAAATCTTGTTTCAGAGCACCTCTCTTCCGAAACCTGAAAAATGGCTAAAATGAAAGGGTGCCTCACAACATGCTTGAGGACTCCTTATATAGCCAAAAATCTAAGACCGGTAGTTGCTGGTAGTTTTGACCGAGACTATTTGACTGTTTGTTACAAGACAAGTAGTTTTGACCGAGACTTTAATGGCTACAGGACAGGTAGTATTGTCCAGCATTAATTACACATTAATTACAAACAGACGGTTTTGTGACCGAAATTAAATTTAATCTAAACAGATACCAAAACAATCATCTTCGTTTTGGTAAAAGGGATCTTCTTCGTAGCAGAACTTGTTTCTTCCTTCTTTGAGGATGAAGCTTCTTCTTCCTGTTGTAACATTTGTAGAACTTCTTTCAGATTTTTAGCTAAGACCTCCTTTGATGTCGATCCTGCTAAAAATGCTGCCAGATGAGACTTTTGGTTCAAAAACACAGAAGTCTCTGGATCAGCTGCTTTGAGAAATTTTGGATGGGATTGGAACCATAGTTTTACTTGTTCTGGATCCGCTTTATAAAATTATCATATAATTTATATCTATTTATGAAAATATACTTAATTAAAGATATTTATACTAATTATTTGAGTTAAGATACATAAATATTCTATTATTAATTATATAATAATATATAAATAAAATATCTGATATTTTAAATTATTTTTTATTATATATCTTACCTTTTATTTAGTATATATATATATATAAATTTAAGAATTCAAAAACAGAGTTGGATGACACGTAACGAAGTAGTTTTTAAAGGTTTGGATGTCACATGTCATTGATTCATAAATAATATAAATTGATTTGATGATTAAAATATTTATTGGTCATTAAAAAATTATTTTCAAATATTTATTGGTCATAAAAAAATTATTTCATTAAACTATTTTTTTATTATTTAAACTGTATTTCAAAATATGTTTATCAATCAGTTTTTTTTTTATAAAACATTTATTGGTGATTAAAAATAAATTTATAAATAAAAAAATTTTAGTATATTTTTAAAGAATAATTTTGCTATAATCAAATTTACCAATAAATTAAAATAATTAATTTTAGTATATTTTTCATGTGTAAATTAAAATAATTAATTTTATAATAAAAATGTTTACATTGTATTAATATGAAATTTAATTTAGAAATTTTTAAATTCAGCAAAAAAAATCTAAAAATTAATGTAATTTGAAAAATAATATAAATAAATGCAAAATTGAATAGTTAAGCGGTAAAAAGGTTTTGTTATAATATATAGTTTTTTTTATAATTCAGTAAAATAAAAATTCATTAATTTGAAAATTGTATTATAATTAATTAATGCAAAAATAAGTAATTGAGCAGTGTTTGTATTATGTTATTGGTCAATTACATGCAATCCAACTAAGAAATATTTAACTTTAATTATTTTCAATCAATTCTAAGTTTGTTCAAAATAATCGTGTGAATATTCAAATCACACATTTTAGATCTTTTATAATTCAAAATTTTATAACCATCTTTTTATAATTTAAACTGAATTTAAAAGTATGTTTATAAATTTAATTAAATTTAAAATGATATTATAATATATTTTAGATATTAAATTTTTATAATTAAATTTAAAATAATTTTTTATATATTTGATAGATACAAATTTATTATTATGAATATATTTATTATTTTGAAAATTCATTAATTTGAACAAAAATTAATTCCAATCAATTATAAATATTCAAATTAATTAAAGATTTTACTTAGTATTACAAAATTAAATTAAGACGGTAAAAAGAAATAAAATATCCCAATCAATTTTAAAATTTTTAAATATATTATTTTCATTTTGAATACTCATTTTCGTAAAATTTATTAATTATTGTAATTAAATTATTGTCATAAGTATTGGTATATAATGACATTTTCATTTACCCTGTATTAACTTCATCAAATAGCTATATGGAAACAAAAAATTGGTTTACATCTATCTTGAAATTTTCTTGTGTTGATTTTTGTCTCTTTAGAGAGATCTATATGTAGTGGTGGATAGTTCTATGGGTTTAGTAAACCTCTTCAAGTTATGGAGGTTGTGTGTAATAAGATGTTATATAACATCTCTTGAGATGTATTTATTAATATTTATTATAAAAAATAATCATTTTCATTTGATCTAATACAATTTTTCTCATCTCGTAATTTTTTTCTTATAATGATTTGCTACAATTTTTTCATTTCTTTTAATTTTGGTTAAGTTTCAGGTTTGCTTACTAATTGGTTTTCTAGCTTTTGCACTTACATTCACGAAACTATTGCCATAACAGTAGTAAATCTTATCGAATGATGATTATTATTGTAAATTGACAATTTCAAAAATTTTATTATTTATTACATCATTTCATTGGTCTTCAACTTTTTTTATGACCTACACTCTCGTTAACACATGTAACACAACAAGATTTTACATTTTTTTCTCAAGAAAAGAGAAGCATTGTGAAAAAATCAACAGGTACCACTTAACAATTAATATTTTTTCATGAAAATTGATACTTTTTTATTTTCTTATTTCTACCTTTCTTCATTTAAAAATGACTTTTTCTTTATACTATTTTTTTTTCTTACACTACAAATTGATAAAAAAAATTATTAACCTTTTTTTTTGTCGTCATGAATTGATTATCAAGATCATATTATTTGAGGAGGAAGAAGGTAAACATGCATGTGTTCTCTATCAAGAGGAATTTATAACTTATATCAGTGGCAGGGTGGAAATAGGCCAGACCGGCCTACAGGAGCCTACGATCTGACCTACATAAAGTTTGACCTGAACTGACCTATTTAATTAAAAGGTTAGGCTCAGATTTTTTTAAAAGCATATTAAATTAAATAAACCAGGTTTAAGCTTGTTAAAAAGCCTTATAAGCCTGATAGGCCGGCCTATATACATGTATATATACTTATATTATTTTTTGGATATAATTAATTTTTTTTAAACTAGCAGATTTTGATTACACATTACTGTTTCATAATTTTCATTCCTATAATCAAGTAAGAATTTAATTACAATTTATGTGTTAATCATGTGTCTTTTTATATTATTCATCATTTTTATTGGCTTTCCTATCCTTATTAACGTTTCATTTTCCATTAACTTTCCTATTACGTTCCTACTCTAGAACAAAGAAGTATATTTAACGTGAATAAGACTTTTAAGAAGACTATCAGGTCAGACAGGGCTTTTAAAAAGGTCAGGCCGAGCCAAAATAAAAGTCTTTTATAGGTTATAGGCCAAACTCAGGCCTCAAAAATTCATCGTAGACTAGACTCAGGCCTTCTAAAGTCACCTGGCTTATTCCCACCCCTAATGAGCGGACTATAAGAGAAAGTTAAAGTTTGATCGAAGAGCTTCCTAAAATTATGCAAACATAAAAGATGAAAAATCAAGAGCCCGTAAATCTTTCAATCTATGTTAATATAAATTAAATTTTACTCGTTAATTTGTGCAAAAAATATCACTTAAATTATAAATTTTATATAAATAAATAAATAAAAACATCAATTGAATCTCATGTAAATAAAGTCAAAATGACAATTCATAAATTAAACATAAAAATAGTATTTGAAACAAAAGGAAAAAAAACTAACATTTGTTAATATTTATTATTTATGATAAATATAAATTTAAATTAAATTAACTACTACAAAATATAGAAAAATATTAACATTAAATTATTATTTAAGGGGTTAATGAGAATTTATGGCAATCGAAGGGTGTGATTTAACTATTTTCTTTATGTATATGTATCTTATTAAAATAAAGTAACTATTTGATTATTTATTTATATTATTTATATTTTTTGTGAATATTTATATTATTAATATGAAAAGACATTAGTTTTTTCTAATAAATTTTAATTTACAATAAAATTTATTTTTTTGGTTTTGATTTTTATTTTATAAATTATCTTTTAAAATAATAGAAAATGTTTTCCTCACACAAAATTATTTTAAACAAAGTTAAGTAGATTTTTTTATATTATATAATGAAAGTAATTAATGTAATAATCAATTATATGCAATTAAGGTAATTACATGTAATTATTAGATATATTTGAATTAAAAAATTTGAGCATTAATTAAAATGATTTTAAAATAAAATGTTAAGATAAACATGTAATTATCATGTATAATTTATTTTTTTTATTGAAGTAATAAAAATCAATTAAGCTATTTTTTTCATTTGGAGCTCAATTTTATCTCTTAAAGGTTATTTTCAGTGACCATCAATATGCTGCATTATTCATAATTAAGTCAAGAAAGAGTATTAAACTTCAATATTGAAGCTAAACAAAAGGATATGACAAGAGTGACTCAAGGATTTCAGAGACTTAAAGTAAATTTAAGAATGAGACTCTTTATTTTCTCATAAAATTTTTTTTTTCTATACAAAGCTATAATATTGATGAAAAGTTGTTGCTCATTAATTGTTACTTATGATATCAATAAAAAGATTAGCAGTTACTTATAATATTTTATTTAAAATTTATTTTCAAATACAATTTTACAATAAATTTTTTTTGAGGTATATTAGTTTTTTTAAAAAAAAATGGGTCTTTTTTTTGGGCCTAAAGCCCTTGCTTGGGCCTTAAGCTGGCCTTGGAACATGAACAATAACAAAAAAAATTATATTGACAACACATGTCTATTATGTGACCAAAATATACAAAAAGAGTTAACATTGTTTTAAGAATGAGATATCATTATAAGGGAGACAGAGAGTTAGAAATTTTTTGTAGACTGAAAAAAAAAAAAGGAAGTGCATTGTAATTGAAACAAAATACAAAAAGTATCATTGTAATTTTATCTTCATATTTTTATAAGATTTTTATTAAATTATTCATATATTATTATTTTAATTTTATAAAATTACTTTTAAACATGAAAAATTTTATTTTTCTAAATGCCATTGAAATGATAATTAATTGAGATGAAAGAAATTGTTCAAAAAATTTAATAAAATGTATTATATAATTTTAAATTATTATCTTTACAACACTTATAATGAAAATTACTATTATTATTATTATTATTATTATTTATAGAAATAAAAAGAAAAATGTGAAATATAGATATTTATTATATTAAAAAATAAGTATATTTTTCAATGATTAAAACTATTTAATATGGTATTAAAAAAGATTATTAATTAATTCAAGTAGTTGTTAGCAATAATTTTCTCTTAAAAAATATTTTTGGATGCTCAATACTCACTAAAATATTCAAATATCACTACAATATTGGCATCATAATTTTCAATTTAGTTTTATTTTAAAAATATTCACAGTTGTCATTCATATACTTGCACATATTTATAAAATACATACATTGATACTTGCCGGAAAAAATACAAGTATGAGACAGACAAAATGTGTATTTTCATTAATGTGATGATGATGATGATGATGATAAAGATGAGATATTACTTTTTAAGACCACCTCATGTCACTATCATTCCTAATAACAATTTAGTTTACACAATACCAAATCATATTTGAAAAATCATTAATAGTTTTATAAACATTTATATTTAAGAATTATCATTTGAATTATCTACTTATACACACACACATAATATATATATATATATATATATATATATATATATATATATATAGATAGGAAGTAAGAATGCAGTATGATTGATGAATCTAAAATATAAACTTGAAAACAGATATCAAGGGCACACCGGAGACCGGCTTACAAATCCCAGGTTTTCATAAACAAAGAAACCGAAGCGGCGGCAGAGCCGCACAGGATCGGTGAAGGGAGAAGAGAGAAAGATGAAAAATAGAAATTTATTGAATCTAGAAAGAAGCGCTTACAAAATCTTGTTTCAGAGCACCTCTCTTCCGAAACCTGAAAAATGGCTAAATGAAAGGGTGCCTCACAACATGCTTGAGGACTCCTTATATAGCCAAAAATCTAAGACCGGTAGTTGCCGGTAGTTTTGACCGGGACTATTTGACTGTTTGTTACAAGACAAGTAGTTTTGACCGGGACTTTAATGGCTACAGGACAGGTAGTATTGTCCAGCATTAATTACACATCAATTACAAACAGACGGTTTTGTGACCGAAATTAAATTTAATCTAAACAGATACCAAAACAATCATCTTCGTTTTGGTAAAAGGGATCTTCTTCGTCTTCTTCAGCAGAACTTGTTTCTTCCTTCTTTGAGGATGAAGCTTCTTCTTCCTGTTGTAACATTTGTAGAACTTCCTTCAGATTTTTAGCTAAGACCTCCTTTGATGTCGATCCTGCTAAAAATGCTGCCAGATGAGACTTTTGGTTCAAAAACACAGAAGTCTCTGGATCAGCTGCTTTGAGGACTTCTGGATGGGATTGGAACCATAGTTTTACTTGTTCTGGATCCGCTTTGGATGAGTCAAATTGTGTCCACCATTTTACAAATGCGTGTCTTTGTAGTGATGGATATTGGTTTGTCTTTTCAGTCTTGCTGTAACGATATTGCCATGAGAATATCCATGACAGTGCAAAGCTTGAAAAGTATTTAAGATCTGCTGGAATTCGTGATTCCTGCGAATTGTATTGTTTCTTAAATTGGGAAAATCCTTGTTGGACCGTTTCTGGGAATATCTCTGGGATTGGTCCAAAGAAGTCCCACCATTGCAAAAACCAATTGGGAAAATTGTAAATTGTTTTGGTCTTGAAATATATCAGCCATGAATGCTTGAAGCGGGTATTTTGGTGCCAAAACACCTTAGTCCAAGCATCAACGTAATCCCAATAGGTATAACCTACCGGATCAAATGGAACTGAAAATCTCTTTCCTTTGTTCAAGTCCGAACCAAAGTGTCTTGGTTGAAGAACTTTTAGTATTTGGATGGTTGAGTGGGTGTTTAAGGTTTGGTCTTTTGGATCTTTGAAATGTTTGATAGATACTGAGTTTGAATCTACCAAAATCAATTCATAAAAAGTTCTTGTCTTCAGGATGGTGGTTGGTTTGTAGTGAAATCCTGGTGGGAAAGCCTTGGCCGTCGCCTTGAAGGGATTTTTGTCCCAAAATTCAGGTTCCATCTGCAAAACAGTTAACAATTTATTTTTATAAATATAATTGTTAGTTTGTTTGGTAGGTGGTGTTTGAGCTTTGGCTAAAGGTAGTTTTCCTTTAGTATTGGTGGCTGTTTTGGTCATTGACGCATTTTGGATCAGTTTGTAAATTTGATTCAGATTCATCATCAGATTCTGAGGCAATGTCTGCCCAAGATTTTTTGATTATTTTTGGAAATTTGGTCAGACCCATGTCTTGAAGGGCCTGAAGGGTTTCAATTGGCCATGCATAGTCAGCCGATGTTTGTTTGGCGGTTGCCGGTTTGGGAGATTCCTGAGTGGATGGCTCAGGTTTGATTGAGGCAATCTGGGTTGATGACCCTTCTAAATTGGTTTTCTGGGTAGATGACCCAGCCTGGGTTGGTGACCCAGAAGAGGTAGATGATTTCTTGATGGTTGGCTCTGGAAGAGCCAGCCTGGCTCCTTTGCCTGTACTCCTTCCTCCCCGTAGGGAGATTCCCGATGCCTTAGGAGGCATTACCACTTTTCTGTAAGAATTCACGGGTAAGGTAGTCAGGTAGTGAATTTGAGGTGCCCTTGATGTATTCTATGTCAAAATCAAAGACACTTAAAATTGCTTGCCATCGTGCAAAAATTTGTTTTGAGGCAAGGTTTTTAACATCTTTTTGTAAAATATCTTTGGCTGATTTACAATCAACCCTGATTAAAAATTTTTGGTTTAATAAATCCGATTGAAATTTGGAAATGCACAAAACAATTGCTAAAACCTCTTTTTTAACAGTTGAATATTTTAATTGTGCAGGATTCCAATGTTTTGATGTATATGCAATGACATGATCTTGGCCATGGACTCTTTGTTTGAGGATGCCACCATAACCTATGTCTGAAGCATCAGTTTCGACAATTTTAAATGCCTGTGGAATAGGAAGATACAGACATTTAATGGATTGGACTTTGACTTTGATTTCTTTAACCGTTTGTGTATGGAGGTCAGACCAAGGAGGCGGATTTTTCTTCAGCCTATCATGTAATGGCTTGACAATATTATTTAAATAGGGGACAAATTCTCCTACGTAATTTAGACAACCTAGAAATCTTTGTAACTGGGTTTTGTCTAAGATTTGGTTGGGGAATTTGCTAGCAAACTCTATTGACCTTTCGATTGGAATGATTGTACCTTGATATATATTGTGACCAAGGAATCGAATTCAAGTTTGGAAAAGATTGATTTTTGATTTGGAGACTGCCAAACCATTTTGTTTGATGATATGTATGAAGGTTTGGAGATGTTTGAAATGTTGGTCAATGTTTTGGGAAAAGATTAAAACATCATCTATGTAGACAATGACAAATTTTGAATAGGGATTAAAAATATCGTTCATAATTTTTTGAAATTCTGAAGGGGCATTCTTCAGTCCGAATGGCATCACGTTCCATTCATATTGCCCGAAAGGTACAGTAAACGCTGTTTTGTACCTATCTGATTCTTGGATTTGGATTTGCCAAAATCCAGATTTCATATCAAATTTTGAAAATATCTTTGCAGAATTTAATCTGTTAAGCAAATCTTTTTTGTTTGGAATAGGATATTTAATCCATTGTAATGCTTGATTTAATGGTTTGTAATTTATGACTAAGCGGGGTGTTCCACGCTCAATCTCAGATTGTTTGTTAACATAAAAAGCCGCACAAGACCATGGGCTTTTGCTTTTCTGGATTAGGCCTTTATCAAGCAAATCCTTGATTTCCTTTTGACAGTATTGAAGAAGTTCTTCATTCATTTGGATTGGTCTGGCTTTTGTGGGAATTTGTTTTTCCCTAAAGTCTTTCTCATAAGGGAGATCGACAATATGTTTCTTTCTGTCCCAAAATGCATGTGGCAATTCAGAACAAACGGTCGATTCAATATGATTTAATAAAGATTGAATTCTTTCTTTTACTTGGGGTTTTCCCAGTTGTATCTGAATATTATTAAAAGATACTTCTTCTTTTAAGAAGTTAATTTGATTAATCTTATTTTCTATAAGATTTATATTTCTGGAAATTGGTTTAGTAGAAAAATTAAATATAATTTTTCTTCCTAAATAATTTGTAGTTATTCCTTCATTAGATATTTGGATGGGAAACAGGGCTCTAATGAAGGGCGTTCCTAAGATTACTTCATTCTTAAGGTTTTTACCAGAAGAAAATTTGTGTTCATCTTAAGACCTTGGTTTTCAATTATTGCATTTGATAGCTTAAAATTAATTTTTAATTTTGAGCCGTTTGCCGTACTTAATTTTTCTGAGGTTTTCTCAAAGAATTTTGTAGGAATTAATCCTTCTAAAATGCAGTTTGAATCAGCCCCTGTATCAAATAGGGCCATTGTTTCTAAAACGAAATCATTAATAATTATTTTTATGTTTATGTAAAATTTTTGGATTTTAATCTTGTTGATTAATCCCATAAACATATCATCTTCTAAATTTTCTGGTTGGTTTTCCTCACTGTTGTTGGTACTTTCAGAATCATTATCTTCCTCAAGTTGAGAAAGAATGATCTGATGAATTTCTTGTTGTTGACGAAGTTCTTTTACTTCTCTTTTTAGATTGTTTATCTCTGTTTGGAGATCTTGGATTGTCGTTGGTTTGGTTGAAGAATTTTCTAATCTCTTGAGTATGTTACTTACATCAAATTTGTTGTTTGTGATAAAATCTTTTTGTCTAGGTTTTACCTCTAATGTTTTCTTGAGTTTTTCCAGAAAAACCTTCTTTTCCTGGGGTTCAGGTATGGAATTGATTGCTTCAAACAAGAGATCTTGTTCTCTCGTTAGATTATTGATTTGCCCATCATCATCATCTGTTGATGATAGTTGGTCATCTTGTTGGATTAGGTTTAGGTTTTCATCGGAAAGCACGGAGGATGAAGTTTCTGTTTCCTCCTCCGAGGTTTCTATGAGCAAATTGTTTATTTGCTCTTCAATTGCGGGTTCTAGGTTAAGGTTTCTTAACTTCTTTTTTAGCCTACAGTATTTGCTGATGTGGCCTTGTTTTCCACAATTGTAGCACGTTATTTTTGATTTTGTTTTTTGTTTAGGATTTTCCATTCCTCTACTGGTTGATGGTTTGTGTGAGTATCTCCTCCTTGGAAATCTCTTTGTATTGACCGGTTTATTCTCATGGATTTCTTTTTTAGAGGATTGTTTTTTCTTTTGTTTTGGACAGGCCGGTAGACCAAATTGTTCGCAGAAAGAACCTAAATCTCTCTTTGTTTGAGCCTTTTCTTTGGCTAATTGCCTCTGAATTTTGTCATCCTGACAAATTTTTAAGGCTACCTTTTGGACGTAAGAAATTAATTGACCATAACTTAAACTTTCATATGGAATATCTCCATTGGCAGATTGACTACGGATTTTATCTCTAACCTTGTCTCCTAATGATCTGGGAAGACCAGCTAGAAATTTTTCTTTCCAAAAAGGTTGTTGACTATCTTCTCTTGTGTAAACCCTAGTTAGGAAAGTATCTCTATACCACCTAAAATCCGCTAAGGTTCTACACTTAAGATTTGACAATAATTCTGCAGACCTATCTTTCCACAAGGATGGGTCTCCAATGAAATGTTGGGCTATTGTAAAAATTAATGTGTTAACAGCGTCAGGAATCTCTTTATCATCGTCATTAGTAATGACTTTTCCATTGAGATCCGTTTTAACTGCGCTGTAAATTTTTGATTTCTCTTCGTTAGTGAGATAATTATCCCACCATCCTTTTAGTTGTCCAGAAAATCCTGCCACTAAGATATCTATAATGGTTTCCTCTGAACATTCATGGGAGGTTTGGTAAGCCGTAGCTACCATGGTCATATGTTGGAGTGTATTCATGATGTTATACTCCGTTTGTGCATCTATGTTCCATTCATAGATGTTGTTTGCACTAAAACTCTTAAAATTGTTTTCACCTCTTTCTTCTAATAGAAGGTCAGGGGCAGTTGGACGTTGATAATATAATTTGGAGGGTGTCTTCCAGTGTTTGGAATTAATTGGATTTATATTCTTCTCTGACACTGATCCTATCTCAGTTGTGTTATCTGAGTTTTGGTCACTATCTTTATTAATAACATTGATTAATTTGGAGGTACTTCTTGTTACCATTTTGGAAGTATTTTCCGAGGCTTGGGGGGTATCGGGAATGACTTTAAGTAAACTACCAATCTTGTTTAGTAATTCACTATGGTTGTCACCTACGCCTTCAATTAAGGATTTAGTTTTTCTAAGTTCCCTAATTTTTCTTTTAGCCTTCTCACTAACTTTGAAAGGTTTGAATAAAGGTTTTTCAATGGGGATTCTTGGCGAAGTTTCCTCAATTGATTTTTGTTTAGGAACTACCTTAGTTTTTATGGTTTCTCCTAAAGCTTGTAAGTATTTGTTGGTATAATTTGCCTGTTCCATTAGGCTCTTAATGTCTTTAGAGGTTATTTCCTCGTTCACATCTTTTGTTTTGAATGGAATTGCCATGACAGGTTTATTGTTACTGTCTTTGATGTTTGGTAGTTGATATTGTGTTGCGGGAGGTAATTCCGATTGGATTAACTCACCATCCTTCACTTGCCAATTTGTTATGACATTTGTTGTTGGATCACCTATGATGTCTTGTTTCCATGGGTAATCTATATCCTTTCTGATGGAATAAGCATGAAACCAATCAAAGAAAAGGACATTAATTTTGAATCTTTCGACAAATTCGTAGAACTTGTCTTGGATTTGTTTTCTGTTTGTACCCTTGTAATGTTGGAAAAACCATCTCCTTTGGGGTTCATTCTCCGGAGAATAAAAATCTTTCCTAAGGGTTTCCTTATCAATGCTAAAGTTGTCAGATAACATCATAAGGTTCCATAGAAGAGTATGTTGGGGATTGGATCGACTTTTGGTCGTCCTCCTGTTCTTGGTTGTAAGTTGTTCTAGGTATGCTTGAAGTGGTGTCTAATCCTTGGAGGTTTACAGTAGGGAACTGGTTATGTGACTCAGATCTGGTTAGTCCTACTGGAATTGAACGGGTTCTAACTGAAAAAGACCTTCTGGCTGACTCATATTCAGACCTAGAGGCTTCTATCCTTGATGAAAAAGAATTTCTCCTATTGAAGGTTATCTCTACCTTTCCGGAGTTATCTTGCTTAATATGCTCTATGGTTGGAGCGGGTCGGGGAATAGACGGTGTGGCCTTATCCATAACCCATCTTTCGGGAAGAGTTACTTCATCCCATTTTATTTTTCTCGGGAGAGACACGTTAGCCTTTGTCATATCAGTGATAAACAAGGTTGTTTCTCCTTTTTGAGGTTTTAATAGGACTCTAGATGCACAAGTATTCATGACCTTGTACTGGATCCTATAAATTAAGGCTGCTGGGATTGATCCTTCTTTCATGTCAAGGCCATGAAAGTGGATGTTTAAGAACAGAGAGTCAAAAATGTTTCTGTCCATCAGACTCACTGTTTTGTTTGGATAACAATTAAAATATATTGGACCCTGTCCTAGGCTGGTTTCGACTGTTCCAATTAGGGAGTCTTCAAATTGATTATGGGCTTGATGGCTACTTGTACACAACCGATGTGTAAATATTTATACTTACGGCTATGTTCATAAATTGAATTTTTTGAAAGTAGATGAAATTCTTCCCCTATATCTTGTCCTAGAGGAATATTGTTTTCTACTGTTTTGATTATGTAATCAAAGTTGTGTTTGTCTTTAATTGTTTCAGGAACGTATAGTTGATCCTGAGGGATTTCTGGAATGTTCCAGTCATCCATGTTTTGATTAATATCTTCGAATCGGACTTCCTCATCGAAGAGATTGTGTTTTGGGGCGACCTCTTGGGTCTGGTTATCTTGATCATTTAAGAGATTGGTGTTTCTTGAAGAAGATGAAGAGGAGGAATTTGAGCGAAAAGAGATACGGGAAAAGGATCGCAATAATCTAGACATGATTAAAACATTCTCTAATATCTTTGCCTTCGTTTGGTTCCATAGGAATCTTCCCATAAGGCTATATGTTACGGAACTTCTTGGATCTGAATAAATGAAAAAGAAGATTTTTTTTTTTTTACAGACAATATAGTTTGAACATTACTCCTATAGCCACCAGTATATTATGTCTCAATAATTTATTTGAATAATACACCTTAGCCTTACTGCCCTTTCTCATCCACGGGACTTACTGCTACAGTATCATTCAACTAAAATATCAGACTGCTGGATCTGAAGCATGTACAGTAATTTTAATTTATGGATCTGAAGCATCATGTTAACTAAAATATCAGACTGCTGTGCTTCCAGAAAATACTGTTCAAACACATACTGTTTAAATTAAAATTACTGTACATGCTTCAGATCCATAAGTTCAGTTAACATATGCCCTTACGGAAAGGGCAGTAAGGCTAAGGTATTTTAGTTGAATGATACTGTAGCAGTAACTCCCGTGGATGAGAAAGGGCAGTAAGGCTAAGGTGTATTATTCAAATAAATTATTGAGACATAATATACTGGTGGCTATAGGAGTAATGTTCAAACTATATTGTCTGTAAAAAAAAAAAAAAATCTTCTTTTTCATTTATTCAGATCCAAGAAGTTCCGTAACATATAGCCTTATGGGAAGATTCCTATGGAACCAAATGAAGGCAAAGATATTAGAGAATGTTTTAATCATGTCTAGATTATTGCGATCCTTTTCCCGTATCTCTTTTCGCTCAAATTCCTCCTCTTCATCTTCTTCAAGAAACACCAATCTCTTAAATGATCAAGATAACCAGACCCAAGAGGTCGCCCCAAAACACAATCTCTTCGATGAGGAAGTCCGATTCGAAGATATTAATCAAAACATGGATGACTGAACATTCCAGAAATCCCTCAGGATCAACTATACGTTCCTGAAACAATTAAAGACAAACACAACTTTGATTACATAATCAAAACAGTAGAAAACAATATTCCTCTAGGACAAGATATAGGGGAAGAATTTCATCTACTTTCAAAAAATTCAATTTATGAACATAGCCGTATGTATAAATATTTACACATCGGTTGTGTACAAGTAGCCATCAAGCCCTTAATTGATATGGGCATAGATGCAACAGTTTTAATGTGTCTAAGAGATATTAGGCATAATCAATTTGAAGACTCCCTAATTGGAACAGTCGAAACCAGCCTAGGACAGGGTCCAATATATTTTAATTGTTATCCAAACAAAACAGTGAGTCTGATGGATAGAAACATTCTTGACTCTCTGTTCTTAAACATCCACTTTCATGGCCTTGACATGAAAGAAGGATCAATCCCAGCAGCCTTAATTTATAGGATCCAGTACAAGGTCATGAATACTTGTGCATCTAGAGTCCTGTTAAAACCTCAAAAAGGAGAAACAACCTTGTTTATCATTGATATGACAAAGGCTAACGTGTCTCTCCCGAGAAAAATAAAATGGGATGAAGTAACTCTTCCCGAAAGATGGGTTATGGATAAGGCCACACCGTCTATTCCTCGACCCGCTCCAACCATAGAGCATATTAAGCAAGATAACTCCGGAAGGGTAGAGATAACCTTCAATAGGAGAAATTCTTTTTCATCAAGGATAGAAGCCTCTAGGTCTGAATATGAGTCAGCCAGAAGGTCTTTTTCAGTTAGAACCGTTCAATTCCAGTAGGACTAACTAGATCTGAGTCACATAACCAGTTCCCTACTGTAAACCTCAAGGATTAGACACCACTTCAAGCATACCTAGAACAACTTACAACCAAGAACAGGAGGACGACCAAAAGTCGATCCAATCCCCAACATACTCTTCTATGGAACCTTATGATGTTATCTGACAACTTTAGCATTGATAAGGAAACCCTTAGGAAAGATTTTTATTCTCCGGAGAATGAACCCCAAAGGAGATGGTTTTTCCAACATTACAAGGGTACAAACAGAAAACAAATCCAAGACAAGTTCTACGAATTTGTCGAAAGAGTCAAAATTAATGTCCTTTTCTTTGATTGGTTTCATGCTTATGCCATCAGAAGGATATAGATTACCCTTGGAAACAAGACATCATAGGTGATCCAACAACAAATGTCATAACAAATTGGCAAGTGAAGGATGGTGAGTTAATCCAATCGGAATTACCTCCCGCAACACAATATCAACTACCAAACATCAAAGACAGTAACAATAAACCTGTCATGGCAATTCCATTCAAGACAAAAGATGTCAATGAGGAATAACCTCTAAAGACATTAAGAGCCTAATGGAACAGGCAAATTATACCAACAAATACTTACAAGCTTTAGGAGAAACCATAAAAACTAAGGTAGTTCCTAAACAAAAATCAATTGAGGAAACTTCGCCAAAAATCCCCATTGAAAACCTTTATTCAAACCTTTCAAAGTTAGTGAGAAGGCTAAAAGAAAAATTAGGGAACTTAGAAAAACTAAATCCTTAATTGAAGGCGTAGGTGACAACCATAGTGAATTACTAAACAAGATTGGTAGTTTACTTAAAGTCATTCCAGATACCCCCCAAGCCTCGGAAAATACTTCCAAAATGGTAACAAGAAGTACCTCCAAATTAATCAATGTTATTAATGAAGATAGTGACCAAAACTCATATAACACAACTGAGATAGGATCAGTGTCAGAAAAGAATATAAATCCAATTAATTCCAAACACTGGAAGACACCCTCCAAATTATATTATCAACGTCCAACTGCCCCTGACCTTCTATTAGAAGAAAGAGGTGAAAACAATTTTAAGAGTTTTAGTGCAAACAACATCTATGAATGGAACATAGATGCACAAACGGAGTATAACATCATGAATACACTCCAACATATGACCATGGTAGCTACGGCTTACCAAACCTCCCATGAATGTTCAGAAGAGACCATTATAGATATCTTAGTGGCAGGATTTTCTGGACAACTGAAAGGATGGTGGGATAATTATCTCACTAACGAAGAAAAAAAAAAATTTACAGCGCAGTTAAAACGGATCTCAATGGAAAAGTCATTACTAATGACGATGATAAAGAGATTCCTGACGCTGTTAACACATTAATTTTTACAATAGCCCAACATTTCATTGGAGACCCATCCTTGTGGAAAGATAGGTCTGCAGAATTATTGTCAAATCTTAAGTGTAGAACCTTAGCGGATTTTAGGTGGTATAGAGATACTTTCCTAACTAGGGTTTACACAAGAGAAGATAGTCAACAACCTTTTTGGAAAGAAAAATTTCTAGCTGGTCTTCCCAGATCATTAGGAGACAAGGTTAGAGATAAAATCCGTAGTCAATCTGCCAATGGAGATATTCCATATGAAAGTTTAAGCTATGGTCAATTAATTTCTTACGTCCAAAAGGTAGCCTTAAAAATTTGTCAGGATGACAAAATTCAGAGGCAATTAGCCAAAGAAAAGGCTCAAACAAAGAGAGATTTAGGTTCTTTCTGCGAACAATTTGGTCTACCGGCCTGTCCAAAACAAAAGAAAAAACAATCCTTTAAAAAAGAAATCCATGAGGATAAACCGGTCAATACAAAGAGATTTCCAAGGAGGAGTTACTCACACAAACCATCAACCAGTAGAGGAATGGAAAATCCTAAACAAAAAACAAAATCAAAAATAACGTGCTACAATTGTGGAAAACAAGGCCACATCAGCAAATACTGTAGGCTAAAAAAGAAGTTAAGAAACCTTAACCTAGAACCCGCAATTGAAGAGCACATAAACAATTTGCTCATAGAAACCTCGGAGGAAGAAACAGAAACTTCATCCTCCGTGCTTTCCGATGAAAACCTAAACCTAATCCAACAGGATGACCAACTATCATCAACAGATGATGATGATGGGCAAATCAATACTCTAACGAGAGAACAAGATCTCTTGTTTGAAGCAATCAATTCCATACCTGACCCCCAGGAAAAGAAGGTTTTTCTGGAAAAACTCAAGAAAACATTAGAGGTAAAACCTAGACAAAAGGATTTTATCACAAACAACAAATTTGATGTAAGTAACATACTCAAGAGATTAGAAAATTCTTCAACCAAACCAACCACAATCCAAGATCTCCAAACAGAGATAAACAATCTAAAAAGAGAAGTAAAAGAACTTCGTCAACAACAAGAAATTCATCAGATCATCCTTTCTCAACTTGAGGAAGATAGTGATTCTGAAAGTACCAACAACAGTGAGGAAAACCAACCAGAAAATTTAGAAGATGATATGTTTATGGGATTAATCAACAAGATTAAAATCCAAAAATTTTACATAAACATAAAAATAATTATTAATGATTTCGTTTTAGAAACAATTGCCCTATTTGATACAGGGGCTGATTCAAACTGCATTTTAGAAGGATTAATTCCTACAAAATTCTTTGAGAAAACCTCAGAAAAATTAAGTACGGCAAACGGCTCAAAATTAAAAATTAATTTTAAGCTATCAAATGCAATAATTGAAAACCAAGGTCTTAAGATTAACACAAATTTTCTTCTGGTAAAAAACCTTAAGAATGAAGTAATCTTAGGAACGCCCTTCATTAGAGCCCTGTTTCCCATCCAAATATCTAATGAAGGAATAACCACAAATTATTTAGGAAGAAAAATTATATTTAATTTTTCTACTAAACCAATTTCCAGAAATATAAATCTTATAGAAAATAAGATTAATTAAATTAACTTCTTAAAAGAAGAAGTATCTTTTAATAATATTCAGATACAACTGGGAAAACCCCAAGTAAAAGAAAGAATTCAATCTTTATTAAATCATATTGAATCGACCGTTTGTTCTGAATTGCCACATGCATTTTGGGACAGAAAGAAACATATTGTCGATCTCCCTTATGAGAAAGACTTTAGGGAAAAACAAATTCCCACAAAAGCCAGACCAATCCAAATGAATGAAGAACTTCTTCAATATTGTCAAAAGGAAATCAAGGATTTGCTTGATAAAGGCCTAATCCGGAAAAGCAAAAGCCCATGGTCTTGTGCGGCTTTTTATGTTAACAAACAATCTGAGATTGAGCGTGGAACACCCCGCTTAGTCATAAATTACAAACCATTAAATCAAGCATTACAATGGATTAGATATCCTATTCCAAAGAAAAAAGATTTGCTTAACAGATTAAATTCTGCAAAGATATTTTCAAAATTTGATATGAAATCTGGATTTTGGCAAATCCAAATCCAAGAATCAGATAGGTACAAAACAGCGTTTACTGTACCTTTCGGGCAATATGAATGGAACGTGATGCCATTCGGACTGAAGAATGCCCCTTCAGAATTTCAAAAAATTATGAACGATATTTTTAATCCTTATTCAAAATTTGTCATTGTCTACATAGATGATGTTTTAATCTTTTCACAAAACATTGACCAACATTTCAAACATCTCCAAACCTTCATACATATCATCAAACAAAATGGTTTGGCAGTCTCCAAATCAAAAATCAATCTTTTCCAAACTCGAATTCGATTCCTTGGTCACAATATATATCAAGGTACAATCATTCCAATCGAAAGGTCAATAGAGTTTGCTAGCAAATTCCCCAACCAAATCTTAGACAAAACCCAGTTACAAAGATTTCTAGGTTGTCTAAATTACGTAGGAGAATTTGTCCCCTATTTAAATAATATTGTCAAGCCATTACATGATAGGCTGAAGAAAAATCCGCCTCCTTGGTCTGACCTCCATACACAAACGGTTAAAGAAATCAAAGTCAAAGTCCAATCCATTAAATGTCTGTATCTTCCTATTCCACAGGCATTTAAAATTGTCGAAACTGATGCTTCAGACATAGGTTATGGTGGCATCCTCAAACAAAGAGTCCATGGCCAAGATCATGTCATTGCATATACATCAAAACATTGGAATCCTGCACAATTAAAATATTCAACTGTTAAAAAAGAGGTTTTAGCAATTGTTTTGTGCATTTCCAAATTTCAATCGGATTTATTAAACCAAAAATTTTTAATCAGGGTTGATTGTAAATCAGCCAAAGATATTTTACAAAAAGATGTTAAAAACCTTGCCTCAAAACAAATTTTTGCACGATGGCAAGCAATTTTAATTGTCTTTGATTTTGACATAGAATACATCAAGGGCACCTCAAATTCACTACCTGACTACCTTACCCGTGAATTCTTACAGAAAAGTGGTAATGCCTCCTAAGGCATCGGGAATCTCCCTACGGGGAGGAAGGAGTACAGGCAAAGGAGCCAGGCTGGCTCTTCCAGAGCCAACCATCAAGAAATCATCTACCTCTTCTGGGTCACCAACCCAGGCTGGGTCATCTACCCAGAAAACCAATTTAGAAGGGTCATCAACCCAGATTGCCTCAATCAAACCTGAGCCATCCACTCAGGAATCTCCCAAACCGGCAACCGCCAAACAAACATCGGCCGACTATGCATGGCCAATTGAAACCCTTCAGGCCCTTCAAGACATGGGTCTGACCAAATTTCCAAAAATAATCAAAAAATCTTGGGCAGACATTGCCTCAGAATCTGATGATGAATCTGAATCAAATTTACAAACAATGATCCAAAATGCGTCAATGACCAAAACAGCCACCAATACTAAAGGAAAACTACCTTTAGCCAAAGCTCAAACACCACCTACCAAACAAACTAACAATTATATTTATAAAAATAAATTGTTAACTGTTTTGCAGATGGAACCTGAATTTTGGGACAAAAATCCCTTCAAGGCGACAGCCAAGGCTTTCCCACCAGGATTTCACTACAAACCAACCACCATCCTGAAGACAAGAACTTTTTATGAATTGATTTTGGTAGATTCAAACTCAGTATCTATCAAACATTTCAAAGATCCAAAAGACCAAACCTTAAACACCCACTCAACCATCCAAATACTAAAAGTTCTTCAACCAAGACACTTTGGTTCGGACTTGAACAAAGGAAAGAGATTTTCAGTTCCATTTGATCCGGTAGGTTATACCTATTGGGATTACGTTGATGCTTGGACTAAGGTGTTTTGGCACCAAAATACCCGCTTCAAACACTCATGGCTGATATATTTCAAGACCAACACAATTTTCAATTTTCCCAATTGGTTTTTGCAATGGTGGGACTTCTTTGGACCAATCCCAGAGATATTCCCAGAAATGGTCCAACAAGGATTTTCCCAATTTAAGAAACAATACAATTCGCAGGAATCACGAATTCCAGCAGATCTTAAATACTTTTCAAGCTTTGCACTGTCATGGATATTCTCATGGCAATATCGTTACAGCAAGACTGAAAAGACAAACCAATATCCATCACTACAAAGACACGCATTTGTAAAATGGTGGACACAATTTGACTCATCCAAAGCGGATCCAGAACAAGTAAAACTATGGTTCCAATCCCATCCAGAATTCCTCAAAGCAGCTGATCCAGAGACTTCTGTGTTCTTGAACCAAAAGTCTCATCTGGCAGCATTTTTAGCAGGATCGACATCAAAGGAGGTCTTAGCTAAAAATCTGAAGGAAGTTCTACAAGTGTTACAACAGGAAGAAGAAGCTTCATCCTCAAAGAAGGAAGAAACAAGTTCTGCTGAAGAAGACGAAGAAGATCCCTTTTACCAAAACGAAGATGATTGTTTTGGTATCTGTTTAGATTAAATTTAATTTCGGTCACAAAACCGTCTGTTTGTAATTAATGTGTAATTAATGCTGGACAATACTACCTGTCCTGTAGCCATTAAAGTCCCGGTCAAAACTACTTGTCTTGTAACAAACAGTCAAATAGTCCCGGTCAAAACTACCGGCAACTACCGGTCTTAGATTTTTGGCTATATAAGGAGTCCTCAAGCATGTTGTGAGGCACCCTTTCATTTTAGCCATTTTTCAGGTTTCGGAAGAGAGGTGCTCTGAAACAAGATTTTTGTAAGCGCTTCTTTCTAGATTCAATAAATTTCTATTTTTCATCTTTCTCTCTTCTCCCTTCACCGATCCTGTGCGGCTCTGCCGCCGCTTCGGTTTCTTTGTTTATGAAAACCTGGGATTTGTAAGCCGGTCTCCGGTGTGCCCTTGATATCTGTTTTCAAGTTTATATTTTCATTTCATCAATCATACTGCATTCTTACTTCCTATTTGTCCGTGTGATCCTACTCCGCTGACCTCTGTGATATCTGTTTTCAAGTTTATATTTTCATTTCATCAATCATACTGCATTCTTACTTCCTATTTGTCCGTGTGATCCTACTCCGCTGACCTCTGGTATCAGAGCCTGATGGGGAAGTAGGAATAGTGTCCGTAAGGGCATATGTTAACTGAACTTATGGATCTGAAGCATGTACAGTAATTTTAATTTAAACAGTATGTGTTTGAACAGTATTTTCTGGAAGCACAGCAGTCTGATATTTTAGTTGAATGATACTGTAGCAGTAAGTCCCGTGGATGAGAAAGGGCAGTAAGGCTAAGGTGTATTATTCAAATAAATTATTGAGACATTATATACTGGTGGCTATAGGAGTAATGTTCAAACTACATTGTCTGTAAAAAAAAAAAAAAAAAAAATCTTCTTTTTCATTTATCCAGATCCAAGAAGTTCCGTAACATATAGCCTTATGGGAAGATTCCTATGGAACCAAATGAAGGCAAAGATATTAGAGAATGTTTTAATCATGTCTAGATTATTGCGATCCTTTTCCCGTATCTCTTTTCGCTCAAATTCCTCCTCTTCATCTTCTTCAAGAAACACCAATCTCTTAAATGATCAAGATAACCAGACCCAAGAGGTCGCCCCAAAACACAATCTCTTCGATGAGGAAGTCCGATTCGAAGATATTAATCAAAACATGGATGACTGGAACATTCCAGAAATCCCTCAGGATCAACTATACGTTCCTGAAACAATTAAAGACAAACACAACTTTGATTACATAATCAAAACAGTAGAAAACAATATTCCTCTAGGACAAGATATAGGGGAAGAATTTCATCTACTTTCAAAAATTCAATTTATGAACATATACGTAAGTATAAATATCTACACATCGGTTGTGTACAAGTAGCCATCAAGCCCTTAATTGATATGGGCATAGATGCAGCAGTTTTAATGTGTCTAAGAGATATTAGGCATAATCAATTTGAAGACTCCCTAATTGGAACAGTCGAAACCAGCCTAGGACAAGGTCCAATATATTTTAATTGTTATCCAAACAAGACAGTGAGTCTGATGGACAGAAACATTCTTGACTCTCTGTTCTTAAACATCCACTTTCATGGCCTTGACATGAAAGAAGGATCAATCCCAGCAGCCTTAATTTATAGGATCCAGTACAAGGTCATGAATACTTGTGCATCTAGAGTCCTGTTAAAACCTCAAAAAGGAGAAACAACCTTGTTTATCACTGATATGACAAAGGCTAACGTGTCTCTCCCGAGGAAAATAAAATGGGATGAAGTAACTCTTCCCGAAAGATGGGTTATGGATAAGGCCACACCGTCTATTCCCCGACCCGCTCCAACCATAGAGCATATTAAGCAAGATAACTCCGGAAAGGTAGAGATAACCTTCAATAGGAGAAATTCTTTTTCATCAAGGATAGAAGCCTCTAGGTCTGAATATGAGTCAGCCAGAAGGTCTTTTTCAGTTAGAACCCGTTCAATTCCAGTAGGACTAACCAGATCTGAGTCACATAACCAGTTCCCTACTGTAAACCTCCAAGGATTAGACACCACTTCAAGCATACCTAGAACAACTTACAACCAAGAACAGGAGGACGACCAAAAGTCGATCCAATCCCCAACATACTCTTCTATGGAACCTTATGATGTTATCTGGCAACTTTAGCATTGATAAGGAAACCCTTAGGAAAGATTTTTATTCTCCGGAGAATGAACCCCAAAGGAGATGGTTTTTCCAACATTACAAGGGTACAAACAGAAAACAAATCCAAGACAAGTTTTACGAATTTGTCGAAAGAGTCAAAATTAATGTCCTTTTCTTTGATTGGTTTCATGCTTATGCCATCAGAAAGGATATAGATTACCCTTGGAAACAAGACATCATAGGTGATCCAACAACAAATGTCATAACAAATTGGCAAGTGAAGGATGGTGAGTTAATCCAATCGGAATTACCTCCCGCAACACAATATCAACTACCAAACATCAAAGACAGTAACAATAAACCTGTCATGGCAATTCCATTCAAGACAAAAGATGTCAACGAGGAAATAACCTCTAAAGACATTAAGAGCCTAATGGAACAGGCAAATTATACCAACAAATACTTACAAGCTTTAGGAGAAACCATAAAAACTAAGGTAGTTCCTAAACAAAAATCAATTGAGGAAACTTCGCCAAGAATCCCCATTGAAAAACCTTTATTCAAACCTTTCAAAGTTAGTGAGAAGGCTAAAAGAAAAATTAGGGAACTTAGAAAAACTAAATCCTTAATTGAAGGCGTAGGTGACAACCATAGTGAATTACTAAACAAGATTGGTAGTTTACTTAAAGTCATTCCAGATACCCCCCAAGCCTCGGAAAATACTTCCAAAATGGTAACAAGAAGTACCTCCAAATTAATCAATGTTATTAATGAAGATAGTGACCAAAACTCAGATAACACAACTGAGATAGGATCAGTGTCAGAAAAGAATATAAATCCAATTAATTCCAAACACTGGAAGACACCCTCCAAATTATATTATCAACGTCCAACTGCCCCTGACCTTTTATTAGAAGAAAGAGGTGAAAACAATTTTAAGAGTTTTAGTGCAAACAACATCTATGAATGGAACATAGATGCACAAACGGAGTATAACATCATGAATACACTCCAACATATGACCATGGTAGCTATGGCTTACCAAACCTCCCATGAATGTTCAGAAGAGACCATTATAGATATCTTAGTGGCAGGATTTTCTGGACAACTGAAAGGATGGTGGGATAATTATCTCACTAACGAAGAGAAATAAAAAATTTACAGCGCAGTTAAGACGGATCTCAATGGAAAAGTCATTACTAATGACGATGATAAAGAGATTCCTGACGCTGTTAACACATTAATTTTTACAATAGCCCAACATTTCATTGGAGACCCATCCTTGTGGAAAGATAGGTCTGCAGAATTATTGTCAAATCTTAAGTGTAGAACCTTAGCGGATTTTAGGTGGTATAGAGATACTTTCCTAACTAGGGTTTACACAAGAGAAGATAGTCAACAACCTTTTTGGAAAGAAAAATTTCTAGCTGGTCTTCCCAGATCATTAGGAGACAAGGTTAGAGATAAAATCCGTAGTCAATCTGCCAATGGAGATATTCCATATGAAAGTTTAAGCTATGGTCAATTAATTTCTTACGTCCAAAAGGTAGCCTTAAAAATTTGTCAGGATGACAAAATTCAGAGGCAATTAGCCAACGAAAAGGCTCAAACAAAGAGAGATTTAGGTTCTTTCTGCGAACAATTTGGTCTACCGGCCTGTCCAAAACAAAAGAAAAAACAATCCTCTAAAAAAGAAATCCATGAGAATAAACCAAAGAGATTTCCAAGGAGGAGATACTCACACAAACCATCAACCAGTAGAGGAATGGAAAATCCTAAACAGAAAACAAAATCAAAAATAACGTGCTACAATTGTGGAAAACAAGGCCACATCAGCAAATACTGTAGGCTAAAAAAGAAGTTAAGAAACCTTAACCTAGAACCCGCAATTGAAGAGAAAATAAACAATTTGCTCATAGAAACCTCGGAGGAAGAAACAGAAACTTCATCCTCCGTGCTTTCCGATGAAAACCTAAACCTAATCCAACAAGATGACCAACTATCATCAACAGATGATGATGATGGGCAAATCAATACTCTAACGAGAGAACAAGATCTCTTGTTTGAAGCAATCAATTCCATACCTGACCCCCAGGAAAAGAAGGTTTTTCTGGAAAAACTCAAGAAAACATTAGAGGTAAAACCTAGACAAAAGGATTTTATCACAAACAACAAATTTGATGTAAGTAACATACTCAAGAGATTAGAAAATTCTTCAACCAAACCAACGACAATCCAAGATCTCCAAACAGAGATAAACAATCTAAAAAGAGAAGTGAAAGAACTTCGTCAACAACAAGAAATTCATCAGATCATTCTTTCTCAACTTGAGGAAGATAGTGATTCTGAAAGTACCAACAACAGTGAGGAAAACCAACCAGAAAATTTAGAAGATGATATGTTTATGGGATTAATCAACAAGATTAAAATCCAAAAATTTTACATAAACATAAAAATAATTATTAATGATTTCGTTTTAGAAACAATGGCCCTATTTGATACAGGGGCTGATTCAAACTGCATTTTAGAAGGATTAATTCCTACAAAATTCCTTGAGAAAACCTCAGAAAAATTAAGTACGGCAAACGGCTCAAAATTAAAAATTAATTTTAAGCTATCAAATGCAATAATTGAAAACCAAGGTCTTAAGATTAACACAAACTTTCTTCTGGTAAAAAACCTTAAGAATGAAGTAATCTTAGGAACGCCCTTCATTAGAGCCCTGTTTCCCATCCAAATATCTAATGAAGGAATAACCACAAATCATTTAGGAAGAAAAATTATATTTAATTTTTCTACTAAACCAATTTCCAGAAATATAAATCTTATAGAAAATAAGATTAATCAAATTAACTTCTTAAAAGAAGAAGTATCTTTTAATAATATTCAGATACAACTGGGAAAACCCCAAGTAAAAGAAAGAATTCAATCTTTATTAAATCATATTGAATCGACCGTTTGTTCTGAATTGCCACATGCATTTTGGGACAGAAAGAAACATATTGTCGATCTCCCTTATGAGAAAGACTTTAGGGAAAAACAAATTCCCACAAAAGCCAGACCAATCCAAATGAATGAAGAACTTCTTCAATATTGTCAAAAGGAAATCAAGGATTTGCTTGATAAAGGCCTAATCCGGAAAAGCAAAAGCCCATGGTCTTGTGCGGCTTTTTATGTTAACAAACAATCTGAGATTGAGCGTGGAACACCCCGCTTAGTCATAAATTACAAACCATTAAATCAAGCATTACAATGGATTAGATATCCTATTCCAAACAAAAAAGATTTGCTTAACAGATTAAATTCTGCAAAGATATTTTCAAAATTTGATATGAAATCTGGATTTTGGCAAATCCAAATCCAAGAATCAGATAGGTACAAAACATCGTTTACTGTACCTTTCGGGCAATATGAATGGAACGTGATGCCATTCGGACTGAAGAATGCCCCTTCAGAATTTCAAAAAATTATGAACGATATTTTTAATCCTTATTCAAAATTTGTCATTGTCTACATAGATGATGTTTTAATCTTTTCCCAAAACATTGACCAACATTTCAAACACCTCCAAACCTTCATACATATCATCAAACAAAATGGTTTGGCAGTCTCCAAAGCAAAAATCAATCTTTTCCAAACTCGAATTCGATTCCTTGGTCACAATATATATCAAGGTACAATCATTCCAATCGAAAGGTCAATAGAGTTTGCTAGCAAATTCCCCAACCAAATCTTAGACAAAACCCAGTTACAAAGATTTCTAGGTTGTCTAAATTACGTAGGAGAATTTGTCTCCTATTTAAATAATATTGTCAAGCCATTACATGATAGGCTGGAGAAAAATCCGCCTCCTTGGTCTGACCTCCATACACAAACAGTTAAAGAAATCAAAGTCAAAGTCCAATCCATTAAATGTCTGTATCTTCCTATTCCACAGGCATTTAAAATTGTCGAAACTGATGCTTCAGACATAGGTTATGGTGGCATCCTCAAACAAAGAGTCCATGGCCAAGATCATGTCATTGCATATACATCAAAACATTGGAATCCTGCACAATTAAAATATTCAACTGTTAAAAAAGAGGTTTTAGCAATTGTTTTGTGCATTTCCAAATTTCAATCGGATTTATTAAACCAAAAATTTTTAATCAGGGTTGATTGTAAATCAGCCAAAGATATTTTACAAAAAGATGTTAAAAACCTTGCCTCAAAACAAATTTTTGCACGATGGCAAGCAATTTTAAGTGTCTTTGATTTTGACATAGAATACATCAAGGGCACCTCAAATTCACTACCTGACTACCTTACCCGTGAATTCTTACAGAAAAGTAGTAATGCCTCCTAAGGCATCGGGAATCTCCCTACGGGGAGGAAGGAGTACAGGCAAAGGAGCCAGGCTGGCTCTTCCAGAGCCAACCATCAAGAAATCATCTACCACTTCTGGGTCACCAACCCAAGCTGGGTCATCTACCCAGAAAACCAATTTAGAAGGGTCATCAACCCAGATTGCCTCAATCAAACCTGAGCCATCCACTCAGGAATCTCCCAAACCGGCAACCGCCAAACAAACATCGGCCGACTATGCATGGCCAATTGAAACCCTTCAGGCCCTTCAAGACATGGGTCTGACCAAATTTCCAAAAATAATCAAAAAATCTTGGGCAGACATTGCCTCAGAATCTGATGATGAATCTGAATCAAATTTACAAACAATGATCCAAAATGCGTCAATGACCAAAACAGCCACCAATACTAAAGGAAAACTACCTTTAGCCAAAGCTCAAACACCACCTACCAAACAAACTAACAATTATATTTATAAAAATAAATTGTTAACTATTTTGTAGATGGAACCTGAATTTTGGGACAAAAATCCCTTCAAGGCGACGGCCAAGGCTTTCCCACCAGGATTTCACTACAAACCAACCACCATCCTGAAGACAAGAACTTTTTATGAATTGATTTTGGTAGATTCAAACTCAGTATCTATCAAACATTTCAAAGATCCAAAAGACCAAACCTTAAACACCCACTCAACCATCCAAATACTAAAAGTTCTTCAACCAAGACACTTTGGTTCGGACTTGAACAAAGGAAAGAGATTTTCAGTGCCATTTGATCCGGTAGGTTATACCTATTGGGATTACGTTGATGCTTGGACTAAGGTGTTTTGGCACCAAAATACCCGCTTCAAGCATTCATGGCTGATATATTTCAAGACCAACACAATTTACAATTTTCCCAATTGGTTTTTGCAATGGTGGGACTTCTTTGGACCAATCCCAGAGATATTCCCAGAAACGGTCCAACAAGGATTTTCCCAATTTAAGAAACAATACAATTCGCAGGAATCACGAATTCCAGCAGATCTTAAATACTTTTCAAGCTTTGCACTGTCATGGATATTCTCATGGCAATATCGTTACAGCAAGACTGAAAAGACAAACCAATATCCATCACTACAAAGACACGCATTTGTAAAATGGTGGACACAATTTGACTCATCCAAAGCGGATCCAGAACAAGTAAAACTATGGTTCCAATCCCATCCAGAATTCCTCAAAGCAGCTGATCCAGAGACTTCTGTGTTTTTGAACCAAAAGTCTCATCTGGCAGCATTTTTAGCAGGATCGACATCAAAGGAGGTCTTAGCTAAAAATCTGAAGGAAGTTCTACAAATGTTACAACAGGAAGAAGAAGCTTCATCCTCAAAGAAGGAAGAAACAAGTTCTGCTGAAGAAGACGAAGAAGATCCCTTTTACCAAAACGAAGATGATTGTTTTGGTATCTGTTTAGATTAAATTTAATTTCGGTCACAAAACCGCCTGTTTGTAATTGATGTGTAATTAATGCTGGACAATACTACCTGTCCTGTAGCCATTAAAGTCCCGGTCAAAACTACTTGTCTTGTAACAAACAGTCAAATAGTCCCGGTCAAAACTACCGGCAACTACCGGTCTTAGATTTTTGGCTATATAAGGAGTCCTCAAGCATGTTGTGAGGCACCCTTTCATTTAGCCATTTTTCAGGTTTCGGAAGAGAGGTGCTCTGAAACAAGATTTTGTAAGCGCTTCTTTCTAGATTCAATAAATTTCTATTTTTCATCTTTCTCTCTTCTCCCTTCACCGATCCTGTGCGGCTCTGCCGCCGCTTCGATTTCTTTGTTTATGAAAACCTGGGATTTGTAAGCCGGTCTCTGGTGTGCCCTTGATATCTGTTTTCAAGTTTATATTTTAGATTCATCAATCATACTGCATTCTTACTTCCTATATATATATATATATATATATATATATATATATATATATATATATATATTATGTGTATGTGTATAAGTAGATAATTCAAATGATAATTCTAAAACTATTAATGATTTTTCAAATATGATTTGGTATTGTGTAAACTAAATTGTTATTAGGAATGATAGTGACATGAGGTGGTCTTAAAAAGTAATATCTCATCTTTATCATCATCATCATCATCATCACATTAATGAAAATACACATTTTGTCTGTCTCATACTTGTATTTTTTCCGGCAAGTATCAATGTATGTATTTTATAAATATGTGCAAGTATATGAATGACAACTGTGAATATTTTTAAAATAAAACTAAATTGAAAATTATGATGCCAATATTGTAGTGATATTTGAATATTTTAGTGAGTATTGAGCATCCAAAAATATTTTTTAAGAGAAAATTATTGCTAACAACTACTTGAATTAATTAATAATCTTTTTTAATACCATATTAAATAGTTTTAATCATTGAAAAATATACTTATTTTTTAATATAATAAATATCTATATTTCACATTTTTCTTTTTATTTCTATAAATAATAATAATAATAATAATAGTATAATTTTCATTATAAGTGTTGTAAAGATAATAATTTAAAATTATATAATACATTTTATTAAATTTTTTGAACAATTTCTTTCATCTCAATTAATTATCATTTCAATGGCATTTAGAAAAATAAAATTTTTCATGTTTAAAAGTAATTTTATAAAATTAAAATAATAATATATGAATAATTTAATAAAAATCTTATAAAAATATGAAGATAAAATTACAATGATACTTTTTGTATTTTGTTTCAATTACAATGCACTTCCTTTTTTTTTTCAGTCTACAAAAAATTTCTAACTCTCTGTCTCCCTTATAATGATATCTCATTCTTAAAACAATGTTAACTCTTTTTGTATATTTTGGTCACATAATAGACATGTGTTGTCAATATAATTTTTTTTGTTATTGTTCATGTTCCAAGGCCAGCTTAAGGCCCAAGCAAGGGCTTTAGGCCCAAAAAAAAGACCCATTTTTTTTTAAAAAAACTAATATACCTCAAAAAAAATTTATTGTAAAATTGTATTTGAAAATAAATTTTAAATAAAATATTATAAGTAACTGCTAATCTTTTTATTGATATCATAAGTAACAATTAATGAGCAACAACTTTTCATCAATATTATAGCTTTGTATAGAAAAAAAAAATTTTATGAGAAAATAAAGAGTCTCATTCTTAAATTTACTTTAAGTCTCTGAAATCCTTGAGTCACTCTTGTCATATCCTTTTGTTTAGCTTCAATATTGAAGTTTAATACTCTTTCTTGACTTAATTATGAATAATGCAGCATATTGATGGTCACTGAAAATAACCTTTAAGAGATAAAATTGAGCTCCAAATGAAAAAAATAGCTTAATTGATTTTTATTACTTCAATAAAAAAATAAATTATACATGATAATTACATGTTTATCTTAACATTTTATTTTAAAATCATTTTAATTAATGCTCAAATTTTTTAATTCAAATATATCTAATAATTACATGTAATTACCTTAATTGCATATAATTGATTATTACATTAATTACTTTCATTATATAATATAAAAAAATCTACTTAACTTTGTTTAAAATAATTTTGTGTGAGGAAAACATTTTCTATTATTTTAAAAGATAATTTATAAAATAAAAATCAAAACCAAAAAAATAAATTTTATTGTAAATTAAAATTTATTAGAAAAAACTAATGTCTTTTCATATTAATAATATAAATATTCACAAAAAATATAAATAATATAAATAAATAATCAAATAGTTACTTTATTTTAATAAGATACATATACATAAAGAAAATAGTTAAATCACACCCTTCGATTGCCATAAATTCTCATTAACCCCTTAAATAATAATTTAATGTTAATATTTTTCTATATTTTGTTGTAGTAGTTAATTTAATTTAAATTTATATTTATCATAAATAATAAATATTAACAAATGTTAGTTTTTTTTCCTTTTGTTTCAAATACTATTTTTATGTTTAATTTATGAATTGTCATTTTGACTTTATTTACATGAGATTCAATTGATGTTTTTATTTATTTATTTATATAAAATTTATAATTTAAGTGATATTTTTTGCACAAATTAACGAGTAAAATTTAATTTATATTAACATAGATTGAAAGATTTACGGGCTCTTGATTTTTCATCTTTTATGTTTGCATAATTTTAGGAAGCTCTTCGATCAAACTTTAACTTTCTCTTATAGTCCGCTCATTAGGGGTGGGAATAAGCCAGGTGACTTTAGAAGGCCTGAGTCTAGTCTACGATGAATTTTTGAGGCCTGAGTTTGGCCTATAACCTATAAAAGACTTTTATTTTGGCTCGGCCTGACCTTTTTAAAAGCCCTGTCTGACCTGATAGTCTTCTTAAAAGTCTTATTCACGTTAAATATACTTCTTTGTTCTAGAGTAGGAACGTAATAGGAAAGTTAATGGAAAATGAAACGTTAATAAGGATAGGAAAGCCAATAAAAATGATGAATAATATAAAAAGACACATGATTAACACATAAATTGTAATTAAATTCTTACTTGATTATAGGAATGAAAATTATGAAACAGTAATGTGTAATCAAAATCTGCTAGTTTAAAAAAAATTAATTATATCCAAAAAATAATATAAGTATATATACATGTATATAGGCCGGCCTATCAGGCTTATAAGGCTTTTTAACAAGCTTAAACCTGGTTTATTTAATTTAATATGCTTTTAAAAAAATCTGAGCCTAACCTTTTAATTAAATAGGTCAGTTCAGGTCAAACTTTATGTAGGTCAGATCGTAGGCTCCTGTAGGCCGGTCTGGCCTATTTCCACCCTGCCACTGATATAAGTTATAAATTCCTCTTGATAGAGAACACATGCATGTTTACCTTCTTCCTCCTCAAATAATATGATCTTGATAATCAATTCATGACGACAAAAAAAAAGGTTAATAATTTTTTTTATCAATTTGTAGTGTAAGAAAAAAAAATAGTATAAAGAAAAAGTCATTTTTAAATGAAGAAAGGTAGAAATAAGAAAATAAAAAAGTATCAATTTTCATGAAAAAATATTAATTGTTAAGTGGTACCTGTTGATTTTTTCACAATGCTTCTCTTTTCTTGAGAAAAAAATGTAAAATCTTGTTGTGTTACATGTGTTAACGAGAGTGTAGGTCATAAAAAAAGTTGAAGACCAATGAAATGATGTAATAAATAATAAAATTTTTGAAATTGTCAATTTACAATAATAATCATCATTCGATAAGATTTACTACTGTTATGGCAATAGTTTCGTGAATGTAAGTGCAAAAGCTAGAAAACCAATTAGTAAGCAAACCTGAAACTTAACCAAAATTAAAAGAAATGAAAAAATTGTAGCAAATCATTATAAGAAAAAAATTACGAGATGAGAAAAATTGTATTAGATCAAATGAAAATGATTATTTTTTATAATAAATATTAATAAATACATCTCAAGAGATGTTATATAACATCTTATTACACACAACCTCCATAACTTGAAGAGGTTTACTAAACCCATAGAACTATCCACCACTACATATAGATCTCTCTAAAGAGACAAAAATCAACACAAGAAAATTTCAAGATAGATGTAAACCAATTTTTTGTTTCCATATAGCTATTTGATGAAGTTAATACAGGGTAAATGAAAATGTCATTATATACCAATACTTATGACAATAATTTAATTACAATAATTAATAAATTTTACGAAAATGAGTATTCAAAATGAAAATAATATATTTAAAAATTTTAAAATTGATTGGGATATTTTATTTCTTTTTACCGTCTTAATTTAATTTTGTAATACTAAGTAAAATCTTTAATTAATTTGAATATTTATAATTGATTGGAATTAATTTTTGTTCAAATTAATGAATTTTCAAAATAATAAATATATTCATAATAATAAATTTGTATCTATCAAATATATAAAAAATTATTTTAAATTTAATTATAAAAATTTAATATCTAAAATATATTATAATATCATTTTAAATTTAATTAAATTTATAAACATACTTTTAAATTCAGTTTAAATTATAAAAAGATGGTTATAAAATTTTGAATTATAAAAGATCTAAAATGTGTGATTTGAATATTCACACGATTATTTTGAACAAACTTAGAATTGATTGAAAATAATTAAAGTTAAATATTTCTTAGTTGGATTGCATGTAATTGACCAATAACATAATACAAACACTGCTCAATTACTTATTTTTGCATTAATTAATTATAATACAATTTTCAAATTAATGAATTTTTATTTTACTGAATTATAAAAAAAACTATATATTATAACAAAACCTTTTTACCGCTTAACTATTCAATTTTGCATTTATTTATATTATTTTTCAAATTACATTAATTTTTAGATTTTTTTTGCTGAATTTAAAAATTTCTAAATTAAATTTCATATTAATACAATGTAAACATTTTTATTATAAAATTAATTATTTTAATTTACACATGAAAAATATATATAATTTTTTATTGGTAAATTTGATTATAGCAAAATTATTCTTTAAAAATATACTAAAATTTTTTTATTTATAAATTTATTTTTAATCACCAATAAATGTTTTATAAAAAAAAAACTGATTGATAAACATATTTTGAAATACAGTTTAAATAATAAAAAAATAGTTTAATGAAATAATTTTTTTATGACCAATAAATATTTGAAAATAATTTTTTAATGACCAATAAATATTTTAATCATCAAATCAATTTATATTATTTATGAATCAATGACATGTGACATCCAAACCTTTAAAAACTACTTCGTTACGTGTCATCCAACTCTGTTTTTGAATTCTTAAATTTATATATATATATATACTAAATAAAAGGTAAGATATATAATAAAAAATAATTTAAAATATCAGATATTTTATTTATATATTATTATATAATTAATAATAGAATATTTATGTATCTTAACTCAAATAATTAGTATAAATATCTTTAATTAAGTATATTTTCATAAATAGATATAAATTATATGATAATTTTATAAATATATTTATATGTCCTAATATAACTAATAATAAAATATTTATGTATCTTAACTCAAATAATTAGTATAAATATCTTTATTAAATATTTTTTTCATAAATAAATATAAGTTATATGATAATTTTATAAATATACAAGCAGAAAAGTGAAATATGAGTGACATTATGAATTTATGAATAAAAATATATACATGCATATAAGTTTGGTTTGAATCGGTTTCTAAAATTAAAACTAAAATTTGATCTGATCTAATAAAAAATTTCAATTTTCCAATATTTTGGATTGATTTTTTTGATCCATGTTGGATTGGATTGGTTTATAAGCACCCCTAATCTTACCTACATTTGCTCTCACTTTTCAAATTCCAGTCTTCAATTTCGTATGAACTTTTCTGATCAAGTCTAAATAGTTTGTAGTATTGTTTTCCATGAAGGACTGAGATGGTAACTTTGGGTTAACCATCTGATCTTGCATTTCTGAAACCGATGCAATGGTACAATAGTTATGCTTTGATACCATTTATAACATTTTTTGTTGTTAGATCTCAAAAAAGTATGGAGGATTTTGACCAACAAAAAATTTGAGTGAAGTGTTGTAAAGTATGAGTCGCAAGACATCGACAACCAGCGGCATTATTAGAGTAGACTTATCCTAGTACAATGTGGTTCGAGGACAAAGTAAGTGGAAATCGGAGGGCATGTAACACCTCGAGCGAATCACAATAAAATGAGAGAGATCTAGAATCTATGTTGATATGAGACTGTATAGTTGAAGATGATTCAAAAGAATTAATTGGTACTACCTATACAATAAGATGCATCTATTTTTGGTATTCCGTTACTTAAGAACTTCATAGTTAAATATGTTTGACTTTGAGCAATTATGAGATGAATGACCATTCGAGAAGTTTATTGGAAAACATGGAAGTAAAGACAAAATACACTAAAATGTCTTGTAAAAGGCTACCTATAAAGAATTCTGACTAGTGGAGGATCCTAACATATGAAAAAGTTGATTGAAGTATTACCTTATGAAGTGTTGTAGGGTGTGAGTCATTAAAATGTCGACAAACTAGGGACATTACAGGAGACAACTTGAAGTATCATAAAGTGTTTTTATTTTAATTTTATTTTTATTAAAAATAAATCTAAATATTTTAAATGAATTAGAAAGATCTAGACCATTAACTTAATAAAGGGTTAAGGTGGTTGCACTTTACCCTCTAAAGTGCACTGCCTTCTCCCAAATTCTTATGTTATGTTATGTTAGATTAGGGGTATTCACGATGTGGTATGATTTGGTTCGATTTTTGAACAAAAAGTCATCCGAATCAAATATAAAATAAAAATCCACTTTGGTTTGGTTTGGTTCGAATATAGCATCAAATCCAAACTAAACTTTTGCGAATTTGTTTGGTTCAATTTGACAGTTTTTTTAATCCATTGTGATATTTTAAAATCTATTAACTAAATGTACATAATTATTATGGTATATTATTTTAAAAAGGAATTTTATTTTTTATTAATTTTTTAACATATGTTGTTAAAAATTATTATTTTTACTCTTATTTGATATTATTATAAAATGATATTATCAACTCTATTAACCATTATGAGTTTAAAATAATACTAGCCACATAATTCTTAGCATCTAATAAAATTAATATAGTTGCTATATGTTGTTTGGTTTGATTTTTATAACAAAATCTAAAAATCAAAATAAACCGTAAAAATGTGACTTTTTAGATTTTTGTTTTATTTTTTAGATTTTTGATTTAAACAATTTTTGTTTTTATATCAATTTGTCAATTTATAAATAGTTTGATTCGATTTTCAACATGCCTAAATTAAATTACATGATTATGAACTATGAGAATGGGCATAACACAAAAAAATTATGAAGTAGACCCTTTGAGTTTTAACTGGATAGATGTAGGTTCATTTGTGTTCTAGATTATTAACAATGGCCCAACAAATTATGTATCTAGAGGCCCATAAGGACCAAAACAACTAGTACGGACGTTGGGCTAAAGATAATTTGAGGCAAAAGTGTTGGAAACCCATTTCTTTGAAGGATTTGTTGTGTATTGTTGGGAGGGGATTACAATTGGCTCCAACTCTATTTGTTATTGATCCCTACTAAGGGGCTGACACTTTTTTTCCTTCATAAATACCCTTTTCAAAGAAATACAATTTTGTTGTACAATTTCGTGTTTCTGTTGTTTATTGAGGGGATGTAAATAAAAATAAGCAATGAGAACACAATTCCGTTGTACAAATATACAACAAAATTGTGTTCCCGTTGTTTTTTTTAAAGGGGTGTGAAAAAAATAATAGAAGCACGATTTCTATTGCACATTATACAACAAAATTGTGTTTCCGTTACTTTTTGAAGGGGCGCAAAAAAAATAATGGAAACACGATCCCGTTGCACATTGTACAACAAAATTGTGTTTTTGTTGCACATTATACAACAAAATTGTATTTTCATTTTTTTTCAAAGGGTGAAAAAAAAACAACGAAATTACAATTTCGTTGTTTATTTTTTTCGAAGTAAAAATGAAACTACACTTCTATTGCTTGTTTCCCTCTTCTTCTTCCTCTACGAAAAGATATCTGATGATGGTGGAGGCGTGCAAACCAAGGCAAGGAGTTGTGGCACGTGCGGTGATGTTTGGACACGATGGTGAGGATGCATGGTGCTGGCTGGGCTAGTGAGGGGTCGTGTGCTCACGGATTTGAAGTTGGGAATGACACACAATGTTGTTGGTGATGTCGCGTTTGGATTTGGCCAGTGAAGGGGTTGCCTAGTTTAGATTTGGCTGATGAGGGGGCGCACAGTGAGGTGGTGATGTGGTGAAGGGGTCTGTTCGAGGAGGTGGTGGCGTGGTGAGGCCAATGTCCCACAATGAGGTGGTGGCTTGCGGCCTTGGTCGATGATAATATGTTGGGTGGGGTGAAAAGAAAGAGAAGGAAAAGAGGGAGGGGGTAAGAAGGTATTTTCTCACTTTGTAGGGGTAAATAACAAATTGGGTTGGGACCAATAGTAACTCCCTTGTTGGGAGACCTTCTTTGTTTAGCATCCTATGTTTTTTTTTGGAACATAGGCAACTGCTTGGGGCACCTAGCAATTTTTCTGGGACACCCAACAATTTTTCAAATTGCCGAAATTTTTAGTTATAAATAGCAGACTACGTTTTTCATTTCTACAACGCCTATTTTTCCTCGCAAAATCTCACTTCCTTAGTGTTAGTTTCTTCCGCTTGCCTTCTTTTCCGAGCGTTTTTTGTCTCCGGTAGTGTATGTGCGTTGTTCACAAATATACATTTGCCTCCTTTAGCAATTTTATAAATATTTATTTGGTGATATTATTTTATATTGGTATAAAAATAATAAAAAATAATAATTTAGTAATTAGATTGGTAAAAAAAATGATACTATATATAAACTTTTAAAAATTGCTAAAAGTAAAATTAGATTGCTAAAAAAATTAATTTAGTAATTAATTGAAAATAATTTAGTTATTAGATTGGTAAAAGTAACATTAGATTGCTAAAACAATTTTTTGTATACATTTAAAATATGTGATTCCGCACAAAGAAAAATTTGTGAAAGCATGGACTAACAAAGTGATGCATCTAGGAAACACAACTACTAACATGTATGAATATTGTTTTTTGTTTGTGTTGATTTGTTTAAGTGTTGACTTAAATGAAAATGTTGCGGTTGTTTATACGTTGTTGTATATTTCATTTGTAGGGTTGAGAATGCTCATTTGTCATTAAAGAGACTTCTACAAAACTCCCTTGGTGACATATGCAGTGTTTGGGAAGCAATGAACAACATGATGACACTTCAACACACCCAAATTAAAGCATCTTTTGAGACAAGTACGCACATGGTTGAGCATGTGTTTAAAGTTGCCTTGTACAAAAAACTACTTGGCATGGTATCAAGGTACGCTTTAAATGAAATTGTTGTTGAGTATGAGCGTGTACCTTATGCAGGCAAAAACCTTTCACGTTGTGGATGTGTGATAAGGACTACCCATGGTCTTTCATATGCATGTGAGTTGTCTAAATATGTTGTTGGCTCCATACCACTAGAGACAACTCATATTTTTTTGTGGAGACTTAGTTTTTCAGATCAAGGATTTTGTGAGACTGAGGTGACCATAACTGAGGAGATGGAAACCATATCGAAATGATTTGAGCAGCTCGATGTTTGTGGCAAAGTACATTTGAAGACAAAGCTTCGAGAAATTGCTTATAACTCTATGTGTCCTCCTCCAGAAAAGGTGAAGACCAAAGGTGCTCCAAAAAAACCACTGATCAAACAACAAAAGTCAACAAAATGTGATCCATCTTATTGGGAGTATGTTGATGTGTTACACTCTATGCAAAATAGTAATTCTTCAGTGAAACATATTGCATCATCATTTGAGCGACCAATACAAAGACAAAATATTCTAATGTTGGATCAATTTCATCTGTGCATCTAGGATTCTATTGAAAACATTATTAACGTCAAAACAAATGATAACTGTGATTATCGTGCAATAGCTGCCTTATTAGGTATAGGTGAAGAATCATGGTCATTGGTGCACAACCATCTGCATAAAGATTTCACAAGCTGGTCAGAAGATATATCAACCTGCTTGGTGGTATAGAGAGGTTTGAGGAATTAAATCGTTTCCTACTTGTTGACAGATTATCTATGATGCGTAAGTTTATTGTTATGTCACTTTTTCTTAAAATAACATTTAAGTAACCGTTATTTGTTGTCTGTTACATGTAGGTTACCATAGACAAGTGAATTAATATTATGGATATGAAATATGTCATTGTTTCACGATACAACATGATCATTGTTTCTCTTTCATGACAACAAAGCATGACATTTTTCCTCTTAGAAGTCAACCACCACCAGATTCTTCTGTGCATCACGTAATATGCATTGGTCATGTGTATGAGAATCATTTTGTGCAAGTAATTGCATAATTATTATGTTAATATAAATGCTGACAATGTTGTTAGTTATCTTGCATTGAAATTGTTTGTCATCATGTAACTGGTTTTTTTTATGAGACCATTGTCCTTTACCATCATTGGCGTTGTTTTGGAATACACATTGCCATTATCAGGCAAAGCAATGACCCACCTCATACATAGGTAGAATGCAGCGTTACACAAATTTGTCTAGGCTGAAAATCAAATTTGTTGATTTAGGTGATGAATGAACACAAAATATGTTATTTCCACTGACATTTCTGTAAATAATTATTTTGTTGACATTTTGTTACTTTATGCATGTTATTTCGACTAATTATTTTAAAGTTAGGACATAAATAAGTACTTTGAAAATAATAAACATGTGGTTTCATTAGCTAATGGACACCAATTTAAACATTGCATTAACTTACAACATAGTTGAGACAAACACAAAATGCATCACAAACTACAATTAGCTAATACTAATTGGGACCGAGACATGTCGTCTTCCATTTTGATTACTGGTTTACTAAAAACAACTAAAATTTCTATTGGGCCAAATCGTTTCCAATAGTTAGATTGTACTAAGACCTTCAACACATCATCGTCAGTTTTCAGCTCAATTACTTCAAATTTGATAACTTTTTTGAATACTCATAATGACTTGGCTATCGAAAAAACAATCGCCTTATCGTTTGTGATTCATGAATACCATAAGGGAGAATCCCTTGAGGTTCAACTTGCTTGATCACATCCTTCAGTCTGTCAATGCTACATCCTGAAGAAATGTCAAATCTTTTTGGATTTTTTTCTGTGAACGAATAACCCACAAAGTCGTGTTGACGTGGCATGTTCCACCTCCTGTTGTAATACAGTAGAGCATCATGAGTAGGAGTCATAATGGCTTGAAGTAAGTTTAATACACCATTTGATGTTCTACCAATGGTACATAATAACTCAATCGGGCCAACACACGAGTATTGATCATTACACATTAACATTGTGTTAACATCATTATCATTTTTCAATTGCATACATTGAAAGACAAATTGGTTACCTGCATCTGCAAATGGCTGCCGGTAGTAAATTTCATCCAAATATTGATCGTTGGTTAGTTGAAGGGTATTGTGCATTCTGCTTTTTAGTGTTTCAAAACCACAATCATTAGGTACTCGAATGGGTATCGAAGTGGAACTTTGAAAATAAACACTAAATTCATTGTGAATAATCGATCCATTTGGAAAAATAAAAGCTAATCGAGAGTTGACAATGGTCTGACTACTTGTTTCTCCCAAAAATGCCATAGTTTCTTGTAGAATTTGTTTTCTAAAGGTAAATTGGGCGAGAGTGTGTGATTGTTGAGAGTGTTGGTGCGGTATATATAGATGTTGTTCAATGAGACTGCTTGTATTATTTTTTTTAAATAGACGCGTGCCACTTCCTATGTGTTGTCAAGTACAACAATGTTATGTCATGTTTTAATGTTGCATCAAACATGTATTGTTACTATCAGAACTAAAATAATTGAGTAGTCATTTCTATGTCAGTATGTAGGTGTAGTATTCATTTTTTTTAAACAGACACTTGCAATTAACAGCGTGTTGTCAACTTTAAAAATGATTTATGATACTTAAATGTTGTAAAAAATATATATTCGTAATTTATTTTGGACGAATTAATTTATTCCTCAAATCAACAATAACGGCTAATTAACAATAAACAGATAACAAAAATTGTTATAAAACAATTAAAAACGTGCCATAAGTAACACACCAAAATTATAAATTAACCAAATGTTAGTGTCAATACATAAATGTACCAAATAAAAAAATTATCCAAAAAATTAAAATTGACATATATAAGGCAAAAAAAAAAAAAACTTTAATGACCGTCTGTACGCCACCTATGCCTTGATCTATGACCTATAGTTGGTTGGCCAATGTAGCTTCTTGTGATGCTCAGACATTCTTCAGCAACAATATAGGCTTCTGTTCCTTCGGTCAGGATCCTCAGGTTTAGTAGCCTCTCCAACTTATCAGCAATTGCTACATAACCATCCTAGTAAGTGAAAAAAAAACAAACATAACAACTGTTAATAATAAAATAAAAAGCAAAACAACAAACATAAAATACCAAAAAAATATATTACCATTGCATGTCCAGGATGATGCACATCAAAGTCTTCTTCATCAGGTGCCACTGCCGCCACTGGTTGTTGATGCCCATGTGGTTCAACAAATGTGTCATATTGCTGAACTGGCAAAACTTTAGGAGGATCCCCTGACTGTGCCGGAGTCATAAATGGATGCGAAATCATGTAGAATCACTTCATGTAATGTGACGAACACTAGCTAGGCACTACACAAATTTGCCCCACATGTGCAATGTAGTCATCGAACTGCATCCATCTAGCATCCATTTCTTCAACAAAAGCTGAAGGCGCAACAAGATGTGGTGGAATAGTCTGGATGTATCCAAACTATCATACAACCCTCTCAGGTTGGTGAATGATTGTCAAGGAACTCATCGGAGATTGCCAAAAATAAGGAGATGACCTTAAATTCTCTAAATGAATGATGATCACCATATGGAATCCAACACACAACATCAGTCTTTCCAGACACTTGTGATACATCAACACAGGTAATGCCTTGCCAGAGGTCCATCGGAATGCACGCAGTCTCCTCTCGTCATAATCCTTAGCAGCTAGGGTAGAACCAACAGACGGGAAATGCTCGTAGATCCAACACTAAAGATATTTTGCAAACATATTCATTAAAATAAGCGACAACATATAATAATCAACGCCAATGAAAACATGTTTTATTAACATTTGAACTAACTTGTAACAGAGTGATATATCCTGCAAGCTGCCTCGCTGTGCTCTTTGATGCCTTATTTAAATTATCCTGCAAGCAGCAACTCCCCAAGCGTAAGTCCCACTCTGCATCAAGTCACGCAATGCATCCAAGAATACCATGTGCACGCGTGTGACACTTTTGTCAGCAAAGAGTGTGCATCCAAGCAGATGCAATAAATAGGCTTGTGCAGCTACAATCCAGTGACATGCATTGATTTTCGTCTGAACACATCTTGCAACCACGATAGTCGAACATAAGAGCCATGACATTGAATCGTCTCAGCTCTTGTCTCTGCAGCGCTGACCTTGAGTAATTCCACCAACATATTGACAACGTTGTCGACATGAAGTTGCTCGAAGGTATGGAATGCCCCTACAATAGGCAAATGTAGCAACGACACCACGTCATCCAAGGTGATAGTCACTTCTTTGATGGGCAAATGGAAACTACTAGTTTCCTTATGACAACGTTCCACAAAAGCATATATTAGTCCTCGATCTCTCGTATCTAGGGAACATGTGATCAAAGGACTTACTCCGCTGGCAGCCACAAAGCCTTCAATCTCTGGAGCAGGCCTCCCGAACTTAGCTATCTTCATTCCATGGGAAGATAACTTTAGCTTAGGACATTCCCACAAACAATAATATCGATCATGTAACAAAAGAATAATAAGTTGCAAACTACGTGCTTTATATTTTTTAAGATTTACATACCTGTCCATTCCAAACTCTCAAAACAATGTGATTTTCAATATCTCTAAAAACTGATGTGTCATGGGGTTCGCCTAAAAAACCCTCAACATTAGTAACACCTTCAACAGGTGGTTGTTGTTGCTCTTCGTTCAATTCCTCCATGGCCGTTGGAGGATCCTCAACAACACGCGCCTATTGTCGTTGCCTATCGGTAAATGCGGTAGACCTTTGAGCTGGGGGCATCATTATCATTGTCACTAGTCTCTCTCCTCCCTAGGGCTTTTCCTATTACTCGGCCTAAAGCCCTAACCGAGACCTCTAGTTCTAACCATTTTTGCACAATATTTTTTTAAAATATTTTAAATTTTTATTTCATTCATTTTTTAAAACTAACTAACAATGTTAAAATATTTTGAAATTTTGTTTCAATCATTTTTTAAAACTAACTAACAATGTTAAATTATTTTGAATTTTTGTTTCAATCATTTTTTAAAACTAAAAAACAATTTTAACATATTTTAAATTTTGGTTTCAATCATTTTATTAAAACTAACTAACAATTTTGACATATTTTAAATTTCGGTTTCAATCATTTTTTAAAACTAAAAATTAATTTTAATATATTTTAAATTTCGATTTCAATCATTTTTTAAAACTAATTAGGGATTTTAATATACTTTAAATTTCGGTTTCAATCATTTTTTAAAACTAACTGACAATTTTAATATACTTTAAATTTCAGTTTCAATCATTTTTTAAAATTAACTAACAATTTTAAAATATTTTAAATTTCAATTTTAAATCATTTTTTAAAACAAACTAACAATTTTAAAATATGCTTTCAATCATTTTTTAAATATAACTAACAATTTTAATATATTTTAAATTTCGCTTTCAACCATTTTTTAAAACTAACTAACATTTATAAAATATTTTATTATTTTTTCAATCATTTTTTAAAACTTAGTAACAATTTAAAAATATTTAAACTATGGTTTCAATCATTTTTTAACTAACTAACAATTTTAAAATATTTTAAATTTTTGTTTCAATCAATTTTTTAAACTAACTAAAAAATTCTTTTATATTTTTAATTTTTTTTCACCAATCTAATTTTTAATCTAATTTGTTTATTGTTTCTACACCACTATAAAATACTAGTATAAAATAATATCACCAATCAATCCTAATAAAACTATATAACAAACAAAAAATAAATCACAAAACAAATTTAAAATTAGTTTTTTAAAAAACTAAATCAGAAAATAAATTAACAATTAAAAAAAAAGTCATACGAATTGCTGATTCGTATGGTTCATACGGATTCTGATCCGTATGGTTCATACAGATTGCCAATCTGTATGACTTTTTTTCACAAAAAATGACCATGCTCAGAATACCAACACAAGCAACACGAACGAAGGAGCACCAATGCACGAACAATACGATTCACAAACAATCATAAGGAGAATACTTACCTCAGAGGAGAACGAAGAAGACGCAAAAAAGAAGAAGCAACAACGAAGGAGCAGGAGCCACGAAGAAGAAGAACCAGGAACAGAGGAGCAGGACCCACGAAGGAAGAAGAAGCACGAACGGAGAGAGAAGAAACAACAAGGAACGCGAAGGGGAAGAAGAAGGCAAATGGCGCAACGAAGAGGAAGAAGAAGAAGGAAAGCGGCACAGCGAAGAGGAAGAAGAAAAGCGGCACTCAAGTGACTTGTACGAACGAGTCATTTTTTTATAAGTAAAAAGTGAATGACATTTTAGTCCTTTCACTTTTGTTGCTGGATGTCGCAGCAAAAATATTAGGTATCCAAAGCAGAGTTAGAAAGATATCCTATCCTTTAGTAAGTGTGTTGGACACGTTGAATAAGTGATATTTTGAAGAAAGAAAAAAAAAGGGCTTGTTGTACTCGGTACTGTGTCTGAATCAGGAAATTTCACATCTCACACGTTAGGGATTCCAAAAGATTCAACCATAAGGGAAACTCACATTTTGTGATGATTACTTCATAGTCATGCCTGACTATCGTGACTTTAAAGAAAAAAAAAATAAAACTTTAAACAAAATTTTTTTAAGGCTTAAAAACTTGGATTATTTAATTAGAAATAACATATGTATAAAATATAAATACAATAGGAATGTGTAAGGAAATATGGGAAGTCCTATAATTATAGCATATATGAAGGATAACATAATACAAGAAAAATTCTATAATTAAGGTATATATATACTAAGGATTGCATAATTAATTAAATAATCAATGTTAACAGATTTTGTTAGTAAAATCTAGCTAACTGTCTGGATGAAAAAAAAAATATATTATCTCTTGGGGTCATGTAAAATATTACTATGGCAACTGAATTTGGCAAGACTCTATTATGGTCAGGATCAACTTGCTTAAGACATGAAACATGAAAAACTTTGGTAGCATGCTCGAATCTTGTAACTATATAGGTACTGTGGAAAATGCCACTAAGAGAAAGAACACTTCCACTGCATTAACTCTACCATATCTACCTTATATTAGAGGTTGTAGCTGCTATCATGAACTTTGATTGAAATAGTGCATTACTCTAGTCTCAGAGTTAGTTATTAGATATGATTGTTTGAATTTTCCTTATTACAACCATCAGTGGAATGATCGCTAAAGTCTAAAGCAATGAACATCTCTCTCATCCAAATTTGTAGAGTTTGGCTTGTAATGTATGCATGTAGATATGTTGGAAGCAGAAAAAACTATGATGGCTTGGAGCCCTTTTCTATAATTCAAAATTATATATATATATATATATATATATATATATATATATATATATATATATATATATATATTTTTTTTATTTCAATTCAAATTTTAAAATCTTGTCTCCATATTGTTCTCTCGATAGACTCATTTTTTAGATGGTAAAGTGTACACATTCTAACCATTCATAAAAATATACTGTTCAAATTGTTACAACTAATTTCAAATTGTCACATTAGATTTACCTTTTAATTAAAAGAATAAAAATATGTTACCTATTATTATTATTATTATTATTATTATTATTTCCATTGTCACTATTGTGATACCTACAAGTATAACAATAGAATGATGAGATGATAATGATAGAGGAGACAATATGTCAATAGTGATGATAATAATAGGTGATACAACTTTTTTTATTTATTTATAAAAATAAGCAAATATAATGTAACAAATCGAAATTAATTGTTATGATCTACATTGTTTATTGTTGTTATAAATAGTTAGGGTTTGTGCACTTTAGCCTCTAAAGTGGAATCACTTTATAGGAGTTCAATTTTACTTGTTATATTTTAGGCTTAAATGCAATTTTAATTTTTTTATTTTACTCAATTTGTAATTTTCTGATCTCCTGTTTTTAAAATTGAGACATTTGATTTTCATATTTTAAAAAATTACATAATTTTGGTCTCATATTTTAAAATACAAACATTTATTTTCCATATTTTAGAAAACCCATAATTTTGGTCCCGTGTTATAAATAATCCACAATTTTGGTTTAATATTTAATTTTTTCTATATTTTGTTTCTTACTTTGTAATTAATTAAATAATTTCTTGATGATATCTTAAAAAATATGTTAGGTTTATGATTCAATTGGACCAAAAGAAAAGAAATGAAGTGTAGGCAAAATTAAGAATTTGACTAACATTATAATTTTTTTAGAATAGGAGGATTAAATGTCTTTCTTTTAAAATTGGAGGATCAAAATTATGAATTTTTAAAAATAAGAGAATTAAATATTTCAATTTTAAAATAAAAAAATTGTGAATCAAACAAAATAGGAAAACCATAATTACATTTAAGCTTATATTTTATCCTTTCCCTCTTACGTTTATTGGGTTTAGACATGACAATGAAACTCATACCTGTGGATATCCGTTCAAACCCGTCCCAATTTTGACGTACCTGAGTTGACCAGGTACAAGTTCGGGTTCGGGGATTACCTGACTTTGTAAGTCGGGGTTGAGGTCGGGGACAGAGATGTCACTATTCATCCCATACTCATTCCCGTACCCACCCCGATGATAAAATTATTAAAATTTTATTAATTACTTGTCAATTTGTTTTTATAATTTTTACATAATTTAAGATTCTTTTCTTGATGATTTCTGTAGACAAATGTGCTGCAAATACAAGTAGTTAAAAATAAATATGTAACAATCATTTTTTTAAATCAGATTTTCAATATAATTTTTTTACAAAAAAAACTTTTTTACAAATCTGAACCGGGGACGGGACGGAAACGGGAATACCCGACAGGTACGTGGATGGGTAACAAATTTTAATCCATCGGGTATCGAGGATGCGTACGGGTATATGTTGGAGAGTTGGGATCGGAGACTGGGAAGACAATACCTTACCTGTCTCTGCCTCGTCCCATTACCATGTCTAATTGTGTGTTTAGATTTTCATCCATGGCACCTAATCAGTTAATCTACGCTAAGTAGAATATACTTTGAGTAGTTTGTTGCATTTTTATTTTCTTGTAAAAACGTGATTTTTAATATTTATGTACGTCTAAAGAAACCGCTTGAGTCTAGTTCGTTGAGCATGCTATGAGTTTTTATAAAACCTCTAATACATGTCTTCATTCATACATATAAAAAACCATCCTTTGAAGGCTGATTCATGGCAACTAAATTTATGTACGTTCTTACTTTTAGTCTTTTTTTTCGGGTTACATGTAGGGGTGTGCAAAAAAAAAAAAAGGGTTCAAATTGAATCGAATTGTAATAGAACTTAGTTCGAGAAAAAATGAGTACACTATTTTATAAAACTAATTCGATTAATCAAATTGTTTCTACAAAATCAGTTTGATTTTGAATTAGTTTAAATATTTTTTTATTTAAAAAAAATAGTTTAAAAATTAGTTTGAAACTAGTTCGGCTCTTAGAACCAGTCTAAAATTAATTAAAAACTAGTTCAGTTTAGAATCAGTTTTCAGCTCGAAACCAGTTTAGTTCAGTTTTTTTTACCTTTTGCACACCCCTGGTTACATGTTATAACTTTTGAGCCTATTGTAGACTTTAACTCTAAATCTATTCTTGCGGCCTAATTTAGGAAAATTGCTTCCTACACCTCCCATTTTGCTTCCTGCACCCAATAGAAAACTCGAATGATAAAAAATACCCTTTACTTTGTTCTTTGGGATTTTGTTATGATTCTAGATTGGAGAATTCAAAATATACAAAAAATGAATCATTCTCTAGATTGTCTATTTCAGAATTATGCATACATAATTATGGAATGAGTAATTTTGAAAGCAAGTCATTTTTGGATTGCTCATTCCGAAATTATGTTTGCATGATTTTGGAATGTGAAATCTGGAACCATGCATATGCTCACATAATTCTGATTGTCCATTCTAGAATTATGCACACATAATTCTATAATGGATAATCTAAAATTATGTAAACATTTTTTTCTATTTTGAAATTGTTTATTAAAAAATAAAACCATATTTGAAAAAAATAACACCCCACAAACATGATTCTTCTCTTGCAATCCACAAAAACATGACATAACCCAAGACAAGGACATTTGCGCCGAAAGTCACTAAAGTCAATGCTGCCATCTCTAAAGCTCGAGAAAACCTCCATCTTCCTCCTCGACGACTTTGACACCCATGAGGCCTTCCTTCAAGTGATGGTGAATACCCTGGAATGATGCCTCTTCTAGATATCGTTGTTCAAGATCTACCGCGGTCTAGCTGGCCTCTTCAATTATGACCCCCAAGGTTGCATTGCTAAAGTCCAAGATTAAGGAGTATGATAGTATGAATGAACGAGCTTTGCTCCATGTTGCTTGTTTCCTCCAATCACTCGGTCTTTGATCAACTAACCCTTAACAACAAATTCTTCCATCACAAAAGCACCAACATTGACAACTTGTGTTGTGTGTCAGCTACAATAAGGTAAATTTTGGAATTTAGAAAATTATAGGATGCAGGAAGCAAAAAATGGAATGCAAGAAGCAATGACCCCTTGGAACCTTGAAGTTCAAATGAGGGAGTTGCTATTGGCTCCAATACCTTTGCTATTGGCCCCTACCAACATTCAAAATTTCCAAAAATACCCTTCCCTACTTTGTATGGCGGAAACACACTTCCATTGCACTAGTGGGGTGCGAAAAATATTGTGCAATGAAAGTGCAATTTCGTTGTATAATGCACAACAAAATCAGGATTTCATTGTACATTTTTTTGTACCCCCATTAGTGCAGCAGAATCATATTTCCGTTATGTAATTGGGGTTCCAAAAAAAAAAATACACAATGAATTCACGATTCCGTTGTGTAAGTAGGGGTGTGAAAGTATAATTCTATTGTACACTGTGCATTGAAATCATATTTCTATTGTATAATATTTTTCTTGCATTATAGAAATTGCAGCACAACAAAATCAAGATTTCATTGTGAGAAAAATTCTAAAAAATAATGGAATTATGATTTTATTGGGTTGTCACAAAATAAAATGAAATTATGATTCTGTTGTGTAATTTGTATAACAAAATTGTCATTTTGTTGTGTTTACAAACACGAACAAAATACCATGCACAAGGGAGAGTTGCGTGAGGCAAGGAGGGAAGACAGGAAAAGAGGATAGGAAGAAAGGAAGAAATGGTGGTGCCAATAATTGGAAAGGATATTTTGGTCTTTGTGATGTTCTAGTAGGGGCCAATAGCAATTTTGAAAGGACGAATAGCAACTCCCTTCAAATGAGTAACATTGTGGAGGCTCAATGGTTCGTGGATCTCGTAGTTTTTTTTTTTTTTTTACAAATATAAAACACGGAAGAAGCCGAAGCAATCCAATTTTCATCTATAACTATAGTAATAACTGCAATAACTATAACTACTATAATACGATATCAACAATTTATTGCCACATTGTAAAACTATTTTTTTCCTTATCTAATTATTATAATGGCGGTAATACTTTTTATTTTCATGTTTTTTAGACTAAACATTAATTATACACGACATTACTGTTAAAAATATAAAAGAATCACTCCACTAACTGTACATAAAGTCCAATTTTGATTTGAAAAAAAAAAGAGTTCAATTTTAGAATATATTTGTACATTCTCGTTTAACCTTCATCATCATCTTTCTTTTGTTTTATTTAGTATTTTCTAAATATAGAGGGAGGAGGTGCGGAAGTGTCACTTTTCCCCTAATTTTTAAATAAGGAAAAAACTACTACACCAAAGTGGGTAGACATATGATTAAAATTTATCAGCTTAGATCTTTAATAAGTATATGAATTAGAAAATATGAATTTACTATTATTTATTATTTGTTATCATTATTTGCCATAGATCTTGCACTTGAAAAACAAAGGCAAGGTCCTTATTTATTGCACACTTGCCCTTGGGTTCATTTCCTTCAATGTGACCCACAACAATGATAAATAGGCTCTGTATCATAATCGTGGCTCCTGTTGTTTTAGGAATGGCAGTCACTCTCAATGGACCAGCCATGCATTGGATTTTACTCAATAAAGATTTTCAATTCAAGAAAAACAACTGGGCAGGATGCAACACTCAATCACTTTTTTAAATTTTTAGCTAGGGTTAATTAACACTACGTGTTTCATGCACCTCTATAATTGGATAGGATGTACAGTGAATGGAATTCAATCTCTAAATCTTGCGCAATCCCTACCTGTTATTATTTGGTATCAGAATAATAATAAAATCTTTCGAAAATATTTCCCCAACCGCAAAAAAAAAAAAAAAAAAAAAGAAGAAGAAAAAATCTATGTAGTGCAATTGTCTGATCGTAACAAAATCGAATATTTTTTAAGAAAATGTTTCTACGCTAATGCTCGAAAAATACCTTTCGCAAATTGATCTATTTGAAATGGACTTAACTAACATGTTTTAAATAAATTGTTCATGGCGATTGAGTTTTGGTGGATATCGACTGGTATGTTTTGAGTGGACTAAAAGATCCTGGATCATATTAATTAATTAATTTGGCTGATTCTTTGGTAAGGCTAGAACAAATCGTGGAAAATGAATGAGTATTTTCTCAATGTTTATAAGATCGCGGACAGATCATTCAACCAATTAAAATAATGATTCAATAGTTGAATCGGGGTCGAATTGATATTAGTAAAATAATATTAATTAAATAATTTATAAAATTTAAATAAATATAATATCACATAATTTTATACCATTAAAAACTAAAATAAGATATTATTTAATAAGTTCTTAACATTCAAATATACATAAAAGTCTAACCAAATATACCATAATACTTAAGTTTAAATTCTAATAAAGTACAATAATGTACATTAATAATAACAAGTTTACATTTAGAATAAAAAAGAAATGAAAAATTAATAAAATATCAAGGTATAAGAAAATAAAATAAAATTACATGTTATATAAGAAAAAATTAACAATAATTGATAAAATAATTTATATTTATTAAATACATGCTTTTATTTATCTTAAAATATTTTTTATAAATTTAAAAAGTTCCTAGGGAATAACAAAATTAGAAACATTGATTCAAATCGATTTTGAACCCTTTGAACGATTCTCACCAATTTTGAAAGGATATGATTTTTTTAGAGTATTTGTACCGATCACTATATTGATTCTCGATTAAACTGATCAAATAAACTAATTTGGTCCAGTTTTGACAACTATGATATTTACAAAATACACTTAACGCAAATTAGTAAAACATTTTCAGAGTGACAATGTATATTACTTTCTCTATTTTATTATAATTGTCGTTGTAAGGTGTTTATACAGAACAAGAAAAATTAATAAATAGATGAAATAGAAAAATAATTTTACAAAATTAACTATCTTATCATTAAGTCATTTTTTGTTGTTTTTATATCCATATCATTAATATTATAAGAAATATAAGTAAAATGTGTAATTAATATTATATTAAAAAGTTAAAATAACATTTATTTTAGGATATTTTTTTTAATTATTATGGGAATAAGAGAGTAAATATATATCTAATATAATGATTTATTACTATTTAGTTTATACTTTAAAGGAGTAAGAGATATATCAATTTCCCAAATCACAAGTCCCAAGGCATTTAATAGGCAATGATACTTTATCTTGATGTATCGATGAGACAATTCTATTATAGGCCGATCTATTATCCACTATATTTGAGTGTATGATAAGACTCTTGTTCTTGGTATTCACCTCGATTAATACTTGTGATTTTGGGTTAATCTTGTGTTTGAGCCAATATGAGTCATTATATGAATTGTGCCTAAGCCATTCCCTAACAACTACCTCTAACTTAGTATGCTTAATTACAAAACAAGTGTATCAAGTTATATGTTATAACTTCTAAAATTAGAGCTTGCCCTTTTCACGTATTTCATACATGCTGGGATTTTCTATAATTAATGTCGCTACTTGGTTGTTTCTATTAATTAGGCCAAGTATAACTCAATCATCATGTAGTAATTAAACTATCATTTAGGTTGTCTCCCATACAAATAAAGAAGATATTTCATGTAATTATTTACTAAGAATTATATTTTTGTATTTTTGTTTTGTGATTATCACGAAATAAGTAACATAAAATTAATTGTAATAAAAATTAAATGACAATAAAATAATTAAGTAAAGATAAAAATACTAGACTTAGATGATAAGGTTAATCTTGATGAATAAATGTTTAGGTTTGGATTTAGAATTCGTTCGATCTACTATAACTTCACAATTCTCTACTCATCTTTCTTGCTCATACCTAATTCACTAATGTATTCTACCCCAACTCATGCATGGTCGCAGATTCTAAACTACTTGCCTGATACCCAATCTCTTGGACATACCGACACAAGCAATCAACATTAATGGTCGAGAATTAGCTAGACTTAACCAATATTATCTATCCCTAGAGATAATCCCTATTAAGTACTTGATTCATGTTTAAGCTTCAACAAGGCTCGCTAAAGCGCAAGTCAATTCCTGAATTTATCTATAAGATGACCAATCCAATAAAAACATTAAGTACAGAAACAAATATATAAAGAACTCAAGATGAAGTATTGAATTGATAGAATTAAAGCGAAACAAGGTTCATCCTTTCTTCTCTTAGGTGGAAAGAATTGCACTCACAAAAATAATACAATGAAACCTAGAGTGTCTAATGGAATAATGGAGGTGTCTAGCAATTGAAAGTCTAAAATATAATTATAAGAATTACTTGGGGGCTTCTACACTATTACAATGAATGCCTAGCCTCCTAATTATAAAATAGTAGCTAGGTTTAATTAAGAAAATAACACAAGAAATTACAAACAAATAATATCTCTAATTAATTCAAGTAATTGTTTTTTCCTTAGCTGGTTTATCCTTGAAAAATATCTTATTCTTGATTTTCCTAGCTTTTATCTTCAATGTTTACAATTTCTCTATCTAGAACTTTCTACTGATTTTGGGTCTCTAGAGTTCTTGCTAGAATAACCCATTTTTGCTGAAAAACTATTAAAAAATTCATTAAAATCAACTAAAACATAAAATTTTACCTAAGAAAAAGTAAAAAATGAACTTAAAACTAATTTGATTCAAAACAAGGTCTAAAGTTAATTAAAATGTCAAATAAATGTCACAAAATGCATATGAAAATCATGTAAATTTGATGTTTATCAACAATCCAAACTTTGAACCTTGCTTGTCCTCAAGCAAGACTAACTAAAACAATAAAAACTACTTAAAAAAAGTAAGGACTCAAAAACAAAATTAAACTAAGACTCAATACAAAAGACAAACTAAAGTAAGGATACACAATGACAAATTGCATACACACTCTTCTTGCATTCTTGAGGAATGAATTGATTGTGAAATGATAGCACTAGATGGTAAATTTATTTTATTGAAACAATATTTATTTTTTATGAATCCTAACTATGAATTTTGTATGTGTTTCAAAAAGACTTAGGAAACAGAGAATTGGGAAAATGATAACAAGACATGAGCTTCCAAAAAGACTTCTTGAAAGAGGGAAACACCTTCATGTATTAGGATTGGAAACAAGGTATTTTGAATTTTTTTTTTTTATCCTTGATGGGACTTTCCTACTAATTAATGTACACTTTTAATATGGTTCTAAGAAAAATACTAGTGACAAAAGTGATGATAAGATCAAACTTCCACCAAAATATTCCAATAATAAAGATCACATAGAGGTTTGTTTACATCAAATTTTCACTAAGAATTTTCTTTTATTATTCATCTTTTTGATATTTATTATCATTATTATTATTATTATTATTATTATTATTATTATTATTATTATTATTATTATTATTATTATTCACTCATTTGGTCCAAAGATAACCAAGGGGAAAGATGACTTACATGATGATTTGCCAATCAACTATTCTTTTTAATTGATTCCTTCAGTGAAGCCAAAGAAAAAGGTATCTTACCTTAAAGTTTCTTTTACTTACTTATTGAATATTTTTGCATAAATTTATAAGTATTATAAAATATATCTTTATTTCTTCGAAAAATGAAACATACTATTTTTAGGAGACTTTAAGATTTACCCTACTTGTTCTAAATCTAGAGAACTAATTAAGACATACCTTTAAAGTTGCATATTGAGAGATAAGTCTTGGCTATCTTTCTTCTTCACAAGGCCCTCCCAATCCAGTAGATGATAAGTGTTAATGGATTGACAAGTGCACAAATATGTCCCAAGTAGTAAAGTTAAAATGGAAGTTCGAGTGTCGAATTTATAGAGACTTTGTTTGTACTTAGGTAGATGAAATATTTAATTAAGAAAAAGATTTGAAAAGGTTGTAGAAAACAGTAAATTAAATTGCTGAAAATTAAATCAAACAAGAAAAAGAATTAAACATGAATTTAAATTAATTAATTAAAGATAGAAAATAAGAGAAAATCCAATAATATTGTAGAAGGAAATTCAAAAGATGAGAATGTTGGGAACTTAGCCTACTAGAGTTACTCTTTGATGTAATGTTAATGATTTTTCTCTATTTATAATTATTCCAATTTACACCTGCATCTGCTAGTATACTCTAACTTTGGTCTCCCGCACGAAAGAGCCTAATTTATCTATTTTCTCTCCCAAATTCCTTTGCAAAGCTAAAATAGTAAATTACATTAAGAGAAGAGATGTATATAAACAAATATCAACCTATCCCTAGTGATTACGTTATTTAGATATCCTTTTCCAATTCTATTAGAAAATAACGTTTTCTAACGCTACCCCTACAACTTATCATGAAAATGGGTGATCAAGCCACGAGCAATAATATTAAGCACAAGAAAGGATAATGCAAAAGTAATATTATAAATAGATAGGAAGAGAAATTACATCAAGAGTAGTTGGCTGTCAAGTTCCTAACAAAGGGGGTTTAGCCTCTGATTGTCATGGAGACTTTATAATTGCAAGAGGAGATATTTAGTAAAGGGGGAAAAGATAAGAAAGGGTATGGAGGGAATGAATGACTCTCATTGCTTGCTTCTTCTTCTTCTAGTCATTGTCTTCTATAAGAAATTGTATTATGTTGGAATTTCTGTGTGTCTTCTCCTTTTTCTCCCTTCTTCTCCCTTCTTCTTTTATAGGTGCAAATTAGTGAGTTTCTGAATTAGTCTGATTTTCTTAATTAGTCATTCTTTCCTTAATTATTCTGATTTCCTGCTTTCCTCAATTAGTCTTCTTTCCTTAATTAGTTTGTTTTTCTTAATTAGCCTTCTTTCCTTAAGTAGCCATTCTTTCCTCAATTAGTTTGTTTTCCTTAATTATTCTTGTATTTCTGTGTTTTATTTTACTTCATAAATCCATCACTTTTAATATTCTCTGTACAAAAACTTAAATGATGTTAATTTAACAATTATTTTCTCAAAAAGGAAAAATTAGAAGAGAAAAATTATAAATTCCTCTATAATATAATCCCAAAATATACTCATAATCAACAGTTATCAATAATGTATTTTTACTTGAATATTTATAGATCTTTATTCCAACACATTTTGATATTGATTTTAATTCTTCTCTTACAATAGGATGAAGAAACTCATGACACTCCTATTGTTAGCTCTAATGCTAAAAGTGTCAACAAAGACAAGAATGGTAAGTATCATGGTTATCTTAATCAATTTTGCTCCTTAGAATTTTGTATATTTCTAATTTTTGTTGTTAGTTTCAAATTCAGAACTCCCAATCTCGACACCAAAAACAAGAAAAACAGCTGAAAAGAATGTTGAGGAGGATAAGGACGAAGTTCAGAGTCGAACAAAATCATTTCCATTGAAATAACCATTTCATCAAGAACCTTTTGTTGAAGAAAATTACATGGAGATTGAGTCTAACACCAACTTCTAGTCCAATTATCAAAAAAGAAAAATATTCTCAAGCTACTCACCATGAAGAGGAATTACCTATAGTAGATGCTCTTGCAATAATAATCCCTAAACCCCTTGTTAATGATATTCTTCAATCCTTTGATAATTTCAACTATTGCATCCCTGAATCAGACAAAGGTATAACATATCCTTCAATCTTCAAAACCTTCATAATGATTTTGATTTTGTTAATAAAGTAATCTTTATCTTCATCAGGTATTGAAGTAGCCCCTATGGCCAATCAAGAAAATTTATCATTGGGGATAATGGCTGCTACTTTGCTTGCTCCACAACAATCCGCAATACCCCCAAGTTCAATTGTTGATCCACCTCAAGATAATGAAGATCCAACTAATGCTGACCTCTTTTCCTTTATTGACATTTGGTCCTCATATTCGATGCCATCAAAGGCTTCCGAAGAGAGTCACAATAGAACCATTACGTGCTTCGATGAAGTTGTGAATCATTTCAAGAAAATTGCTTTTGACAAGAATCTAGAAAACTCTTTAGCTGATCCTGACTATAAAGAAAAACTTCGACAAACAGTGAATGGAGTTGTCAAATTGAATGACTTGATGGCTGATGAGCTTCGTGAAGAAATGGAGACATTCCTTGACGTTTTCAATAATGCTTTTGAAGCTCATCAACTTTGTAATCCACATGCTTCTGATATTGCTGATATCAAGTCTTCGACAGAGCAAGACAGGACCTAACTCATTCCAGCTCGAGAAGGATTTCAAAAGGCAAAGGAAAACATAATGCTAATACAAGGTCCTATTGAGAAGGTTGAAAAATCTAAACAGGATTTGGTCATGAAAGAGGAAGAGCTTTTGGCAAAACTTAAACCAATCCAAGACGAACTCAAAGGTGTTTGAGAGAAATTGGTTGAGCTTAAAAAAAACAAAGAAAGTAACGAACAAAAAAAATATTTTCTTTATTCCTCTGCTCGTCAGATTGTGCAAGAATGGAAAGGCCCACTCGAGATGTGAAGGCAACATAAGTATGCTAAAAAAGAATCTATGCATCCACCATCCACATGGATCGAGACCTCCGATGAGATGAGGAGGAACCACTATGCCAAATCTGCAAAGTCTTCCTCAGCTTTGGACTCTTAGAAAGATTTATCTTTGTTTTCAATTTATTTGGGATAATTTTATTTATGTATTTTTCTTTATGAACATTTACACTCTTTCATTTTTAAGTTATGAGAATTTTTATTTTAGTTATTATTGGTTTATAATTTTTTAGATATTTTTCATTTATCGAACCAATATAACTCTCAATATTTACTTCGTAAATTACATAAGCATTTCCTAAAAATGCTTTTCGATAACATAAGGTTCTTCCCAATTTGGTGACCACTTACCATCTACCTTAGATTTTTTTTTTATCTATGGGTAATATTACTTTCCAAACCAAATCTCCAACTCAAAAAAATTTTCTTTTCACCTTTTTATTATAATGCCTAACAACTTTTTTTTTTTGATGAATAATGTTTTCTAAAAAAGAAAGCAATTAACCTTCATATAATAAATTCACTCATCATATTTAAATATTCTTGTATAGGACTTTTATTTTGTCTTTGTAATAGAATTGAATTCAAATAAATTTTGATGGACAATATTGTTTCATGTCCAAATACTAATTTAAAAAGAGTAGCCCTTGTTGACCCCTTAGAGGGTTGAAAATGAGTTGAGCTAAACCAAACTTAATTCAGCTCGACTCGGTTCATTAATATTTAGCTCAGCTCGATCGATTCAAGCTCGACATGAATCTTTTTTCTAGCTTGAACTCGACTCAATTTGAGCTCACAAATAGCTTGGTTCAACTCATTAACTCGAATCACATGAATCAAGAGTCAAAATTTTTAAATCCTATATATTTTAAATTTTCAATTTATTAGTATATTTTATACAAAATGATTGTTTAATTTTTTTAAGAAAACAAAATAAATGTATTCTATTAGCTTTGTAGGACCACAAGGTATGACAATTAAAAAAAAAACATAACTATAACCAAAGTCTGCATAAATAAAAACTACCTCACCTTGCATACATAAAAAAAAGAAAATCTAATTATATATATAACATACTCTTACCTTTTTTCACTTGAAGTATGTTAACAACCTTCACCAAAACTTTTGGACAAAAAACCCAATTATTCTCTATGTTTTAATTACTTCATTTAAGGGACATAATAGTAAATTGCATTTAGTTTTATAAACAATTAAAAATAATAATTCTCTTTCCTCTCTCATGTTTCTCTCTCTTCATTCCTTACCCACTCATTTCTCTTTTCCAGATCTTCTTCATGTTTTCATCTTCTCTCCTATCATTTCTTAATTTGCCAAATCCCATCTTTCTATTTTTGTAATCATAATTTATTAATTGTGTTAAATTGATTTTCCACCTTCTTTGATTCATGTACCTCACTTGCACCCTCTACTCATTTGGTGACAAAATCTCTTAGAAGGAATGTAAATTAAGATGTAAGGGTGCTACAATTAATAACATACCCATAAAATTGTGAGGAGTAGAGGATTTAAGAAATGTAAGAATTATTTACGGTTGTGTGTTTTCTTATAAGACCATACAAAATACTCTTATTTATAATGTATAAGGTTTACAAAATAAGGAAACTAAATAATGAGTAATAAGGGAAATAATCCCTATTAAATTGTTGTAATTAAAATATATCAAATGAACCAAGCTTGTTACAATGTGGTAAAACCAATAGAAATGAAAATAAAGATAGTTCCAGTTGTGTGGCTGCGCCAAAAAACCTTGATGATAGCCAACAATGGCTCGTAGTTACAATGGGTGTTCAATTGTGAATACAACATGCCCTGTGGCGGAAAGAGGTGGTTCCAGTGTGATGCTCGTCGAGAATGCGCCACGAGTCGTGTGGATAAACTTCCCTACAATGATGTGTTGATTTGGTTGTGCATGGGGACGACATGGGATTTTGGAAAGGTTGTTGACGTAGACTAACAAGAGGGCAACACACTAGTTGCAGGCCATGAAACACAACGAAACAAGGCCAACCAAAACCTAAATGTTGCCAAACAACAACCAAATGGGGCCAAACAAAGTGAAATAGGGTCAACGGAGAAACAATAGCATGACTAGTAGAGAGGTCCATCAGGTCATCGAAAGTAGGATGACAAGTAGAGGGAGGTCCACTAGGGACCTAAGGCCCCCAAAGGGGCATGATTTTCATTATCCCTTCAACCTAGCTCTAATACCATATAAAAATTATTTATAATAGTGTTTTACTATGTAATGTTGTGTGTCAATGTAGATCATACCTCATGCTATTTATAATATTAAAAAGGAATTAGTATTGATTACAAGATCAATCAATTACTGATTAATAGGAAATAAAATATTCTAATAATAAATACAATATTAGAAATAATATTCAAGAAATAATCTCACACTCCCCCTCAAGCTAAAACATATATCTGATATGAACCAAACTTGTTATAAATGTGGTAAATCCAATAGAAACAAAGGCTCATGATGATGATGGAGACCGGCGCGACACTTGTTGAAGATGCATCATGAATCATGTGAGTGAACTTCACGCACCAAGGCCCTGCATGTGGTTGTGTTTTGAGTTGGCTGTGCACATGAACGATGTAATAATCATCAGCGATGACAATGGGCATTGTTCACTTGTCAAAAAAGCTAAAAGATCATCCTAGGACACCTTGAGGTGGAGGGAGAGAAAATCATTGTGACACTGGCCTGAGATGCATTATGCGTCGTGTGCATAAACTTCACGCACCAGGGCCTTACATAGGGTCACGTGTGGTGGTATTTTGAGTTGGTTGCACACGTGGACAACGTGACGATTATAACATCCCGATTTTCTTAATTGGAAAGTTTAGAGTAAAAATAACTTGTGCTTGTTTTGATATACAATATATTAGCATTATCTTTAGTGAAATAATTAATATAAGAGATATGACCATCATTGGATAGACAAGTAACCTAGATTTTAAGTACTAAGTCTTGGAAAAAGTAGTTTAGATGTAGAAACCCTTGGTCAAACCGTCAGTCAACTACAATTTAGAAAAGTCAAAGTAAGGTGAATTCCTCATTAATGGTATTTTGTAAATATGGGCTCTTTAGGCTAAAGATAAGAGATTTAGACTAATTAATGAAAGATTAGAGCACTAATGTGCCTAGATGTGAGAAATAATTAGTTTAATTAATAAGAAAGAGGAAAATTAATTTTTCACTTACTCTAATTAATTTAGTTAGGTCTAATTTAAGGAATTAATAAGTGAATTAACTACCCTAGGATCAACTTAGAAGTTGAAATTTAATTAAGAACTAAGTAAGAATTAACTACCCTAGGATCAAGTTTTGTTCTTTTTCAGTAAAACCCTTTATGTTTTGCACGAACTGTATCTATGGGCTTGGTTTTTGTAGATGTTGACCATGGAATTGAGTTCCTCATCTTTGAAAACATACAGATTTTTATAAAGTTTGCGTAAAACAAATTTTTACAACTCTTGGAAATTAGAAAATATGTTTTGTGAACTTTAATGATAAGTGCAAGGCAGTTCAGATATTAAGGCCAAATGGGAGTGGATTTAGGAAATTTTGAGTCCAAAATTTAGTCCTTTTCATTTGGAAACCTTGAGATGCATATATGGTTGCCTTAAATGAATTTCTATGTCAACGGGAAATTAATTTTCAAAGTGAGTAATGATGCACAATTCGAAATGATAATAGAGTACAAATGTCTATGAAATGCATGGAATGAATGATTGGAGAATGTGTTGTTTACTTTGATAGAGGCATAATGATGTGAAATACTAGCAATTACTATGTTATATGTTGTAAGACCAAGTGAGTGTGACCACTTGGCAAAACATGTTGCATGTTATTAATGTGATCTTATTAATAATGTTTGAATATGAATTGTCGCGCTTTGGTATTGGCTCCGGGGGTGTCTGTTAGTCGTTATTTACGACTAACTTTTGTATAGAAAAGTGTTATAAAATGTTTGTCTTTTTCCCAATTTATGGTTCTTTTTATAGGTTTGTACATAATTTTAGGTTTAGTTTACTTTTGTTCAGTAGAAATGCCCAACATTGTGAATTTAATGTGTTTCAACTTCAATTTCAGGTAAAAAAGATGAAATTTGTGAAGGCTAGCAGCTGGTGTCTCGTTAAGCGAGGCTTGTGCGCTTAGCGAGAATCATGCGCTAAGCGAGGCAGTCAGCCCGCTTAGCGAGTTGGGAGAATCTGGAGGAGAATCTGAGAAGCATCTGCGCACTCAGCGCATTATCAGCTCATTGAGCAAGACGTTTTTCTCTTCCTGCGCTAAGCGTGCCCAGCTCGCTCAACGGATGTTCACTTTGTCGTGCTAAGCGTGCCTTCGAGGTCAAAAAGCCCTTTTTAAAGCCTGGAGTGAAAGAAGAGAAGAGAGCTTGGCGGAGAATAGAGAAAAATAGAGAATAGAGGCGCAGAACACAACAAGGGAGCAAAAACCTTAGCTTTTAGATAGATTCTAGGTTTTTGAGTAATTTTTGGGTCCTTAGAGGTGGAGGAGACATCCTTCCCATTGTGTATCTGTGAATTGCTCTCAAACGCCTTCTCTTGCTTGTAAAAGGTGCTTCCTTGTGATGGAAGGCTAAACCCATTGTTGGGGAATTCTGCTGAGTACTTGATGTAAACTCTTATCCTATCTATTTAAAGTTATTTTATGTGTTCATTATTTCTATCTGTGCTTTATTATCGCATGCTTGTGGCTTGATCACCAATTTGTATGTGTTGTTAGGAGCTTTAGCATTGGAAAATGTATTGCATCCTTAGAACTAGATAGGGCAGGGCTAAGTTATCGTATGTCTGGACACGGAGTGCGGTAATTTAGTTTTTATTATGCTATAGTCGTAACATTGTTCGGTTAGGCTAAGTTCAACAAGAGACATCTAAGAATGAAGCTTAATTTGAATTAGTCCAAACTCACGAGACATTGGTGTTTGGTATTTTAGCCCTCAGCATAGAACACAGAAATAACCTTAAATAGAGAAATACTTTCAATTGCATCAAGTATCTTAGTAGGAGGACCCAACGCTTTTACATATCTGTTTTCATATCCACTTGCTCATATTTACTGTTTTCAATTAGAATAGAAATCACGTTTATTTTTAATTCATGACAATCAATTCTTTGCACAAATTTCTGCCCATTGAATGATGCTTTTCCAAATAAAACAAGTTCCCTGAGTTCGATACTCGATTCTTATTGTTTTATTATTACTTGCACGAATAGGTACACTTGCCAGTTAGATTTTGCATCACCAATTTTAACAAGTAGAACATGGGCGAAACAGTGTCCAACCCTCGGAAAAATTTACTTTGGATGTCATGTAATGACTTAGTGATTTGATATGTGGTACGGATAGCGAAGTCGACCATTCCACTTGAAAGACCATATTAATGGTGACCTTAGAGAGGGAAGAGGATTAATTTCCTTCCTCTCTTGATATGTTTGTGTGTATGCACGATGGAGGATACTTGTGGTCTGGAGCTTCGTGAGGGTCAATGATAAACGTCAAATTTACTAGATTTTCATATGCATTTTGTGATATGTATTTGACATTTTAGCTAACTTTAAGCCTTATTTTGAATCAAATTAGCTTTAAATTTAGTTTTTACTTTGTCTTAAGTAGAATTTTATGTTTTAGTTATTTTAATGAATTTTTTTATAGTTTTTCAGAAACAAAACAGGTCATTCTGGCTAGAGCTCTAAAGTCCCAAAATCAATAGAAAGTTCTAGAAGGAGAAATTGCGAAATTTGAAGATAAAAGCTAGAAAAATCAAGAGCAATATATGTTTCAAGGATAAATAAGCTAAAAAAAAGATAATTACTTGAATTAATTAGAGATAATATTTGTTTGTAATTTTTTTGTGATTATCTCTTTAATTAGACTTAGCTACAATTCTATAAATAGGAGGCTAGGTATTCATTGTAACGCATAGAGGTTCCGAACAGTTCTTAGAATTATATTTTAGACTTCCACCTACTAGACACTCTAGGTTTCATTGTATTAGTTTTATGAGTGCAATTCCTTCCACCTTGGTTGAATTTGATGCTGAAATATACAACTTAAGATCTTTTTTCTTCCATAGACGACACTAATTGGTGGATTTGTAGGATATTTATTGATGTCATCCAAAGCATCTTGGTGTTCTTGTTCCCTTCGAAAATCAACTTCATTCTTTAGTCTGGGAAATGGAAAAAAACACCTTAGTTTTTCCTAATAAATTAGAAATGAACCTTACCCACCAATGATTGAAGTTGTTATTTATTCGTTGGGGGGCAAGTCTCTAAAATGACTTTTGCCTTATTTTCATCTATTTCGATTCCCTTTTGATTGATAACAAAACCCATGAATTCAATTGCAGATACACCAAAAACACATTTTAAAGGATTAATTTTTAATCCATGTTTTCTCATTCTTTCAAATGATAATTTCAAATACTCAAGGCGATAATTTTTAATTGAGATTTTCAACCATGTCATCAATATATACTTGCATAAATTTGTCAATTAAATCATGAAAAATTAAATTCATGTCTCTTTGATAAGTTACACTAGCATTTTTAGACAAAATGACATAGGTTTCCATTCGTAAGTTCCTAATGCCCCTCGACATCGAAAAATAGTTTTCAAAATGTCTTGTTCAACAATGCAAATTGAATTATAACCTGAATACCTATTTGATGGACTTAGAATTTCGTTTCCTGCTACTGAATCTACCAACATATCAGCAATTGGCATAGGGTATACATCTCTAGGAGTTGCTAAATTTAAACCCCTAAAATATATGCATACATTCATTATTCCATTTTTTTTAATTACTGGAACTACATTAGAGATCCATTCTACATACCTGTTGTTTGAATGAATTTGACATTCAACAACCTTTCAATTTCTGCCTTGATAACTTCCATGAGATTAGGAACAAATCTTCTTGGTACTTGTTTAATAAGTTTCCTCCTTTCTTGAATGGGTAATCTATGCTCCACCAGATCTATACTAAGTTTAGGAATTTTATCATAATCACATGCAAAGCTATCCTTGAACTCCTGCAACAAATAAATAATTTTTTTTCTCAAAGGCTTTGATTTAACAATTTACTAATATAAGTAGGCCTTCGATTTTCTTCAGTCTGTAAATTAATTTCTTCTAATGGATCAAGTGATCCCATTTTCTTTAAGTTAAGGGACATAGGTTTTTCAAAACCTAATGGTGAATTTTCATATATGCAATCTAATCTTAATCTTTCACATTTTGCTCAAAATCATCTCCTAATGTCTTGTCATTGTTCATGATTTTGAGCCTCGTGGTACTTTTTTCATCATTCAACTTTTTTACAATGGTCTTAGTAACCATTCCTTCTTCCTTTATGGTTGTAGTAGCCATTTAGATTTTATTTACGACCATAGTAACTACTTTGAATTTCTTTCCATTTGAATCCTCTTCTACGACTCTCTTAGCAATTTCATTCAAACTATCAACCAAAATTCAAGCCATAAAGCTCAAATACGCTATTGAAGAACTCATATCTCTTCGAAGGTGGCCATTCTTTTGGTGACCTTGTTAATCAACAAAAATCCTCTTTTAGTATCCAACAAAAGAACTTATCTGCATTTTCTCTAGTCTTCTTGTTCACATAATATGAGTCCTCAATATCGAAAGGTGCAATAATTGCCAATGTTTGATTGCTTTCATCAGCAAATGAAGCGTAAACCCCATAAGAAGTTTGATATGCTTCAACAACTTCTAACTTGCCATCTTTATTCTAGAAAAAAGATTTTATGATGCACAGTTAAAGGAACAACACTCATCCCATGGATCCATTCTCTCTCAAGCAACATGTTAAAGCTTTCTTGAGAGGATACCATAACAAACACATTAGGTCTCCTTCAACTTCCAACAAATATGTCTAAACAAATGACTCCATCTAAACCAGATGCCTTTTCACAAAAGTCAGAAACAATTGTATTATGAGGAATAAGGTCATCAACAATTTCACCATAGCCCCTCAACATATATTTCGGCAAAATGTTAATAGCTGCTCCCCTATTCACCAGAATTTTGTTGATAATCTGATCCTCCACAATAGTTGTTAAATTGAGAGGCTTCATATAATTTCATTTCATTTGTGGATGGATTGAACACAACAACATTATGATGAGGAGTGCAACAAGACACTTGAGTCACCCAAAAAACTTTTGCACTCAAATAAGGGTCCTTGAAACACTTATTCCTTGCATATTCTTTTATCACATGGCGAGCTTGATATTCCTCAGTAAATTCAGCAGGTAAGATTGAGACAATTTTGAAAATTGCTTCAATGAAGTCTTTAAATCCTGATTAAAAAAAATTGGTAACCACTTGGTTTTCTTCACCTATTTCAATTGAGATGTTTTTTTTTTCAAAACCAAGGGGAGAACTTTCAATGATCCTATAAAAAACCGATGGTTATATACCACTATTTTTTTTGTTGCTCCAAGATTGCACCTTTTCTCAACCTTTGATATCTTCTCCACTGTGTTTTTGACATGTTCCTATTCACCCATGGTGGATTATGATATTGATAATACCCTCTTGGGGAACCTTTAGTAGTTTCATCTCTTTGAGGCACATAGTTTTTCACCTTAAATGGTTGTCACTGAGAACTTGAACCTTGATGCCCCTGTTGAGTCAATCTATTCAAAGGGACTCTAACATGTGGCACATATGTAGACCTTCTTTGAGAAACATTGTGTTGTTTTTGCACTTGACTCGTAGTCATACTGATATTTTGCTTTCCTTTCCCCTTACCATCAACTTCTTTAATTTTCAGATAATTCTTACGAATTTCAGAAGCTTCAAAAGCTTTTTTTGCAAATTTATCAAGCACAACACTGCATTAAGGGCAAAGCATCACTTCCTTCTCAACTTTCTGATTCTTTGTCAGAAACTCCAACAAAGTATCCCCTGCAGATGGGAATATAGATTCCTATTCTTTCTTGAACTCTTCCAAAGCTTGATCGACTTTATCTTCAAACAAAGATGTTTAAACCTTTGAAGTTCCAATTGAAGCCCTAACATAATTGGCTTGGACTTGGAAGGGATTAGTATCCACTTGCATAGGCTTTTTTTCAAACTTCAGCCTTCCTTCATCGATAGCCTTTTGTATCATATCTTTGAAATGTAAACTACTATTAGTCCAATGTCCATGGACATTGTGAAATTTGGATTATCTTTCCTTTTCTTTGCTTAAATGGAGGAATTTTATGATTATCACTAAGTACAATTTGCTTATCCTTTAATAATACAGAAAATTTTATCAGCCTTAGTAATGTCAAAACTATATTTTGAGTTTACAAATTTATGTTTTTTCTTTTGGTTTTAACATTAGATAAATATAAGGAGGACCAACTTGTAACTCTGCTAAATAAATTTCATTTTCCTCATTATCAAAATCTATATGTTGAAAATTCATAAAATTATCATACCCATTGTAGGCCTTTATATATGCCACTTTCTCCTTTCTATTTTTGTCAATTTTTTTATTTCTTTCTTTCTCATATTTTCTTTGTTCAATGCTTCTTACTTTTTCTGCCAGTTGTTCCATATCTCTAGGTTGTTCATTTACTAACTTTTTACAAATAAAAAATTACAGGCTTACAGTAGCCACTCAAACCAATTCATGTTTAGGGATTCGTGTATAACATCTAGATTTCATTTGTCAAAACCTATTTAGATAATCCTCAATTAATTCACTATTAAATATTTTCATAGTTTCCAAGTCAATAAGACTAACTTGAGTTTCAGCTCTAAAGAAATGTTCATGAAACACTCTTTCGAGTTAAGCCTAAGTCTATATTGAATTTAGTGATAAAGTAGTAAACCAAGTAAAGGCACTCTTTGTTAAAGAACTAGGAAAATACTTCATTTTAAGGAATTCATCTATGGCCAAATCACCACATTCAATTTTGTATCGAGCCACATGTTCTAGAGTAGAGTCTCCTAATTCTCCTGCAAATTTTGAAAACTTTGGGATTTTATAACCCCTTTGGTAATTTAGATTGTAACACGTAGTTAAGAAAAACAAAAACAAAATAAGGTTGATGTGCATATCTTATTTCAAAACCATGTCTATTTAAAGCTTGTTCTATCATTTGATCAATTTGTGGGTTTTGAACTACATCATGGCCTAAACCACCATTTTGAATGTTTTGCCTCAAAGAACTGGTTGTTCTTGTTCATTTGCTAATCCTACTTGAGGATTTCCAAGATCATTTCAATTATTCTGGACTTATTGTTCATTTATTGAAATTTCATGAATTATTGGCCTATTGGTAGGTTGATTTCTAGGAATAGCCAAAATATCTCCAATTCGAGTTAAAATCCCATTCATTTGTTGATAACTTTCATTAGTAGATCTCAACATGGGATTCAAAATTGATGTCATATAATCGGTCAAATTATTGACTATTTCATGATTGTTACGATTAAGTTGTTGTCTAAATACTACTAAAGTTTCATTAGAAACTTTAGTCAAAACCATGCTACCATCCTATCTTCAGTGGAAACTCCTATGTTTCTTAATTGTTCAACACTATAACCATGACTACTACTCCCAAGTTCTCAATGTCTATTTGTTCTTCTACCAACAATAATGAGTGATATAACATGTTGACATACTCAATTGTGGGATGTTCATATCAGCAAAAAGTGGTGGCATACCCCATGGTGTTATAGGCAAAAAGGGCGGAGTATTAGTATTTGTTATCATATTGTTTTATGGCAAAGTGGTTTTGACAACAAATGTTTAAACCTATGAATCCATAATGTCTTCACCTATTGCACCTATAACATCATTAATTGACTGATTCACAGCCATGACAACTTCATTGTTTATTCGAGTAGATGGAATAGGTTGAAATTGTTCATTATTATTATTATTATTAGAACTATTTGTAGCATTATTGTTATTATTGTTGTTGTTTTTATTATTGTGGTTTCTCTGACTATTTCCTAAAGTTATCATCCTACCACTTAATAACATGCAATCCTTCCTAAGACTTGTTCCTAAGATTGAAAGTTATGGCAAAGGGCGTGCCAATTTGTCAACGGTAAAAATTGTAAATAATTTTTGAAAAAAGTTTTATATCTATCAAGTAATAATTTTCATTAGTGATTCTATTAACAAATAAATGTTTAAGTGTGAGACAGATTCCATTTTCGACTGTATGTTCTTTTTTGTCGAACAAGCAACTATAGTTTTTAACTTAAAAAAATTGCTAAGTATTGACAAAAATAGTGATAATAATTTTTATAGTAATATCCATTGTAAAAATTTATGTATAAGTAGTTTCTAATGATTTCAGTAATAAAATTTTGATATAAATATTTTTCGATAGTAATAATGTTGATGACAAATTTAGTCATACATGAGATAATAGTTAATAATAATTTTGATAATAATAAGTAATGAAAATTAGATAAAAGCACATTCTAGAGAAGAAATGAAGATTGGAAAGAGATAATGGTTTAGAGAAATTCAGAAAATTTAACGAAAGTAAATTTTATAAAAAAGTGGGATGAATACATACATTATGACCTTTGTACCGAGATCCATTCTCTTGTGAGCGGCGTAAGTGGTATTTGAGAATTTGAGCAGTAGTAATTCAATCCAACTTAAATGGCCCTTGGAGGTTTTTATTTATAGACTTCTCCTAACAATGGTTAAATTATAGATTTTAACATGTGCACAAATAGATTCTTAACTACTTAGATCTAACAACCTTAATTTTCTTCATCTGATATCTTTCTTACTCTTATTCCTTTTCCATCGAAAATGATGACTATCCAAAGAGTAATAGGAAGAAAAGAGAAAGAGATAAATAAAAGTTGTTAATGAGGTGCTTAAAATAAATGAATGTTGAAATAACATCACTTAACAAGTCTACCTACAATTTTCAGAAATGAATGTTTATGAACTAAAAGTTATTGATCTAAAGATTAAAGTAATTTAGGGTATGGTTTGATTTTTTAAAAAAAACCCGGATCCAATTCAATTTGTTAAATGATTTGAATTGGATGGAATGATTTGGTTTTTACTGACACATCCTTATCCATATTTTAATTTTCTATCACTAAATATATTTAGCTCCAAATTTATATTAAATTAATTTTAAAATAAAGGAACTATCTTTGATGAGTCAAAATATAATAAGAGTTTATTTTAAAAAATAAAGAATAAATATATAAATACATATGTCAATCAATCAATTATCAACGAACGAAGTCTTTAGTTTGAATTATATAAATACATATGTCAATCAATCAATTATATGTGATTCTGCTACATTGGTTGGATATATAAAAAAAGAATAATGAAACACTGAAAAGCATAATAAAACGTATATATAGGTTACACGTGAAACACATGATAACCTAATGCTTTTAAAAAATATCAGTTTAATTTTGCAAACATTAACCAAAAATCAATAGAATTCTGATTTTTTTTTTTTTTACAAAAAGTATCAGTTTAATTTTGAAAACATTAACCAAAAATTAATAGAATTCTAATTTTTTTATCCATAAAAATTGAAGATAATATAAGAAAATTTACCATACTCACACATTCTACTCGATCAATTGAGTCAAATCACTTGCTATCTAATCAAATTGGTTATGAAAAAAAACATAATCGGAAAAAAGTTCTTAAAAGAAACCGGTTTTCATCATTTATCCTCGTCCATTTAATATTGTGCTTGGTTTTACTTCAATCTTTAAAAAATCAATTTTTTTATGTTAAAACCATGCAAAATCAATTTTTTTGACATATTTTATTATATTTTTTAAATCAATAAATAAACAAGAAACATATTAGATATGCATGAAGGTACTGATGTGGGGATAAATTAGATAAAATCTATTTTAACATGATTTATGACACCATTAAGGGTACGTGTGTTAGGATAAAATGCGTTTAAAATTAAATAAATATAACAAGAATTTTAATTATATTTTTTATTTTGAAAAATTTAATTATATTTTTAAATTAATAAATAAATTATAAACATACCCATAAAGAAATTGATGTGAGCATATGACAAAATTCAAGTAGAATTGATTTCAGTAGAATTCAAGGCAAAACAGTTTTTTTACTCTCTTTTTTTTACACATGTTTGTAGTTCTGCCGTAAAACATTAGTCCAAACAAATCAAATTTAGGCATGGTCTGATTTCAAATATGGTGGCTCACAATAAATTGGAGGGAAAGAGTGATCAGCTGTTCCTTGGTCCCTGGCCATTAGTAATGTAGTCCCCATATCATCCTTACATTATGGAAGAATATTTCTCTTTCTTTCTCTCCCCATAATAAAATGATAATACCATTTCTTGTGGTCTATATCTATTCTATTGTACCATATCTATGAAACTTCTGCAAATATCAGAGGTTTGTTGAACCCTTTTGAATAGGGGACATATAAGCTCTACACCAACATAAAAAGTGGGTTCCCGTTGGTCTTTCTCTTGTTATATTTCCCTCACTAAGACACACACCTCCACCAACAACACTATATCATTATACTTTTAGCACCTCACTTAGTTCCTCATGCCGCAGCACCAACCAACTCTAATGGAACCTGTTCTCAGCTACAACAATAGCACCAACAATGGAAATGGCAACAGTGACTATGATATCATAAGCTGGTTTGAGGATGTATCTCAGAACGCTGGTTTTGTTCAGACTCAGTTGCTGTTCCAGATTCTCAAGCAAAACTATGGGGTTGAATATCTCAAGAAATGGTTGGGGAGCTACAACATCCTTGAGATGGATGCATGTGCATTGGAATCCCTTTTCTCTTCTGTGGTTCCCCTTGCCTCACATGCTGATTTTGAGCCATTTATCCAACGGATTGCAGATGGGGACACAGCTCCTTTACTCACTCAACAACCCATAACCACTCTTTCCTTAAGGTACCATCACCTTTTGTTTCTTTCTTTTTTTCTTTTTACACTAGTTCTTTTCACTTATACTTTTTTGGGGACAAAACTGTGATTCATGATAGTGCTGATTTTTTCTTTAATTTTTATGGTCATGTGACTCATGTTATTAAATAGGAATCAGAATACAGGACATTAGATATAGGTCACATATGGCTCTCTCCATATTATTCTGCCAGATTTCATTGGTTATTTGGTTATGTTGCTTAATTCATGACAAGGTCTAACTACTGGTGCTTCTTGTATGAAATGAAATCATGAACAACAGTCCTGAAAATGTAATAACTAATAAACCACCGCCAGAGTCTTTTTATGCATTTTTTAATAATTTTTTAATCATTTTTAGTAAGTACTACTTATTTATATTTTTTGGTAAAGTATTTCTTTCTCTTTTCTTATGATACATATGGAATGGAAGGATCCCCTGCCACTTTCTGATATTTTTTCCATTTTACTTTGAATATATAATATTTTTTTTTTTCGTATTAGCAGTTCTGGAACCACAGAGGGGAGGCAGAAGTTCGTACCCTTTACCCGCCATAGTGCACAAACCACACTTCAAATATTCACCTTAGCTGCAGCATATAGATCAAGGTGTGTGTACCTCTCAATAATATCTCCTTGAGTTGTTCCTTTTTCTTCTTTATTTTTTTGTGTACCCTTGTGTGACTTTTTTTTTGTGTGTACCCTCTTGTTCCTGTGTGTATGTTTATTTCAAAGCACTTACTAAAATATTCGTCCTTATCTTTTGACTGTTTACAGGATTTATCCAATAAGGCAAGGTGGAAGGATTCTTGAATTCATATACAGCAGCAACAGGTTCAAAACAAAAGGAGGATTAACAGTAGGAACCGCCACAACACACTACTATGCTAGTGAAGAATTCAATATCAAGCAGCACAAGACCAAGTCATTTACTTGCAGCCCTCAAGAAGTGATTTCTGGGGGAGACTATAAGCAATCCACATATTGCCACCTCCTTCTTGGCCTATTCTTCTCTGACCAAGTGGAGTTTATAACCTCAGCTTTTATCTACAGCATGGTGCAAGCTTTCACCACTTTTGAGGAACTTTGGAGAGAAATTTGCAATGACATAAGAGATGGAACTCTGAGCTCAAGGATCAAGTCACCCAAAATGAGAAAAGCTGTTTTGGATATCATCTCTCCAAATCCAAATTTGGCCGCAAAGTTGGAAGATGCTTGCAAGGGGCTAGAAGTAGTGGATTGGTTTGGTTTGATTCCAAAACTTTGGCCAAATGCAAAGTATGTGTATTCCATAATGACAGGGTCCATGCAACCATATTTGAAAAAACTTAGGCACTATGCAAATGGGTTGCCTTTGGTTAGTGCTGACTATGGCTCAACTGAGAGCTGGATAGGGGTTAATGTTGACCCTAGTTTGCCACCAGAAGATGTAACATTTGCTGTGGTTCCCACTTTCTCTTACTTTGAGTTCATACCACTCCACAGGAATGAAAAAAATTTCAGCTCAGGAGGTGATGATTTCATTGAAGACAAGCCTATTCCACTGTCTCAGATCAAAGTTGGACAAGAGTATGAAGTAGTCCTCACAACTTTCACCGGTATTCATTTTTCTTAATTCTCTTCTATACCATGAGAAATTAATTCTATGGTACTCTCAAATTTAAGGGTTTTGGTACGTACTCATACAATTATTGAGCCAAAAGATAATTGTACCAAAATCATTAAATTTCTGTGCCATAGCAAGTCTCATTTCTTCGATCCATCTTTTCTAAGTTTTATTATGACTTACATTTTGAACATGACACATGCCAGAATTTAGTAGATCCCTGGAACAAAAGCATCTTTTTCTGGACTTTTTGTTTGGTAATAAATACTACCAAGTAAATGCCTCTAGCTACCTAATCTGTAAACTATTAAGGGCAAGTTAGGTTAAAGTTGATAAATTTAGGTTTGAAATAGTTCTCATTTTATTAGATGAGTTTGCAAAAGAAATTTTAATCTTGTTTTTATATAAGTTTAGTTTCAGATAAAATATAAGTACGTAAACGTAATTTCAGACTATGATTATCTTATTTCTAAAAGTATTTTCTGACCATAAGATACAAGAATATCTTTTTTCAAAAATATGTTTAACACTCAATATTTTTTCAACAACTATTTAAACATATACTAGTTCTTAATTTTTATTGAGAAGAGATTCAAAAGTATAATTTTTTTTCAATTATCAAATTAATCAATAACTTCTTTATAAAATCAAAATATACTTTCCAAATGCTATAAATTATTCATATTTTGGCAAGGTCGTTTTGATTGACCCACTATCGTACATAAAATAACTCCTAGAGTAACAGGTTCAAGAAAGTAGCGATCGAGCTTCATGTGTGCCACATATGCAAGCCATAGTATGAACATGGTCCTGTCTAGTAGCTAGCTGCATCATGTCAAACAAGTATGGGTTGAATATAGCTAGATGCACAAAACGAGTATTTATGATTGAAAATTGAAATGCATACAATTGGGCACCATGAGAGATAAACAATGCGTGGACTGAAATGCATGCCAATAGTGGGGCATCACTGATTATGGAAAGCAGCACTATTCATGTTTGTTTCAATATGTTTATAAAAGAATATAGGTTATTGCTGACGGACACTCTTAAAATAAAAAAATATTTATTATAAAAATCATGAAAAAATATAAAAAAAATCATAAACAATATAATTCTATATATTTGAATAAAAATATTACTCCTTTAAATTTTTAATCAATGTCTTAAGAATATTAATTAATATTTATCAAGAATATATATGAAAATGGGATTTTAAAATATCAGTTAGTCTAAATACATATTTAATCTTTTAGGATAATTCTGATCATATATAGTTGACTTAGTACGTGCACTTATTTAGTTGGAAATATTTATTAAAAAATTATTTTATAAATGTTTTTTTAAAAATAATTATTTCTTCACATAAACTGAAAGTAGGTGAGCACCGACCACAAACAACCCACGTTTAATAAGTTGGCCACACTTGGGAGTACTTGGTTGCATTTCGATCGTTACTTTTGTTGATGTTACCATCATATTTCAGACTTTCATTGCGGAACAAATTGTGTACAGTTTTCTTTTTCTAACCATATGCAGACTTTGTCTATTGTTGATTTCCATCGGAGTGAGTATCTAATGAACCCTTTTTAATGAGTTCTTCTTTCAAACTCACTAAATGTTTGAACTTCTGATCTTATTTAAAAGATCCATGTTCTGTTCCACTCAGAAAAATATGATATTAGTTAGTATATCAGGTAATGTTTATATAAGTTTTTTTTTTTTATAAATATTAACAAGTATTTTTAAGGTATTAATTAAGAAACTAAAAGGAATTTTTTTATTGAAATAATTTTTTTTCTTCTTCTATTTTCTTAACTAATGTCATAAGGTCTGTTGTTAATAAAATCGTTTTTTATCAGTAAATGTTAATGTTAATTAGTTAATTTTTGTTAATAGGATAAATTCAAATTCAGGATTGCTTTTTCTTTTTTCAACTAACAAGTTAATTTTACAAACTTTTGTAGTCTTTATAAAAGTGATCATTGAAAACATGAAATATATTAATATAATAACAAACTTGGTCATGACTTTGTTTTTTCTAATAATGTATGTGGTTGACGTTAAATCATATATACCATGTTAATTTTGTTAGAGAGCAAAACCTTGGGTATGGAATTCTGGTAGGCTAATGGTTTAAATCCTGATTGATTTCATATGAAATAAATCATATTGAAAGAAGAATATTCATTTTGTGTGTGATTATGATTTTATTTTTGATGGAACTATTTCATACAAAAATATAATAAAAAAAACAAAAAAAAAACTGAGAGCAAAACCTATATAATATAATTGAGTAATAGCTATGATGATGAGGATTATTATGAAATGTGTTTATTTATTTATTTATTTTTATTTCAGGACTGTACAGGTGCAGGTTAGGGGATGTGGTGGAAGTGGCAGGCTTCCACAATGGGACCCCAAAGTTGAACTTTGTGTGCAGAAGAAAGCTAATTCTGACTATAAACATAGACAAGAACACAGAAAAGGACCTTCAGCTAGTGGTAGAGAGAGGGTCCCATATTCTGAACATGACAAGTAGAGGCGAGCTAGTTGATTTCACAAGCTACGCGGATGTCTCAAAGCAACCGGGGCACTACGTGATTTACTGGGAGATCAAAGGGGAGGTTGAGGACAAGATACTTGGCGCATGCTGCAACGAAATGGACAAGTCTTTTGCGGATCATGGCTATGTGGTCTCAAGGAAAACCAACTCGATAGGGCCCTTGGAGCTTTGCGTTTTGGAGAGTGGGACTTTCAAGAAGATTTTGGACAGCTTCATAGCTAATGGGGCAGCACTTAGCCAATTCAAGACCCCCAGGTGCACCAATAATCATGTCCTCCTCAAAATTCTTAACACGTGCACCACCAAAAAGTTCCGGAGCACTGCTTACAACAGTTCAATGGAACAATGATTGATATGTCACACTATGAATGAATGAATGGTTATTTCCTTTCGCTACTCTTTCAAAATTTTGTTATGGTTATTTTTCTTCCAATATGGTATATGATATGACTTAATTAGAGCATGATTGGAAATTCGTTACAAAATTAAATGTGAGGTAAAAGTAATTTTATCAACAGAGTATAATTTTTATCTATTAAATTTATATTAAAATATATGTCGTAATATTTTTAATTGCAAATCAAACATGTAATTAAATTTAAATGTAATATTGTTAACATGCACTCTCACAGTGACCGACCTATAAGAAATTATACCTATTTATGTGTCTATCATTGAATATCTAGAACTTATGTGTGAGTGGAATAATAGTGTTATGTCTATATATTTTATTTATATGTAAAAATGTATAAGAGGATTTACGTGCAACAACTTACCTACTCCACTCAACTAAATTTAACTAGACCTCTCGGTTGTTGTGTGACAATTGTTTATTTGATGGACTATATATATTTTTGAGTTGATACGACAAATTAAGTGCTAACAATTTTTATACACAAATTTAGTGCTAATTAACATTTGGATCTTTTCTTGTTACTAAGATGATAATGTCATGAGAAATAAATTAATACACGAAAGTAATTATATTATACTTCATTTCTTTCTTTCTTTCTTCTTTATTGAAAAGAGATCGAGCGAGGGCCAAAAGGCCAAAACTAATAAAGCTAACTATCGGCTATACAAAGTACCAGTCTCATCCGCGAAAATGGGAATGCTAATGATAATGGAGAAACTTAAAAAAAAAAATTGAGTTGTTTTCCTACTGTCAAACCGTTCTTAATTTGCTCGTGCATCAGCACTGAATTTGATTCTCCTGGGATATGCTTCCAATGGACACGTACGGTCTGTCTTTTTTATCCAAAATCACGATCGAATTGCCTGCACCAAGGGGTTCTGTTTCTTATCATTTCTAATTAATTCACAAATATAAAACAAAAGTTTGTTAAAAATAGAAAATAATCATTAGTTTATAAAAAGATAAAAGATATTTAGACACTCAAATGTTTTTTTACACCTAGAGTCAAGATAGAGAAAAATAATTATAAGTATGATTGGTGATGTGATCTAATAGAAAGAGAGAAATAATACAACAAAGTTTTGATTAAGCTTTGGAAGATAAAAAGTTGACTTTCACAAATGTAAGAAATTGGACTTAGATCCAAAAGAAATTTGCAAGCATGATTCGATTAGTTCTTTCTCCTGAGATCAAATACAATGTGTTGAAGGAGACATACTAAATGTCTTGAGGGAAAAGCTTGAGTGCATTCATACTTTCAAGCCATTGACCAAACGTCTATGTTTAAAATGTAGTCGTGTCAACTCAAAATAGAGACATGAGAAAATCTCCATGGCCATATTAATAACTTCAACTAGCTAGTATGTCATTTGTATGTTGAATGCTAATGAAAAAATTACTGATGAAAAGCATGAGGTGTTGATTTTATCTTCACTACCAAGGTCCTACAAATCTTTGGTTTAAATGTTGCTTTTAGGGATGATAATGTTAAAGTTGGATGAGGTGACCAACCCTCTAAGAGAGAATGAAAGAATGATGAGAAATGAGAATAGTGATAATAAAGGTCATGCAGTGATTATGCAAGAGTTCAAATATATAAATGAAGGATCACTCATGGAAATTAGATGGACCGAGAGAAAGATCAAAATATTATTGTTCTCAAATGAGATATGAGTAACGTGCAATGTTACTATGGTGGGGAAAAGGTCACATGCAAACAATGTGCACAAAAATAAGAATGGACCTAAAAAGAATTGAGTTATGATAAGATTTGATGATAACTCCCTAACTAATGTGGTAAGAAATTTTGAAGATGAAGGCATGTATTTGACAACTACTAAGGAGGTTACTAAATCAAAATGAGCGATCAATTTCGGCTACTTTAAAAGCTAATAAGCATTTGGTCATTTCAAGTTAGGCAACAATGAGAAAATGAATGTTGAAGGCATTGAGAGAGAATGTAAGAATAAAGCTCCACAATGGAATCATCCAAATCTTTTCAAAATGTGAGGATTGTATCTTTTGTTGTTGTGAATATCTTCAACAAAACATTTCAATTAGATTTTAAATTTTTTCTAGACTAAAAGCTTATTTAACTGTTTGATAATTAGTATTTTTATAGTTTCTAATGTTTTTAAAATATTATTTCAAGTATTGTTTTTTAAATATTAACTTCTAACTTCTAATTTTATTCATATTTTATTCTCCTTTTATCCTTAAAATATTTATTAAATTTCCTTATTACCATTTTAAAATAAATTTGATTTTTTATAATTTTTTTCTCTTTCCCTCATTCACACATTTTAAGTATCATCATTATTAAGTAATTGGACACAAATAGTTAATACGTTGAAGTTAAGGTTGAATTGTTTGGATAATACTTGAGTTGGATCCTTAACGAAAGTAACTTTTGATAAGATTTTATTTATCTTTCGATCAAACTCTGGATTAGTCAGAATCTCATTCTCCCAATGAATTAGAGGGTTAAAATAAAAAGAAAAGTATCATCTTTCTTGCTAATCACACTTTTTTGAACTCTCTCTTTGTTTAATTATTTTATTTTAAATTTGAATAAAAATATTTAAAGATATAGTATAAGATATAATATAATACATAATATGAAAAAAGTGTAATAGTTGAAAAAATGTAATGAAAACAATTTATCAGTAAATAAAAAATTATAAGAGTTTAAAATTAATGAAAAAAAACTAAATTATAAGAGCTCAATGTATTTTTATCCATAAAATGAAACTAAAATTTATATAAAAAATCATAAATATGTTTATTTATGTTATTTTACATTTTTTTAATTATTTCAATAAATAATTCTACCAAATATTTATAATTTAATAAATTAATTTAATAGTTTTTAACTATTAATTAACTTTGATCCAATTTTACCGAACATCACTTGAAAGAATAACTAAAAAAAAATGAAAACATGAAAATATATGTTGGTTTGTGTAACAAAGGGAACCAACCCACCTACCCTAAAAAAAAAAACACGACACTACATTAGCATGATTCGATCCAATAGAACAGCTTGAATTTCCAAAATTTAAACTAATGAACGTAAGGTTGTCTTTTTACAAGTTGATGCTAAAAGTTGAACAATAACAAACAAGTTAAACTAAAATTAAATAAATCTCTCTCACTAAGGTATTTTTTTTTATAAAAAAAATACTAATTAAGTTGTTTGTTTATTTAAATATTTTTATTTATTTTGGTTTGACCTTCACCATAATTTGCATAAAAAACTTTAAATCCCTAAGGGTGGTTTGGTTGTATTCAAATGGAGTGAAAGAGGAATTTTTCAAAAATTTGTATGAATCTCATATCTCTTTCTATTTATTTTAATTTAAAAATTTCTTCTTAATTTTTATCTATCATTTTCTTTTTCACACAATCAAACCATCTCTAATCATGTGTTTGATAACAACGAAATGGTGAAGAGAAAGGAAGGGAAGGGAAGTGCGGGATCGAAGAAAAAAAAACTTTAGTAGCTAGTTTGGTATGCCAGAAATGAGCAAGAACTTTTTGAAAATTTTATAAGTCTTGAGTTGCAGAATTTGTTCAGAGTTGAGCTGAGAAGAAGTAAGGGGAAATGATCACTGTTGTTGAACGTCACAATAGTGCCCTTCTTCCCCCCTGGGTGGTCGGTCCATCCTCTTCCTCAAAATAGTAATTTTATTAAAAAAAATATTTCTCTTCTTTCTTTTATCCACTTTGAACAACTTTAATTCAAATATTTATTTTATATATTATTTTATTTCTCTCCAACCAAACAATCTCATATTTTTATCTTATCTTTACCTATTTTTCTTCTCTTCTTTTCTCATCTACCTACTTAATCTTTTTCTTCTACCAACCAAAAGTCCAACGCTAGTTGACAAGGACCTAATTTGTTAGGTGATTAGGTGAACAAAACTTTTTCTTCTCTAATATATACTTTTTTATAATTGGATCTTTAAAATTAAAAGAAAAAAATAATTATACATTAATAATATAAAAATTTTTATTCTATCATCCAATAATAATTTATTTTATAGGTTAAATTTATTGACTTTATAATAATTATTCTAAAATCATATTAACAAAAAATTGTGATCGGATTACAGTATAAATGTATTTTACATAGTCATAATCATTAAAATCATTATTTAATTTGCCTCTTAACGCTGTATTGATTGCCTTTAAATTCAACAAAATGGTTTTTTTCTTTTAATTCTATACCTTCTTTTTGCCCTAAAAAGTCTAGTTGAGAATTTTAGCATGTGTTGGATATTTTTTCTTTATGACCATGTATTTCAGCCTATGTATCATTCACCAACCGTTCTACCACACCCTTTTTGTTTTGATGGTCACACATAATTTCATCTAAACATTCAACCTGAACATAATCTTGACGTGCCTACCCCAAATTTTGGATTGGATGTGGCAGAAAAATCCTGTCGCATTCACACTCAAACAAGTTGAAATGTCAGCATAATTATGGCCTGAATAACGATATTCTTATATACCGAGAATTCCTTTTATATATATGAAAGAATCTTGTTATATATATAAAAAAAGTCCGACTCTTATTATTTGATAGATCGATCATTCATTTTCTTCTCGTCTTTATCTTTTTCCTGCCATCAATAGTTCTTCCTTAAACTTAGTCAGCTCCTATAAACTAAACAAAGTACTCTCTCTCATGAATAGTAGTATGTAAATGATTCTAAAGATTTACTTGATTCGAAAATTAAATTTATTTTCTTTACAATTTTTTTGTTATTTTTAAAAATATTATGCATTTTGTACATAAAAATTACATTCATGTATTTAGCTCCACTTACACTAATCTTGTTTTTGTTTTTTTTTTTTTTCGTTTACCAAACTTAGAACAAAATTATTTGTCGTAAAAGAATATATGTGACCTTGTACCAAAAATATATTTTCTTATCCCTTACATAAATAAATTATAGGTAAAATAATTTATCAAACTAAATATTTATTACAATTCTTTATTTGAAAAACAATTTTGTATGAAAAAACTGTTTATTTTATTTTCTTATAAATATTGTAAGAAAAATCATTAAACTATCTCAAAAGAATGTAGATATTTAGGTAATGTAATATACTAATAATGTAATTAATTAAAAATGCAGCAGGGATGTAATTTTTCATGTATAAAGAAAATCTACTAGTTCTAATTTCATCCATTTAAACCTATTGGAGAAAGTGTCAAGACTGCATTTCAAATTTTCTACAATTGGTTTGGTTCATCGATCTCAATCTTACTAACAAAAAAAACCTGAACGATAAACAATGGTGTTCAAGCCAAGCCCTTGAATTTAACTGCACAAGTACAAGCAGGACCACGTTGGATGACGATAAATGCTTGAAAGAGAAAGTTCCCTGAGATGCAACAGGATAAAACTATGAAAATGACTGAGGTATATATAGCCCAAATCATGACAGCTTAAAGGCACTATTCGTGAACATGTGAGTTAATAAACATCTAGAAAATTCATGTATGATGTTACAGTATATAAAAAGAGAAAACAATTGTATGTGCTAAGGGTGTAATTAAAATTTTATGAGTATAGAAATTAAATGGATTGAAAGAATATAATATTGAGGTTATGTTCAAGAAAACAATCAAAAAAGAATTGGAAGGGTTTGATTCGATGATGAATCCAAGACAAAAGACTTAAAAAATAAAGATTATCTTTGGAGACAAGTTAGTGAAGTTGTATACTGTTGAAAAAGTTGAAGAAAGTCATTCATTGAAGCCATGTTGTTTCGATACATTGCTCAAAAGCAGTTATTCCAAATCAGAGTGTGAAGATACAAGTGTCAGCATCATGAGCAATTAATTAGTATGCATAAGTCATATATTTGAGCAATTAATGTGCATAAGTTATATATTTGTACGAATAGTGTAAGCTGTTGAGTCGAAGTAGGCTATAAATAGACATAATGATAATCATTTTTCTTTCGTTACAAAGATCACAATTTACAATTGTTGCAATTGTTTTCTTTTGATTCAATTTACACTTCACTTAATTTTCTTTTTTTCTTTATTTCTTCTTCAAACTTTATACTTTTTTCAATCTCTTTTTCCTATAAACTCAGACTCATTTACTTTCTTGTTATTTATTTTTCTGCAACTTTTGTCTTATTTCATACTTTACTTTCAGTTTAGATTTTAAACATTTTACAATTATGTTAATTTAAACCTTGTTTGCTTTTCAATTCTCTTTGTTTTTTCGTTAAACTCTTTTACATTACAAGTTTGTTATTTTCTTTGATTTCTTATTCTATTTCATCAATCTATTTTCCTATTTCAACCTATATAAATATTGTTGTTATTGAAACTATGAAACTATAAGAAGATCATTATAAATCTAATTCAAATAAAGATATATTTTCGAATTACATCATAGTCGATCAATTCTTATTAAGAAACTGTTGATTATATAAACTGCAATTATAAATATGAATACTTTTGATAATAATACGATAATTTGTGGTTTATTGAATTTTCATATCAATTTGATTAGTCTCATAATTCTTTTAGTTGAAAGTTGTAACAGCCGTGTCTTTCAGGTTAAAAGCCTTCATGGTCATGAGTGGTTAATCTCCTAGTTAGGACCTGGCAGGCCTAAAAAAGCCAAGCGATGTATGGTGTACTTCAGATTTATCAATGCAAAAAGATTCCTTTCTAGGTTTTTTTATTCTATGATCTTTTCTATTTTATCTTGCATTTTCATCTTTACATTTTTTGGGGGTTAGATGCTCGAGAGATGGTAACTTCTAATAAGATTTAAAGAAAAGATGCAGGCATTAGTTTTATAAGTTAGATAGTAACTTCTAATAGAACAATAAAGAAAAGATATCATAAGGAAATCATTGCTAGACATAGAATGGTAACTTTATGCCCATGCATTTAACAAACATCTAGAATCTATTCTTCATGCATTTTATTTATTGAGTCTTTTTAAAGGAATTTGGAAGATAGGTAAATAAAATAGGTTTGTCATCATGAGACATCAGGGGTAGGTAAATGGACACATGTGGATAGAATAGATCCAATTAAATTGATAAAGAAAAATCATAAATTCATACATCCTAGGCAAACAAGACATGCTAGGTCTTAACATTCGCATTTCATTAAATTTCCTTCTTTAATTATTCTGCTTTAATCCTCTTTCTTTTTATTATTCCATTTAATCGTTGTATTCTTTCTTCTACCCCTTTCTCTATTAATTCTTCACCTATAAATTGAAAAGTATCCAAGATAAGTACAACACAAAATCCTTGTTGAATTTGACACTCGGACTTCCGATATTTTATTACTTGGACATTTGGTACACTTGTCAGACGCCTAACAATGAATAAAAATTTGTAACTTAAAAAATGGGTATAAAAGAACCATATCATTACAGAACGAGACAAAATTACATAGACACAAAATACATCTATAAAAAGAAGAAAATAGACTAATTTAAAATTATAAATTTATTTACAACATTATCCTAAATTAAGTGTTTGACATTGTGAATTAATCATAATGATGAGTTGTGTTTCTAATAGAAAATATTTTTTGGGTTCTTTCTTTCGTAGTGAATGAAGTGGTTGTCAATGGTCTCGCCAACAGGTACGTGAATTAGTCACTTTTTTAAATTTTATTTTGATCTATGCATTTGATTTTTGAGATTGTAAGCTTTTTTCTCTAGCTTAATCTAAAGGGGTTTGAAATTATTTTTTTGAAATGTTTGCTGCATAGGTGCGTTTATACCTATGAATATGACAATTGGTAATGTGCGTTTTGTTATTATTATTATTATTATTATTATTATTATTTTGGTAACTTGGAATCGTTTGCCGTTTGAAGCCAAGAAAATATTTTATGAGTTCTCTCTTTCGTAGTAAATGAAGTGGTTGTCAATGGTCTTCCCAACAAGTACGTGGTTTAGTCACTTTTTAAAATTTTATTTTGATCTATGCGTTTAATTTTTAAGGTTGTAAGCTTCTTTCTCTCGCTTAATCTAAAGGGGTTTGAAATTATTATTATTTTTTTGTACTATGTGAAACTTAAGTCATGATTCATAGTATGGGAAGTTGTATATGTTGGAAGCCCACGTTGCATTCACGTTCCACGTTCTTTTTATATTTTATTATTTTGGAAAATTTAGTTATTTTTGAATCTGGTCCATTTTCCATTCACATTCAACCCATCTTTGCAAATATATTTGCAACCACCTTCAATCACGTACCCATCGTTTATCTCTGATAACTTCCTTTCAATAAATAAATAAAATTAATTAGGTAATACGTTCCCTCACTATATAAATTAACTTTTAATCAAGAGCAGCTTTTTCAAAAAAATATCTTCTGTTCTTTTTTCTTTCTTCTAAAGCACAAGAATCCTAACAGAGTAACTGAAGGAGGAGCTTTAGAGAGCACCAGACCACAATTGCTAACGGAAAACGCTTGAGCGATTACATTGAGGTAAGTGATGAGTTACTCACACTTGGGGATTAGAAGAAACATGTATAGAGATCCTTAAAGGATCAATTCTGGGTTGTTTCTATTTTTTATCTTCTAAAATTAAGTTCTGTTTTTTTTAAAATTGTTTTGCTTGTCATTGTGATCGAATTTAACTCGTTCAATTTTTTTTTTTTTTTTTTATGTTTTCAGCTTTGAATTTTACGTGAATCATTTACATGTTTCAAGCTTTGATTTCAAATTTTGAATTATATATATATATATATATATATATATATATATATATATATATATATATATATATATATATATATATATATATATATGCGTTAATTTCTTTTTATATACGATCCCCTAATGTGAATGGCCAAACCCCAAATGGATTTTTTTTGTATGAATGATTCTTATGGCCTAGACTTTGGCATTAAGCAGTATCGCACCCCTGCGTCTTTTGGTTATAATAATTAACTGTGTGTGAAGATGGATATAAGAGTTGCTTTTGAAATGTTTAATGGTCTAAAAAGAATTGCAGCGAGTAAAGAAAAAAAGATTGATACGTTAAGGTGCAGCATGTATGTTTAATATGTTAATGATTTTTTTAATATTAAATTGATAAATGGATTGTAGCAGGTAAACATTTCTTTCAAGGTGCAATAATACATGTTAATAATTGGAAATAGTGATAATATCGTTACGGTTTCCGCTTTTATTTTACATAAATTTTATATATATATATATATATTGGTATTTCATGTAATTGTATTGTGATGTGTTACATATATTACTACATGTAAATATATTTATACGCTTTAAAGTTAGATATATTTCGTTGATCATAATTCATGCATACCTATTAGTTAAATCTTTTACTAGTTAATTAATCGAGATTTAGAGGCACATATTAGTATTTTATCCTTAATGTTTTGATTTGGTTAGTGCGTATATACTACCTAGAATTCATATTATTAATTAATTGACATTAAAGATGTTATAGTGTTGTTTTGATATGATGTTGAAAATTATTTGAGTCAATGTGTATGTATTGGGTTGTGTCTTGTAAATATTACTACTGAATTATATGTGTAGGATACATGGGATGTGATAAATTATTTTATTGGCGTTATGAAATTGTGATTGAGATTGTGTGTAAGTGATAATAATTTGGTATGTAATGAATTGTGAATTACATGAGTGTTGAGATGTTGTATATATTGAGTTGTGGGCTATGAATTATGTAATCACACAACTGTAACACCCTTTAAGGACGACGAGTTAATGCACGATGAGTTGTAATGGGTTCCACGGTGGAAACTCGACGAGTATAATCACTTGAGACGCGATGAGTTAAAAAAAAATAATTGAGATTTTGAAAACAATTGAGTAGTTGTATGCATTGCATAATTCATAGGTTGAGTCTGTGTGTTCAAATGTTTTTCTGGGTTGGACTTGAATCCGGAGGGAGAGGCTCAGAGGGACTCCTCAGAGTTTAGGCCTTTGGGGTAAATACACCTGGTTTGAGTATTCCTTTAAGCATGTGCTGATCGCATATGGTTGGAGCATTCTCGCAAAATAGAGTGACCCTAACTGGTCTCCCTATGATTTCACTTAGTGAGAGTGACCTGACTTACCCATGATGAGGCATGTCCTGTCATGTACTCTTAGGCCCCTGACGAGGTTTTTCACTGAAAAATGAAACCACATTGCATGTAGGCTTGAGTCTAGCGTATTTGTTGCATAACGCTTGTGTTTGACTTTCATTGAGTTAACAATTGTGGTTTGATGTTATTTTTTGGAGTGTGTGAACTTGAATGGGTGCGAATAATGTTTGTGATTTTGTGAAGTGATGTTATTTATATAAATTCAATTTTAAGTATTATATGTTTCACATGCTCTAATGTTTTATTAAATACGAATGTGATAACTCACTCTCAGTGTGTGTTTGTGTTTGGGTTGATTGCCATTTTGTTTCAGGTGAACCATCATATGATGAGTTTCATGTTAGAGATGGAGAGACTTAGTCTGTGAGAGGGATATGCTCTGATAAGTGTGACATCGGGGCATAGGATTTTACTTTGCATGTTATAATTTTCGTGAATGATATAATTGCATTATGTTTTCTGTTTTAGTTTTATTTATTTATTCAAAATGGACGACCTTGTTTTGAGCCAGGATAACTTTATCTTTTATTCGAATAATTTTTACTATGTTTTCACTAAGTGGATGTGAACCTTTTGTCCTTTTAAATTGATTTTAAAGTAAATGTGTTTTTAAAAGAAAAAAAAATTTCGATGATTTTCTTTCCTTTTATTATTATGGGTTTAAAAACTTCTAAATAAATTATGTATGATTTTTATTTCCTTTTATTCGTTATTTGTGAGGGTAGAGGGTGTCACATTTAGTGGTACCAGAGCAGGTCGGACCTTTCGGCCATGTGTGTTATGAGCTTTCTGTGTTTCCTTGTGTACTCTGACGCATTGTGTTTGTTTTGTTTTGTTTAGAGGTGTACTCTATTGTGTTGGTATATTTTTTTTTTCAAAGTTTTGGTTCTTGCGTGACATAGAAAGTAATGGCTGCGAGAAATGAGCGAGAATGACTTCTTACCGCGACCTTGAACAACTTGGTGCAAGTTATGGCCACTCTGGGAGGTAGTGGAGGAGCAACTGTGTGCCATGGTTTAGATCGCTTTCAGAGAAACAACCCACCTACCTTCAAAAGGGGTTATGATCTTGAGGGTGCTGAGGCTTGGCTGAGGGAGATTGAGAAGATCTTTCGGGTGACAGAGTGTTAGGACCAGCAGAAGGTGTTGTTTGCTACTCACATGTTGGAAGATGAGGCGGAGTACTGGTGGGAGAACACTCGCCCACATCTAGAGGGAGCAGGTGGTGCTTTTGTTCCATAGGGGACTTTCAGATAGACTTTTCTGGAGAAGTATTTTCCAGAAGATGTGAAGAACAGGAAGGAGATGGAGTTCCTCGAGCTGAAACAAGGGAGCATGACGATGGCAGAGTATGCAGCGAGGTTTGAGAACCTCGTAAGGTACTTTCCTCATTATCAGGGGGAATCTGGGGAGAGGTCCAAATGTGTGAAATTTGTCAATGGCCTCCGACCAGAAGTAAAGATGATGGTGAATTGTCACAGTATTCATAACTTTGCACAGTTGACAAACATGTGTAGGATCTTTGACGAGGATCAGCGGGAAAAGGTTGCATTTTACAGGAATGCCAATGCTAGTCATGGGAAAGAGAAGAAGCCCGTGACTCACAATCGTGTTAAGCCATATTCTGCCCCTCCTGGGCAATATGGAAACCATTCTGGGGGACAGAGGACCAGTGGAGGACATCACCTAGCTGGTGGGAGTTCTCAGCCAGTTAACAAGGTGTCTCAGCCTACTGGTAGAGGCGGTGGTGGTGCTCCTACTACACTTGCTACGCCAACCCGGTGTGCTAAGTGTGGTAAGATGGGTCATTTTGCTTGTGAGTGCCCAGATAGTGACGTGACTTGTTTCAACTGCCGAGGTAAGGGCTACATCAGTACCAATTGCCCACATTAGAGGAAGGAGAAGAGAAGTGGAAGTCTGAATAACCAGAACGGACGACTGAGGACCATAGGGAGAGTGTTTGGTCTTAGTGGTGCTGATGACGCATAGTCTGATGATCTCATCCAAGGTATGTGTTTCATAAGTCAAGTTCCCTTGGTTGTATTGTATGATTCACGTGCAACACATTCGTTTATTTCTCGTGTCTATGTTGAAAAAATTTCCTTACCTATGTCTTCCTTGAAATTTGACTTGATTGTGAATACATATGCTAGTGGGTCTGTTTTAACTTCTGATGTGTGCTTGCAATGTCATGTCTTAATTTCTGATAGACAGTTTTGATTGATTTAGTTGTTTTACCGTTGAGTCAGATTGATGTTATTCTTGGTATGGACTTGTAGAAGCAAAGCTTCATGGTGAATCAAAGGTGATTCAAAGGTGTTTTGATGATAACAATGATGATGACAAAGGTGATGAAAAAAAGCTCAAAGATCAATCAAAGAACAACTCAAGTGAATCAAGAACAATTCAAGAGTTCAAGATAAGAATCAAGAAGAATTCAACAACTCAAGAAGAAAGTCTAGAGACAAGAATCAAGATTCAAGGTTCAAGATCTCAAGATTCAAGGTTCAAGATTCAAGAATAAAGAGAAGACTCAATCAAGATAAGTATTAAAAAGTTTTTTCAAAACTTTGAATAGCACATGAATTTTTGACAAAACCTTTTACCAAAGAGTTTTTACTCTCTGGTAATCGATTACCATATTGTTGTAATCGATTACCAGTAGCAAAATGAGTTTGAAAAAGTTTTCAAAACTGAATTTACAACGTTCCAATTATTTTCAAAAAGATGTAATCGATTACAATGTTTTGGTAATCGATTACCAGTGCCCTTGAATGTTGAAATTCAAATTCAAATGTGAAGAGTCACATCCTTTCACTTAAAAGCTTTGTGTAATCGATTACACTAATTTGGTAATCGATTACCAGTGGCTGTTTCTGAATAAAACAAAAGATGTAACTCTTCAAAAAGGTTTTTGACTTTTTCAAATTGGTTTTAAGTTTTTCTAAAAGTTATAACTCTTCTAAATGGTTGTCTTGACCAGACATGAAGAGTCTATAAAAGCAAGGCTTTGTTTTGCATTTCAAGCATCTTGAATACTTTTCCAATCATTTGATTACAATCCTTTGCAAGCCTTGAATCTCTTTGAACTTCTTCTTCTTCTTTGTACCAAAAGCTTTCTGAAGTTTTTTGGTTTTCCAAACCTTGAAAACTTGTGCTATTCATCTTTTCATTCTCTTCTCCTTTTGCCAAAAAGAATTCGCCAAGGACTAACCGCCTGAATTCTTTTTGTGTCTCTCTTCTCCCTTTTCCAAAAGAACAAAGGACTAACCGCCTGAATTCTTTTGTGTCTCCCTTCTCCCTTGTCAAAGAATTCAAAACGACACAGTATGAGAATTCTTTTGATTCTTCCCATTCCCTAATACAAAAGTGTTCAAAGGACTAACCGCCTGAGAATTCTTTTGTATCCCCATTCACAAAGTATCAAAGGTTTAATAGCATAAGATCTTTGTCTCAACACATTGGAGGGTACATCCTTTGTGGTACAAGTAGAGGGTACATCTACTTGAGTTTGACTGAGAACAAGAGAGGGTACATCTCTTGTGGATCAGTTCTAGTGGAGGGTACGTCCACTAGGTTCAAAGAGAACAAGGGAGGGTACATCCCTTGTGGATCTTTGCTTGTAAAAGGATTTTTACAAGGTTGAAAGAAACCTCAAGGACCGCAGATCGCTTGGGGACTGGATGTAGGCACGGGTTGTTGCCGAACCAGTATAAAAACTCTTGTGTGTTTGTTTCCTTCTTCCCTACTCTTTTACTTTCCGCTGTGCATGTAATTTCCGCTTTTACTTTCTGTTAAGTTTTCTCTTCTACTCCTCATTTTCTTAACAATTTAGTAAAAGCCTTAAAAGAGTAATTTTTTAATTGGTAAAGGTTTAGGAATAATTAATTCAACCCTCCCCTTCTTAATTATTCTGAGGCCACTCGATCCAACAGGACTAGTTATCTTCCAATCACGTCTTATTAAATTGTTTTGAGAAATCTGTTGTCTTTCCTGAGTCTGGTGTGAGTGAAGGTGATATGTTTTTGTCTGCTAACTAAGTCGAGGCATCTTTGAGGGAGGATGCACGAGTATACATGATATTAGCTAGTATGAATGTCGAGACCAAAACCTCTGTGAGTGATATACCATTGGTGAGGGAGTTTCCAGAGGTGTTTGAGGAGGTTTCAGGATTACCACCTAAGAGAAAAGTCAAGTTCTCTATAGACCTAATGCCTGGTACTGGACCTATATCCATAGCACCTTATAGGATGTACCCTGTAGAGTTGAGTGAGCTTAAGAAACAGTTAGAGGAGCTCTTAGAGAAACAGTTCGTAAGGCCTAGTGTGCCACCCTGGGGAGTGCCAGTGTTGTTAGTTAAGAAGAAGGATGAGACTATGAGGCTATGTGTAGATTATTTTCAGCTAAATAAGGTAACGATTAAGAATAGGTACCCTTTGTCTAGGATAGATGACCTGATGGACCAATTAGTAGGGGCTTGTGTGTTCAGTAAGATAGATCTCAGGCCAAGTTACCACCAAATTAGAGTGAAGCCTGAGGATGTTCTGAAGACTGCTTTTAGGACCCGTTACAACCATTATGAGTACTTGGTTATGCCTTTTGGTGTGACCAACGCCCCTGGTGTGTTCATGGATTATATGAATAGGATCTTTCACCCCTACCTAGATAGTTTTGTAGTGGTCTTCATAGATGATATCTTGGTGTATTCTAAGACTAGAGAGGAACATGAGGAGCATCTAAGGGTTGTGTTGCAAACCCTCAAAGACAACAGATTGTATGCTAAGTTGTCCAAGTGTGATTTTCGGCTAGAGGAGGTGAGCATCCTAGGGCGCGTTATATCTAGGGGAGGGATAGTAGTAGATCTTTCCAAGGTAGAGGTGGTGATGAGTTGGGAGAGTCCTAAGTCGGTGTTTGGGATTAGGAGTTTCCTTGGTTTAACACGATACTACTGTAGATTTATAGAGGGTTTTTCTAAGCTAACCTTACCTTTGACTAAGCTTACTCATAAGGGTCAAGTTTTTGTGTGGGATGCCTAGTGTGAGAGTAGTTTCTGTACCCTTAAGAAAAGGTTGACCACTGCACCAGTTTTAGTGTTACCTAACCCGAGTGAACCCTTTGTGGTGTACTGTTGATGTGCCATCATTTTCTCATATTTCTTAATCCTTTTTGTCACCACTTTAATTACTGATTAGCCTTAATTGTCAAATTAATTATGCAGTTTTATCATTTGGGCCTACTGGATTAATTTTGTGTTTTTAATTTAATTTCAAGAGAATTATAAGCAATTGGGCTTGAATCCAGAATTTGGCTTGGAATTGAAGAGAGTAGACTATTTTATTCTACCAAATTTTATCTTATCTAGATATTATTTAGATTTGATCTCATCTCATCTAGATATTATTTCATCTAGATCTTATCTAGATTTTATTTTATTTATGGGCTTGGATTTAAAATAGATTTGTAAGCTTTGGGGCTGAAAATTATATAACAACATCAAGGTTCTAGTTTAGGCTCTCTTCTCTCTCTCATCTCCTCTCTCTCTTTTTCGTTTTAGTGTTAGAGTACTACTCTCAATTCGTTTTAGTTTCTTTTTCGTTTTGGAGAATAATTCTAGTTTTCTTCAATTCTACTACAATTTCATTTTCTATTGATTAATGGAAGGCTAAGTCTCCAACGTTGTTTTCTCTTGAGGATCAAGCACAACTCTCTTTGAGGTTCTATTATTACTATTAAATTCTGATCAGTTTTTCCTCTTCACCAATTACTTTGTATTTGTTGCTATTAATTCATGCATGCTTAGTGCTTGATTAATTGTCTTTGCGCTTAATTTACATTCATGCTTAATGATTGTTCATGATTAATTGGTGTATGTGTTGCTTAATCACATAATGAATGCCTTATGTTAAATTTCGCTTAGTAATTTAATTTAAGGTTGGATTAAGTGATTGAACTGATAAAGGATAAACTCTCGTAACCTAGGATAAGAGACTTACTTGTGAATCAAGGGGAAGCAACGTGTTTTAATTTTGATATTTTCTAATTCACATCTATTCGCTGTTTAATTTACAAAAGCAAACAACCCCCCCCCCCCCCCCCACAATTCATTACTATTTTCCTACTATCTGTTATGAACGTTTGGTTGACCATTGCTCGTTGGGAGACGACCTAGGATCACTTCCTAGATACTTCATTTTTAATGTTTATTTGATTCGGGTACGGCCTCGATCAAATTTGGCACTGTTGCCGGGGAGCAGTGTTCAAAGGTTCATAATAGCTAGTGATTCGTGTTTTATGTTTAGTTGTTTTATGCTTTCATGTTGTGTTAGTGTCTTGTTATTTTGTTTAGTGTGGTGTTTTGTTTTAGTTTTTCTGTTCAGCGCTTCCCCTGTTTCAGTTTTTGTGTTTTGTTGTGAATAGTGCTTTGCGACGGATTTAGCGACCACTTTTGCTGACCTGGGAAACAGAGTAGTAGTGCAAATCCATTAGCGACTAAATTAGTGACTGCTGCTGACAATATAATTAGCGATTTTTGTTTTGATAGTTAGGGTTGTTATTTTTGGCTGAATTTTGGTGTGGTAGGTTCTTTTGACTCATATTTTGTGTGAAAAATACCAGGAACACTTGGTGTGGCCAGATTTGAGAGATTCAAAAAAATTTGAGAACTTGTGTTTAGCAAAACTTCAAACGGCCATAACTTTTGCTCCGAGTATCAGAATGACTATTATTATATATATATATTTGGGGTAGAAAAAAATTTCCCATACCGTGGTAGTCGGACGAGGTCTCTAGCTAGCCAAAATCGCTTGTTTACTAGTTTTTTTTTTCAAGTTTTATTGTTTTATTTTTCTAAACTTTCCTTAGGTTGTTTCCATAGTTAGACTTTGAATTTTTGCCTGAAAATTTTTGTGCCATCTTTTCATGATTTTAGGGTGTTGCTCACAAAATTTCAAGTCATTTGGATATCATTTGAGGGTAGCTGTACTTCAAACCTACACTGTTACTTGCATAAGAAGGCAACTAGTTGTGCATGCTGAATGTAGTGTATGACTAGAGGCAATTCATTTGACTTACAACCCTTTGATCCTGAGATAGATAGGACATTTCATAGATTAGTTAGGCATCATTTTGTACCTTTTGAGCATCCTGAGCATTTTGTTATTGGTAATTTTGAACATCCTGATTTTGAGCATTATAGTTTTGAACATTCTGAGAACATGTCACAACCTCCAACCCATGAGAGGACTCTAAGGGAAATGGCTGCACCTGATTTCACCTACGAAAGCTTGTGCATCCAATACCCTGATGAGGATGCCCCATATGTTCTTAAAACTGGACTGATCCATTTGCTTCCAAAGTTTCATGGCCTTGTAGGTGAAGACCCGTACAAACATCTGAAAGAATTCCATATTGTCTGCTCCACCATGAAACCCCCAGATGTCCAGGAGAATCACATATTTTCTGAAGGCTTTTCCTCATTCTTTAGAGGGAGTGGCAAAGGACTGGCTATATTATCTTGCTCCAAGGTCCATCACGAGTTGGGATGACCTCAAGAGAGTATTCTTAGAAAATTTGTTCCTTGCTTCTAGGACCACGACCATCAGAAAGGATATTTCAAGCATTAGGCAACTCAATGGAGAGAGCCTATATGAATACTGGGAGAGATTTAAAAAACTATGTGCCAGTTTCCCTCACCACCATATTTCTGAGTAGCTTCTTCTCCAATATTTTTATGAAGGACTCAGTAACATGGAGAAAAGTATGATAGATGCTGCCAGTGGTGAAGCCCTTGGAGACATGACCCCAGCTGAAGCCAGAAATTTAATTGAGAAGATGGCTTCAAACTCCCAGCAATTTAGTGACAGAAATGATGCTATTGTCATTAGAGGAGTGCATGAAGTAGCCACAAATTCATCTTCATCAGCTGAGACTAAGAAGCTTGAAGGTAAACTAGATGCCTTGGTTAACCTGGTAACCCAACTGGCCATGAATAAAAAATCTGCACCTGTCACCAGACTCTGTGGTTTATGCTCCTCTGCCGACCACCACACAGACCTTTGCCCTTATGTGCAACAATCTGAAGCAATTGAATAGCCTGAAGCTTATGCTGCAAACATCTACAATAGACCTCCTCAACCTCAGCAGCAAAATCAGCCACAACAGAACAATTATGACCTCTCCAGCAACAGGTACAATCCCGGGTGGAGGAATCATCCCAACCTTAGATGGTCGAATCCTTCACAACAGCAACAACAACAACCTTATTTTCAGAATGTTGCTAGCCCAAGCAGACCATACGTTCCTCCACCAATCCAACAACAACAACAACAACAACAACAACAGCAACAGCCCTAGAAACAACAAACAGTTGAGGCTCCTCCGTAACCTTCCCTTGAAGAACTTGTGAGGCAAATGACTATGCAAAACATGCAGTTTCAACAAGAGACCAGAGCCTTCATTTAGAGCTTAACTAATCAGATGGGACAATTGGCTACACAGTTAAATCAACAACAGTCCCAGAATAATGACAAATTACCTTCTCAATCTGTCCAGAATCCCAAAAATGTGAGTGCCATTACATTGAGGTCGGGAAAGCAGTGTCAAGGACCTCAACCAACAACATCTTCCTCATCTGCAAATGAACCTGCCTAACTTTACTCTACTCCAGAAAAAGCTGATGACAAAAATTTAAAGAGTAAGTTACCTAACAATTTCTATGCAGGTGAATCTTCCACTAGTAATTCTGATTTACAAAAGCAACATATCTCTCTTCCATTCCCTCCAAGAGCAATTTCCAACAAAAAAATGGAAGAGGCAGAGAAGGAGATCTTGGAAACATTTAGAAAAGTAGAGGTAAACATACCTTTGCTGGATGCAATAAAGCAAATTTCAAGATATGCTAAATTCTTGAAGGAGCTGTCCACTAATAAGAGGAAGCTTAAAGGAAGTGAAAGAATTAGTATGGGCAGAAATGTCTCCGCATTGATTGGTAAATATGTTCCCCAAATCCCTGAAAAATGTAAAGATCCAGGTACATTCAGCATACCTTGTATTATAGGGAACAATAAGTTTGACAATGCCATGCTAGATTTAGGAGCTTCTATTAGTGTTATGCCTCTGTCTATTTTTAATTCTCTATCTCTTGGTCCTTTGTAGTCAACTGATATGGTAATTCATTTAGCTAATAGAAGTGTTGCCTATCCTGCTGGTTGCATAGAGGATGTCTTAATTAGAGTTGGTGAACTGATTTTCCCTGTTGATTTTTATATTTTGAATATGGAGGAAGGATTTTCTCAAGGATCAGTTCCCATCATTCTAGGCAGACCTTTTTATGAAAATTGCTAGAACTAAGATAGATGTATATGCAGGCACACTATCTATGGAGTTTGGTGATATAACTGTTCATTTTAATATTCTTGATGCTATGAAACATCCATCTGAAGATCTTTCTGTATTTTGCGCTGAAATAATTGACCATATTGTTGATGAATACATGATTGATCTTCATTCTAATCTGCATGCCTGTCACTCTTCATGCATTGAATCTGAATTTGTACTTGATCATATGGCTAAATTTGATGCTGAGAGTGAATTTGAAATTGATATTGATTACATGTCTGGTGATGTTTTACCTCTAGAGTCAGATAAAACTAACCATGTTTTAGGAAGTACACATACCTCTGACTTTCTTTATGAGGTACAGGCTGAGAAACCATCTCTTTCTACCATTATCTAGCCGCCTACACCAGAATTGAAGCCTCTGCCATCAAATTTAAAATATGCTTACTTGGATGATAGCAAAAGTTTTCCAATAATTATATCTGCCTCCCTTGCCGATGAGCAAGAGGAGAAGCTGTTATCAGTTCTCAAGAAGCATAAGAAGGCTATAGGCTAGACCCTGGCTGACATTCCAGGTATTAGCCCATACACATGTATGCATTGGATAAATTTAGAGGATGGGGCTAAACCAGTAAGACAGCCACAAAGAAGACTCAACCTGGTTATTCTTGATGTAGTTAAGAAGGAGGTAACCAAGCTTTTGCAAGCTAGAATCATTTATCTTATCTCCGACAGCCAATGGGTGAGTCCCATCCAGGTAGTCCCGAATAAAACCGTCCTCACCGTGATAAAAAATGAGAAGGAGGAGATGATTCCTACTCGGGTGCAGAACAGTTAGAGAGTTTGCATCGACTATAAGAGGCTGAACCAGGTTACCAAAAAGGACCATTTTCCCCTGCCATTCATTGACCAGATACTTGAACGCCTGGCAGGTAAATCTCACTACTGTTTCCTTGACGGTTTTTCTGGTTATATGCAAATCACTATTGCTCCCGAGGATCAGGAAAATACCACATTCACCTGCCCCTTTGGCACTTTTGCCTATAGGAGGATGCCTTTCGGCCTGTGCAATGCCCCTGGTACCTTCCAGCGGTGCATGATTAGTATTTTCAATGATTTTTTAGAAAATTGCATAGAGGTGTTTATGGATGATTTCACTGTATATGGATCATCTTTTGATATTTGTTTGGATAGTCTGAAAAAGGTTTTGAATAGATGCACTAAAACTAACCTTGTTCTAAATTTTGAAAAATGTCATTTTATGGTTGAGCAAGGTATAGTTTTAGGCCACATTATTTCCAATAAGGACATTGAAGTAGATCCTGCAAAAAATTTTGTTATTTCATAATTGCCTTACCCCTCTTGCGTGCGAGAGGTGCGATCTTTTCTTGGTCATGTAGGATTCTACAGGCGCTTTATAAGAGATTTTAGCAAAGTAGCCCTTCCACTATCCAACTTGTTGCAAAAGGAGGTGGAGTTTGACTTTAATGATAAATGCAAAGAGGCTTTTGATTGCCTCAAAAGAGCATTGACTACCACCCCCATCATCCAAGCACCCGACTAGACAGCCCCTTTTGATGCATCAAATTATACATTGGGAGCTGTCCTTGCTCAGAAAATTGATAAATTGCCTAGGGTGATATATTATGCTTCTAGGACTTTAGATGCTGCCCAAGCGAATTATACCACTACTAAAAAAGAGCTACTAGCCATAGTTTTTGCTCTTGAAAAATTTCATTCTTATTTGCTTGGTATTCGCATTATTGTTTATACTAACCATGCAGCTCTAAAGTACTTGTTGAAGAAGGCTGATTCAAAGCCTAGATTGATTCGATGGATGCTCTGGCTCCAAGAGTTTGACTTGGAGATCCGTGATAGGAGCGGAGCACAAAATTTAGTTGCTGATCATTAGAGTCGGATCGAACGTGTGTCTGATGAGGATTCACCCATTCGGGATGATTTCCCGAATGATCATTTGTATATACTGTATAGTATTTTTGATTCTCTTTCTACTCCCTGGTTTGCTAACATTGTCAATTATTTAGTTGCTTCTGTTTTTCCTCCCTTAGCATCTAAAGCTCAAAAAGATAAAATTAAAAGTGATGTTAAGCATTTTATTTGGGATGACCCCTACTTGTGGAAATTGTGCAGTGATCAGGTCATTAGACGATGCATTCCAGATCATGAGACTGACTCAGTCCTGCGGTTCTGTCATTCTTCCGCACCGGAAGGTCATCTGGGTGTTCAAAGGACAGCTCGCAAAGTACTTGACTGTGGCTTTTATTGGCCCACCATCTTTAAAGATGCGTGGAAGATTTGTAGTAGTTGTGAGCAGTGTCAGAAAGCAGGAAGTGCACTTAAATGGCGACAACAAATGCCTCAGCAACCTATGCTATTCTATGAGGTGTTTGATGTCTGGGGCATAGATTTCATGGGTCCTTTTCCTGTCTCTTTTGGTTATGTTTACATTCTCCTTGCAGTTGATTGTGTTTCAAAATGGGTGGAAGCCAAGCCCACTAGAACTAATGATGCTAAGGTTGTTGCAGATTTTGTTAGATCTAATATGTTTTGCAGGTTTGGAGTACCTAAAGCAATTGTTAGTGATCAAGGAACCCATTTTTGCAACAAATCAATGCATGCCTTGCTTAAAAAGTACGGGGTTGTACACAGGGTATCCACACCATACCACCCCCAAACCAATGGACAGGCAGAAATTTCTAACAGGGAGATCAAGAGAATTTTAGAGAAGCTTGTGCAGCCAAGCAGGAAAGATTGGAGTACCAGGCTTGATGATGCTCTTTGGGCACATCGGACTACCTACAAAGCACCCATAGGAATGTCTCCTTATCAGGTTGTCTTTGGAAAGGCATGTCATCTTCCAGTGGAGATTGAGCTCAAAGCATACTGGGCAGTGAAGACCTACAACTTCTCTATGGATCAAGCTGGTGAGGAAAGAAAGTTGCAACTGAGTGAGTTAGATGAGATACGCCTAGAAGCGTATGAGGATGACAAGTTCTACAAAGAAAAGACCAAGAAGTTCCATGATAGCATGATAATTAAAAAGGACTTCATGGTTGGGCAAAAAGTGTTATTGTATAATTCTAGGCTTGGACTCATGAGTGGTAAGTTGAGGTCTAAGTGGATTGGTCCTTTTGTTGTTACTAATGTTTTTCCTTATGGTACAGTTGAGATCAAAAGCGACTCCACAAACAAGAGCTTCAAGGTCAATGGACACTGACTTACCATTCTTCACAAACCCTTCTTTAGTGGACGTAGTGGTGGAAGAGACTTCCTTACTCCACCCTACTCTTCCTCCACCATGACTTAGAGAGTTTTTCTTTTCCTATCTCCTTCTTTACTTTTATTACATTTGTTTGATTCTATTTGATGTTTTGATTGCTTTTAATCTTTTACTTGTGTTACATTGAGGACAATGTGTTGTTTAGGTATAGGGGGAGTGTTCTTTGGTTTTACTAGTTTTGTTAATTTTGTTAGTTGTGTTAAATTTGTTAATTTTGTTAGTTTTGTTGGGTTTCTAGTTTAATATTTTAGGTCAATTCTGTTTGCATGTACAACTTTGCATATTTTTCTTTGAATTATAGGATATGTTCTAGTAATGGGTAATTGTTTTGAAAATAAAAGTCGCTTGACATTTTGTGATTTGAAGTCCTTGTTTTTCCTCTACATGTCATGATAGTTTTGAAAGCTCAATTTGGAAGTGATAAGTTTACCTTTGTGAGAATTTGAGCCATCATCATAATCATTTGGTGTGTTTTGCCCCATTGATTGCTTGCACAATAGCCTTGGCTTGATTCTTGTTGATGCTTCCTAATTCACATGCATATTTGGAAATGATTTAGGCAATTTTGTTCTTATAAGCCTCTAGCCAAATGGACTTACCTTGAATTAATCCCTTTGATAGCCCTTTGAGCCTATGTTTCCCTTTCTTTGTTTTGAAGCTCATTACAAGCCTTAAGTGAAAAACCATGATCTCACCTTAACCTTAAGGAATTTTGGAGCTTTGGAATTGTTTTGGGAATAAGTGTGGGTGGTTTTGTTGGATAACATATTTCGCTGGCTATGCTTCATGATGTATTTTTGGCCATACTTGATGTACATTGTATACTGGTTAAATGTTGGACATGCTGAATGATATGCTATTTCTCAAATGCTACAGTGCCAAAAAAAAAGTTGAATCAATTAGAAAAAAAGAAAAAGAAAAGCAATAAAGTTGAGTGAATAAGATCTTAAATGGAAAAAGAATGATGAGACTCTTGGCTCTACTCTTTGCGTTTAAATTTTATCTTTAGGTTTTCTTATTTTTTCTTAATATGCACTTATTCCCCATTGCTCCTCTATTCCTTTGGGATTTAGCTACTTATTCCATATTTTTCCCTACCTTGTCCTTGGCCCCATTACAACCTTAAAAGACCTTTTGATCCTCATGTGCTTGTGTTTATGGGTTGATTGTCAATTTTAGAATCTTGCCAAGTTTATGTGATGTTGGTTTTCATGGGTGCTTTGAGGGTAAATAGTAGCCTAGACACTTGAGAGATATAGTGTATATCTTGTGAGGCTTTATCACTTTTCATTCTTGAGTTGATTAACTATTTTGCCATGATTGGGTTGCTTGGATGATTTTCACGAATGTCTTAACTCTTTGGATCTCTTCATGTTAGATGTTACCCATTTTTTTTTCATTCCTTGAGATTCATTGAGAAATATGTAATTGTTGTTGTGTCTATTTGTTTCTCTTTAATGTCTCTGAATTTGTCCCTTGCTTTGTTTTTTTTTTTTTGCCCAGGAGTGCAAAAGGCTAAGTGTGAGGGGATTTGATGTGTCATCATTTTCTCATATTTCTTAATCCTTTTTGTCACCATTTTAATTACTGATTAGCCTTAATTGTCAAATTAATTATGTAGTTTTATCATTTGGGCCTACTGGATTAATTTTGTGTTTTTAATTTAATTTCAGGAGAATTATAAGCAATTGGGCTTGAATCTAGAATTGGACTTGGACTTGAAGAGAGTAGACTATTTTATTCTACCAAATTTTATCTTATCTAGATTTTATCTTATCTAGATATTATTTAGATTTGATCTCATCTAGATATTATTTCATCTAGATCTTATCTTATCTTATCTAGATTTTATTTTATTTATGGGCTTGGATTTAAAACAGATTTGTATGCTTTGGGGCTGAAAACTATATAACAACATCAAGGTTCTAGTTTAGGCTCTCTTCTCTCTCTCATCTCCTCTCTCTCTTTTTCATTTTAGTTTTAGAGTGCTACTCTCAATTCATTTTAGTTTCTTTTTCGTTTTGGAGAATAATTCTAGTTTTCTTCGTTTCTATTACAATTTCATTTTCTATTGATTAATGGAAGACTAAGTCTCCAACGTTGTTTTCTCTTGAGGATCAAGCACAACTCTCTTTGAGGTTCTATTATTACTATTAAATTCTGATCAGTTTTTCCTCTTCACCAATTACTTTGTATTTGTTGCTATTAATTCATGCATGCTTAGTGCTTGATTAATTATCTCTGCGCTTAATTTATGTTCATGCTTAATGATCGTTCATGATTAATTGGTGTATGTGTTGCTTAATCACATAATGAATGCCTTATGTTAAATTTCGCTTAGTAATTTAATTTAGGGTTGGATTAAGTGGTTGAATTGATAAAGGATAAACTCTCATAACCTAGGATAAGAGACTTGCTTATGAATCAAGGGAAAACAACGTGTTTTAATTTTGATATTTTCTAATTCACATCTATTCGTTGTTGAATTTACAAAAGCAAAGACCCCCCCCAATTCGTTACTATTTTCCTAATATCTGTTATGAACGTTTGGTTGACCATTGCTCATTGGGAGACGACCTAGGATCACTTCCTAGATACTGCATTTTTAATGTTTATTTGATTCGGGTACGACCTCGATCAACTGTGATGCATCCTAGATGGGTTTGGGTGGAGTGCTTATGCAGCGGGGATAGGTAGTGGCCTATGCTTCTTGACAGCTCAACATACATGAAAGGAATTATCCCATGCACGACCTTGAGTTAGCAGCCGTAGTTTTTGCTCTTAAGCTTTGGAGGCATTACCTTTATGGATCTAAATTTGAGGTGTTTAGTAACCATAAGAGCCTTAGATATTTGTTTGATCAAAGAGAGCTTAACATGAGGTAGAGGAGATGGTTGGAGTTCCTTAAGGATTATGATTTTGAGCTTAGCTATCACCCAGGTAAGGCCAATGTAGTAGCTGATGCCTTGAGTAGGATATCCCTTCAGATGTCTACTTTGATGGTTAGAGAGTTATACCTCTTAGAGTAGTTTAGAGACATAAGTTTGACATGTGAGATCACCTCTAGTAGCATTAAGTTGGGTATGTTGAGAGTCACCAGCGAACTCTTGAGCGAGATTCGTGAGGGTCAGAAGTTTGACCCATTCTTGTCAGCCCAGTTAAAGTCCATAGTTGCAGGGAGAGAGAGTAGTTTTAAAGTGGGGCCTGATGGACTCTTGAGATTCTAGGATAGGGTGTGTGTTCCTAGTGTGCCCAAGCTTAGGAGAACGATCTTGGAAGAGGGCCATAAAAGTAGTATGAGTATCCACCTGGGAGCGACTAAGATGTACTAGGACCTTAGGCAGATGTTTTGGTGGCCGGGTATGAAGAGAGAAGTTAATGAGTTTGTCCTTGCGTGCCTAATGTGTCAGAAAGCTAAGATAGAACACCAAAAGCCTTTAGGGTAGTTGCAACCTTTAGAGATACTTGAGTGGAAATGGGATAACATCTTCATGGATTTCATGGTGGGGTTACCTAGGACCCCCAAAGGTTTAGATTCCATTTGGGTTATTGTAGACAGGTTGACGAAATCTGCTTACTTCATCCTAATTAACATCATATATTCCTTAGAGAGGTTGACTAGCTTGTACATTAGTGAGATAGTTAGGCTACACGGTGTTCCTTTTAGCATAGTCTTTGATAGAGATCCCATATTTACCTCTAGATTTTGGGAGAGTCTTCATAAAGCCTTGGGGATCAAGCTTAGGTTAAGTTCTGCTTACCACCCACAGACTGACGATTAGACTGAGCGCACCATCCAATCCTTAGAGGACCTCTTAAGAGCTTGCATGTTAGAGCAGAGGGGTAGCTGGGATAGTTTCTTACCCTTAATAGAATTTACATACAACAATATTGTTCACTCTAGTATAGGTATGGAACCTTACAAGGCATTGTATGGTAGAAGATGTAAGACACCTCTATGCTGGGTAGATTCCAGTGAGAGCATTGCCTTAGGACCTGAGGTAGTTCAGTAGACCACTAAAAAGGTCAAGTTGATCCAAGAAAGGATTAGAGCAGCCCAGAGTGGGCAGAAGAGTTACTATGATAGGAGAAGAAAGGACCTTGAATTTGTTGTAGGTGATTATGTATTCCTGAGAATCACTTCGTGGACTGGGGTTGGTAGGGCGTTAAAGTCCTATAAGCTCACACCTAGATTCATTGATCCCTTTGAAATCCTAAAGCGTGTTGGCCCAATTGCGTATCAGGTGCCCTTGCCACCATCTCTCTCAAATCTCCATAGTGTCTTCCATGTCTCTCAGCTCAGAAAATATGTTCATGATTCGTCGCACGTGATCGAGTTGGACAACGTTCAAGTGAAAGAGAACTTGACATATGAAACACTGCCACTGAGAATTGACGATCGTATGGTTAAACAACTAAAGGGGAAGGAGATTCCCTTGGTCAAAGTAGTATGGGGAAGTGCTTCAGGTGAGGATGCCACCTGGGAACTAGAGGGTCAGATGTGTGATGCATATCCTACCTTATTTGATACCAGTAAGTTTCGGGGGTGAAACTTGTTTTAAGGGGGATGGAATTGTAATAGTCGTGCCTTTTGGGTTTTCCATTTTAACAAATAAATAAATAAATATATAAAATTAATTAGGTCATAAGTTCCCTCACTATATAAACTAACTTTTAACCCAAAGCAGCTTTTACAAAAAAATACCTTTTGTTCCTTTTTCCTTTTTTTGATGCACAAGAACCCTAATAGAGCAACCGGAGGAGGAGCTCTAGAGAGCACCAGAAACGCCACAATTGCTAACGGAGAATGCTTGAGTGACTACATCGAGGTAAGGGATGAGTTACTCAGACTTGGGGATTATAAGAAGCATGTATAGGGATCCTTAGAGGATCAATTCTGGATTATTTTGGGTTGTTTTTTTTTTCTTTCCAAAATTAAGTTATGTTTTTTTTAAATTGTTTCGCTAGTCATTGTGATTGAATTTCACTCGTGCAAAATTTGTTTTTATATTTTTTATGTTTCTGGCTTTGAATTTTACGTAAATCATTTACATGTTTCAAGCTTTGATTTCAAATTTTGAATTGTATATATATATATATATATATATATATATATATATACACGCGTTAATTCCTTTTTATATACGATCCCCTAACGTGAATGGCCAAACCTCAAATGGATTTTTTTTTGTATGAATGATTCTTATGGCCTGGACTTTCTGAGTTTGGCATTAAGCAGCATCACACCCCTATGTCCTTTGGTTATAATAATTAACTGTGTGTGAAGATGGACTCCTCAAAGTCTAGGCCTTAGGGGTAAATATATCCAGTTTGAATGCTCTTTTAAACCTGTGCTGATCCCCATATGGTTGGAGCGGTCTTGCAAAACAGAGTGACCCTGACTGGTCTCCCTATGATTTCACTTAGTGAGAGTGACCTGACTTACCCATTGTGAGGCATGTCCCGTCATGTACTCCTAGGTGTCCGATGAGGTTTTTCACTGAAAAATGGTACCACATTGCATGTAGGCTTGAGTCTAGCGTATTTGTTGCATAACGCTTGTGTTTGACTTTCATTGAGTTAACAGTTGTGGTTTGATGTTATTTTCTGGTGTGTGTGAACTTGAATGGGTGTGAATAATGTGAGTGATTTTGTGAAGTGATGTTATTTATATAAATTCAGCTTTAAGTATTATATGTTTCACATGCTCTAATGTTTAATTATATACGAATGTGATAACTCACTCCCGGTGTGTATTTGTGTTAGAGTTGATTGCCATTTTGTTTCAGGTGAGCCATTATATGATGAGTTTCATGCTAGAGATGGAGAGACTTAGTCTGTGAGAGGGATATGCTCTGATAAGTATGACATCGGGGCATAGGATTTTACTTCGCATGTTATAATTTCCGTGAATGATATAATTGCGTTATGTTTTCTGTTTTAGTTTTTATTTATTTATTCAGAATGAACGGCCTTGTTTTGAGTCGGGATAACTTTATCTTTTATTCGAACAATTTTTACTATGTTTTCACTAAGTGGATGTGAACCTTTTATCCTTTTGAATTGATTTTAAAGTAAATGTGTTTTTAAAAGAAAAAAAACTTTCAATGATTTTTTTCCTTTTATTATTATGGGTTTAAAAACTTTTAAATAAATTATGTATGATTTTTATTTCCTTTTATTTGTTATTTGTGAGGGTAGAGGGTGTCACAAAAGTCATATCAACCGTTAGTTTATCCAAAAAGAGCTCATAATTGTGATTCTATGCCACTGAATAAAATAAGTTGTTTGTAGTTGATTATAATTGAGAATGGAAGATCAATACATTTATTTTTTTATTACTCAAATGAATTCCATCCCAAACAAATTGGCATGCCTAGTGAGACTGTGTTGCCACTTTACAAACTAAACTAGTGTAAAGGAAGATAGTTTAGGAGATTAAGGAGTGGTAGAGTTATATTTGCCACTCAAAATATTAATTCAAACAAATCGACAATTTTTTTTATCAATGAGCAATAAGGATAATAATAATGGAGATTCGAAACAATAATAATAATGGAGATTCGAGCATAGCGACAATGCAAGTTGGCAGTGCAACAACAACTGCTCCTATGACAAATGCGTACAATGCAATGTTGTTGATGAGTACATCGAATGTGATGACATCGATGAATGCATCAGATGCTACGACACCAATTCTTACATCAAGTATGACAACTTCTACACCAGCGTCTAATATGATGAGCACTACTGCTATGCCAATATATTCAAATTCATATTTACTATCGGATACAAGATTGGAACAAATCCTTCCATTTATCACCATACCCACAATGGGTACAAGAACTTCATACCGTGGAGTTCATGCATTCAATAAAAATAATAATGGAACTCCTCTTAGTTTGAGGTATCCATGGGGCATGCCTAATTGTAGACCTCAAGGTGTAGAGTTAGATTCTTTTCAACCTTCAATGGAATATCGGGGTAAAATTCAATTACTTCCTAAAATAGAAATTGAAACAAAAATGGTTAAGGGAATGCTTATTATTATGGGTCAGAACAATTAAAAAGTTTAGGTAGGAATGGAGAAAGTGAGTCTTTGTTTGCAAGGATTTCAAACAATACTTTAACAACCTTAAGATAATAAAGGGATCACAGTAATCATGATATGGTGAACATGTTGTCTCAACATATAACAATTGTCTTAAATCCATTAGTTCAAATTGTTAGTAGTTTATTAGATGATAGTTGATAGTTTTAGAGAATTGTTTTAGAAAGAAGGCTATGCCATTGATTTCTTGGATGATCAATTACAACATACCAATTGCCTATTTATAGGCTCAAGTCACCAACCTCTCAATGGTGGTGAATGTTTCTACATTACTTTAGGTCTTTCTAGAGTTTTCATGATAGATTAGTATCATGATAGTTCTAGATTCTTCTATCTTATACACTTATAGTTCTAGATTGTTCTACCATATTCATACACATTATAGTTCTAGATTTTTCTACCATATTCATACATACTATAGTTCTAGGATATTCTACTATTTTCATACATATTATATTTAAGAATATTATAGAAATTTGTAGCAATTTCAACACTCCTCCTTGATGCAAATTTTTGTGACTCCGAGCATAGCTCATAATTCTTCAAATCTTGGTCTCGGCAACGCCTTTGTGAATATGTCTGCAATTTGATCTTCTGTTATGCAATAGTCGAGTTTGATCTCTTTAGTTGCTTCAGCTTCTCTGATAAAGTGATACTTGATTGCTATGTGTTTTGTTCTGCTGTGATGAACTGGATTCTTCGCCATTGCAATTGCTGATTTGTTGTCGCAGTTGATTTTAGTAGGCTCATCTTGTTTTTCTCCCATGTCTTCAAGTATCCTACGAAGCCATATAGCTTGACTCGTTGCTTCAGCAACTGCCACGTACTCTACTTCTGTTCTTGATTGTGCTATTGTAGCTTGCTTCTTCGACGCCCAAGAGAATGTTCCCGATCCTAGTGAGAAAGCATAGCCAGAGGTACTCTTCATGTCATCTGTCGAACCTACCCAATCACTGTCGGTGTAGCCAAGTAATTCTAAGTTGGTTTTGGTAGTATACCATATACCTAACTCTTTTGTTCCTTGTAGATACCTAAAAATTCTTTTTCCTGCTCCAAAGTGTATTTGACTTGGGCTTTGCATGAATCTTGATAAAAGAATTGTAGCATACATTATGTTAGGTCATGTAGTTGTCAAATATAGGAGGCTTCCAATTAGACTTCGGTATTTGGATGCATCAGATTCTGGTGCTCCATCATTCTTCTGTAGTTTCTCATTTGTTATGAGTGGAGTAGCAATAGGTTTGCAACCATTCATCTTGAATTTCTTAAGTAAGCCTTCTGTGTATTTCTTTTACAAGATGAATATCCCTTCATTTCTCTGACTTACCTCTATGCCGAGGACGTAACTCATCAAACCAAGGTCGGTCATCTCAAAGGTCTTCATCATGTCTTCTTTAAACTCCATCATCATCTTAGTATTGTTTCCCGTGTAGATAAGATCATCTACATATAGAGAGAGTAAGAGAGTGTTCTGACCTTGAGACTTGATGTAAAGTGTATGCTTACTCTTGCTCCTCCTGAATCCTTGATCCATGAAATACTGATTGATTCTGCTATACCATGCTCGAGGTGCTTGCTTCAAACCATAGAGTGCTTTTCTTAGTCTTAACACTTTGCTTTCTTTGCCTTCAGACACGAATCCTTGTGGCTACTCCACATAGATCTCTTCTTTAAGTATGCCGTTAAGGAAGGTGGATTTGACATCTAGTTGATGGATACTCCATCCTTTTTGTGATGCAAAAGCAATTAGAGCTCTTATGGTATCAAGACGAGCTACTAGTGCAAATGTCTCATTGTAGTCAATTCCGGGTTGCTGTGAGTAACCCTTAGCTACTAGCCTCACCTTGTGTTTCTGTATGGTGCCACCAGGGTTGAGCTTTGTCTTATAGACCCACTTAACCCCAATGATATCTTTTCCATGGGGACGATTTACTAACTCCCATGTGTTGTTTTTCTCGATCATCTGTATCTCCTCTTCCATTGCCTTGACCCATACTTCCTGCTTTAACGCTTCTTCAAAGCTTCCAGGTTCAAGTATGGACAAGTTACAGGTTTCATATATGTCCACCAAAGATCTTACTCGTCTTGGAGTAGACTCTGGTGATGATAGTTCTTGATCTTGTTGTTGTGGTGGAGGTGAATGTGGTTCACCTGGGTCTTCTTCCTCAGCTTCTTCTTGAGGTAGTTGAGCGGGTATAAGAACGTTCTTCTCCATTTTTTCTTCGTCCCAATTCCAAGAAGCGTACTCATCAACTTCAACATCTCGACTGATGACGAGTTTCTTAGTTTGCAAGTTGTAGACACGGTAGCCTTTAGAGATATTGTTATAACCAAGGAAGATACCTCGTATAGTCTTGTCTTCAAGCTTGTGCCTCTTCACGTCTGAAATATGAATGTAGAATATAGATCCAAAGACCCTTAGGTGCTTTGCTGATGGCTTCTTCCCATTCCAAGCTTCAATTGGAGTCTTATCTTTTACAGACTTAGTTGGACATCTGTTGAGTATGTAAACAGCAGTGTAGACTGCTTCAGCCCAGAATGTGTTAGGTAGTCCCTTTTCCTTGAGCATCGATCTAGCCATTTCCATAACTATGCGATTCTTTCTCTCGGATAATCCATTTTGTTGAGAAGAATATGCGACTGTAAGTTATCGCTCAATGCCTTCATCCTCACAAAATCTTTCAAACTTGCGAGAGGTGTACTCTTTGTCGCGATCACTTCTTAGTACTTTTATCCATTTTCCACTTTGATTTTCAGCAAGGGCCTTGAAATTTTTGAATACTCCAAAGACTTTTGATTTTTCTTTTAGAAAATATACCCATGTCATTATAGAGAAGTCATCAATGAAGAGTATAAAGTACCTGTTGTTCTCATGTGATGGCATCCTCATTGGTCCATAGACGTCCGTATGTATCAGCTCCAATAGATCTTTCGCTCTCCATGCTCCACTTGTTGAGAAAGGAAATCGGTGTTGGTTACCAAGGAAATATCCTTCACTCACTTCATTGTTCTCCTTTATGCTTGGAAGATCTCTCATCATGTTCTTCTTATGTAACAACTTCAAGGCATGTGTGTTGAAGTGGCCAAATCTTTGATGCCATAGCCATGAATCATCAACTTGTACCTTCATGGCAATGTTTGTTGCATATTTTAAATTTAGAGGGAAACTTCTATTGCTCTTATTCATCTTTACTTGGGCTATCTCAAACCTTTTATTTTTGTTGTCTAAGATTTTGCATACACCTCCTTCAAAGTGAAGTGTGTAGCCTATCTCCATCATTTGGCCAATGCTTAGAAGATTTTCTTTTAGGCAGGGAACTAGTAAGACATTATGGATGAGTCGCGTACCTTTATCTGTCTCCACCATGACAGTGCCTTTGCCTTTTGATTCAACCACACTTCCATTTCCCAGTCGAACTTTGACTTTTACAGACTCATCAATGCTTTTGAAAATAGTCTCATCCTTGGCCATGTGATTGCTACATCCACTATCCAAGAACCAGTTTCCTCCCTTTTCTTTTATTAAGTCTTGAGTGGCATAGAACATACATTGTTCTTGATCATGCTCCTCTGTGATATTGGCTTGATGCCTATTTTTGTTGCGACAATTTTTATCTACGTGCCCGAACTTCTTGCAATGGTTGCATTGTGGCATATTACGGAACCAACAATTTTACTCTGCGTGGCCTTGCCTTTTGCATATATTGCCTAGAGGATTTTTATCTATTTTGTTCTTAAGGAAATTCCTAGAACCTTCTCTTCTTCTGGAAGTTTCTCCATAATTTTTCTTTCCTCCATTTTCTTTGTTTTGGGGATAAAATTTAAACTTTGACTGGAAGGCATTTTCAAGTATATCTTCTTTATGCCTATATAGTCTTTTCTCATATGCTTCAAGAGAGCCCACAAGTTTTGTCTCTGATAGAGTGGAAAGATCTTTGGTTTCCTCAATCGTTGTCACGATTGGGTCAAACTTTTGGGGAATAGTAATTAGAATTTTCTCAACACTTTTCTTGTCAAGAATATCTTCCCCAAAAGCTCTCATTTTATTAACTATTTCTTTAACTTTAGAATAATAATCTTTAACTGTCTCAGACTCCTTCATCTTCAATAGTTCAAAATCTCTTCTTAGAGATTGAATTTTAACGGCACGTACCTTAACACTTCCTTGAAACTCCTCCTGCAATGTGTTCTACGCTTCTTTGGTAGTCTTAGCTCCCATAATTCTTAGGAAAATTGGATCAGTTACCGCTTGTTGCAAGGTGAACAACTCCTTTGAATTTTTCTGTTTATTTTTCTTCAACTTTTTTTCTTGAGATGCATTAAGAGCAAAAGTATCCGTGGGAACGGTGAAGCCTTCTTTTACTATGTCCCATAAATCTTGAGATGAAAAATATGTTTCCATTTTAACACGCCAGAAATCATAATTTTCACCATTGAAGATAGGGACATAAATAGTTGACGATTGAGTAGTGTTATCCATAGCTTAGAAAAAATATTATTGGAGTGGGTTAATAGTACAAAGGAAATTTTTGAAGTAGTTGGGAGGATTTTGGAATGGTAGGTAGGTAATATAACTACGCCCAATGTATGACCGAACGTAGCTCTGATATCACTATTGGTAGTTGATAGTTTTAGAGAATTGTTTTAGAAAGAAGACTATGTCATTGATTTCTTGGATGATCAATTATAACATACCAATTGCCTATTTATAGGCTCAAGTCACCAACCTCTCAATGGTGATGAATGTTTCTACATTACTTTAGGTCTTTCTAGAATTTTCATGATAGATTAGTATCATGATAGTTCTAGATTATTCTATCTTATACACTTATAGTTCTAGATTGTTCTACCATATTCATACACATTATAGTTCTAGATTTTTCTACCATATTCATACACACTATAGTTCTAGGATATTCTACTATTTTCATACATATTATATTTAAGAATATTTTAAAAATTTGTAGCAATTTCAACACAAACAACAAATGATAGTTTTCGATTATTAGCTGAATAAATGATTCGAATAGGGGATGCTATGACTATAACTCGAGTACAACCTCAAATGTGAACCTTGCACGAAATGCTATAACATTTAGGGGTATTGGCAATAACAATGATTAGAATAAAAATATGAAACAACCACCTCAAGGAGGAGAAAATGGAGGCCCAATATTGGTGAATCGAGACCAGGATGCATATTTGCTTCTACATAGGCTTTGAGAGAATGCATTGATGAGAGGACATGAGGGGGGCAACCTAATAATAATAACATGAATTGGCAACCAAACAATCAATAATATCCTTCATACATAAATCTAGTAGTCGAACAAGTGCTTAATCAACATGGCTTCAAAATGGGTTTTATGAATCGACCATACTTTTTGTCAACTTTTCCTGACATTATATTACACATTGAAATTCCTAAGAGTTATAAGATCCCTAAATTTTCCATGTTCACTGGGGAAATTGGGGAGTCAACTACTGAACACAGATAGATATCAGATGGAATGTGAAGATATGGTTACAGATGAATATCTAAGGATGAAGTATTTTCCTAGTTCTGTCACCAAAAATGCATTTACATCGGCTTATTAACATCGGTTTTGTTCAAAACCGATGTTAAGTTAAACGCGGTGGCATATTTGTAAATAAAGTATCATTCTTAACATCGATTTTTTCAAAAAACCGATGTTAATGCATACACGTTAACATCGGTTTTTCAAAAACCGATGTTAACTAATGATGTTAACATCGGTTTTTGGAAAACCGATGTTAATGCATATACGTTAACATCGGTTATTTAAAAACCAATGTTAACTAATGATGTTAACATCGGTTTTTGGAAAACCGATGTTAACGTATGATATGTTAACATCAGTTTTTTGGAAAATCGATGTTAATGCATATACGTTAACATCGATTTTTCAAAAACCGATGTTAACTAATGATGTTAACATCGGTTTTTGAAAAACCGATGTTAACGTATGATATGTTAACATCGGTTTTCCAAAAAACCGATGTTAATATAAACTTTTTTGTAATTATTTATATATTTAAAAAAAATCATATATTGCGTTATTAATTATATTTTAATTAAAAAATAAAAAATTAATAAACAATAATAAATTCAAAAGGTAAGCATTCAAAAATTAAACTAAATTTTTAAAATGAATTTTGTAATTTTAATTTTATTATTTCATGATTATCATTTAATTATAACACACATTTATATAAATTATTTGATATTAGTTAATTTGAAAATATAAACAAACTGTTTTTAATAATAGAATTTAACTTTTATAGAATTTTTATAGAATGTTGGTAAAAATAATTATATCATAAAAAAATTAAATTCTTTTATTAATATATTTTTACTTAATTATTATAAAAATAAAAAATTGGTTTTTTTTTCTACGGAGTCAGCATCAGCGTCATTAATATTTTGAGAAGTCACCTATTACGGTTTTATTTTTCTGCAAAAATAAAGCCAAATATTGTTTATTAAGATATGTAGTAATAATTATATAATACATATTTACTCACTCACGCACAAGACTATAAAATTACCATTTTTTTTGGAATTTAATTAGATTAGAAATTGACTCCCTCCAAAAATAAAAGGGCTTAAATACAAAATACATGGGTTCCTGCAATATAATATTTTATTTTTATCTTTAATTTTTTTTTGTTTTAGTTTTTTAAAATGTGTTTGTTTTATTTTTGGTTTTTAAAATATTTTAAATAATATTTTTTTAATGTTTAAAGTGTTATTTAAAATATTTTAAAGATAAAAAAAAACAAATAAATTTGATAAGAGGAAAAAAATGTATTTTAAGGTAAAAGAAAATATCACTTGGTAATCGTATTTTCGTTTGAAATCCAAATGTTCAAATGTAAAAGGCGCCTCTACAGTCCAAATGTTCTAAGAAAATCCCCAAATTAAAATTCCCAAAAGCAAATTAAAATTGAGTGGTAAAGTGCGTTAATCACACTTAAAAGTTTTTTTTTTTTTACAAAAATATATTAATTGGGAATTCAACCTTATGCTCCCAACACCCTACTGTAAATCGATTCATTGAATTTGATTAATTTTTATGCTTGTTTCATTTTAATTATATCACAAATACTAACAAGTATTCTAAAAATATTAAGTAAAGAGTATTTTTATTGAGAGACAAAAAATTATTCTTCTATTATCTATATCAATAAATAAAAGAAATATAATTTTATGTAAGCAATCTTGATCTTCATAATTTTTATATTATTTTATCATTAATAATATTAAAGTAATAATAATAATTAAGTTTGTATAATATCTTGCTTTTTTGGAATCCAGACCCACGCTCCACGCTCCGACAAGAAGCCCAATTTCTCTCACTTTCCTCAAAATTAAAATTCAGTGGTAAAGTGCGTTTTTGTGAACTCAGCACAGATTAAAATTCCCAAAAACAAAGAGAGAAAAAGTGCTGGTTTTGTAAACACAGCGCCATTTTACTTAATTTATTTTTTTTTTCTTCTATAAAATAGATCCAACTTATATTTAAATTTAGTTTTTTTTTCTTTTATGTTTAGGATCGAACAGGATATAAAAACTCTTTTGCAGGTTTTGGAGGCTTTGGCACCTTTAGACCTCTCTGGATGGATTGCTAGTGTAGGTGAGTTTCCATTCTGCTACTTGAGGATTATGTAGGTTTAGGGTTTGCGTTTTTATGCTGATTTTATTGACTCTGTGAGGAAGAAAATAATATATTAAAAAAATTATACTATGAGATTTATATCTTTTATATTTTATTTTGATCTAAAAGTTTATCTTGTATTTTATTTTTCTTCTCTGATTCTCTTGTGTAAATCAAACACACCTAAATGGACCATTTATATTTATTTATTTATTCACATTTTGATAGGGCAGGGCGCATGTACATGGAATTAATTTATAGTATTTACTAAACCAAGCACTATCCATGGCGATGGTGGGTCTCTTTTTATTAATAATAATAAAATCGTACAAAGCTGGATGTTGGTAGTTTGGGTCAATATCCATATACTTGCAACGTACTTTTTTATTTTTTTATCGGTTTTTCGAAAACCACCAAAAACATGATTTTTTATTAGTGGGTCATCGTTGCCAACTTTATTTTGTTCTATCCATCGAACATTGTACTCTTGATTACATATGAGAGTTCTTCTATAAATTAGGAAGAACATGCATGTGTGTCGGTGATAAATCTTGGGCGTGTAACTAGGAAACAACTTTCTAAAAGATTCAAATATTCACACACACGGGATCTCGCGTCCTAGATGCAAAAACTGTCACATATGTCTTTACAACAATGGGTAAAATCATGGATCCATCATGTCGTAAAATGCTCAATCACCCAAAGCCCACACTTAAGAGAGATAGAGATTTACTATTGCTTCAAGAAATTTGATACTACTACATTATTAATTTATTGATTGATTCATGTTTAAAAATAAAATAAAGGGGTATGTATGACTTATACCAGATTAAGCAAGTGGAGGAATAGCCATTTTTTTCCTAGGTATTTTTCTTAGGAAATAGTTCTGTTTCCACAGAGATTCAAACTTTAGCTGAAACGTAACCACAAGGCACACACACACAAGCATTAGGAAATTGACAACTTTTGTTCCTTGTATATCAATTAGTTAAAAATAGCTCCCAGATTCACGTTGCAAGTATATATACATATAGTAATAAAGCAGTATTTTCATTCCATGCCTAAGCAATGTTGGCATGGCAACCACCTCTTTCATTGTGGTGGAGGTTTTCGGTATCCACTTTCATGTATCAAGAGTGGACATTCAAAAATTTCAATAATTTTCACACATTTATTATTGTTAGTAGTGGTGTGGGAGAGATAACTTTTAAGTGGGTTGTTAATGCTAATATTAATTTGTTCCCTTTTGGCTTTCAAACAACTAGGATTGATGAGGAGAAGCAATCCAAAAATGTCAAAGAACTGGGTCTTTAAAAATCATAACAAGACTTTTTCTGATTGGTTTAAAGATACAATCTTTGCTGACGAAAATGCTTCTGAAACATTAAGAAAGCTAGCTCATGGGCCTAAAAGAAATGTTATAACTTGGCAAGGATACGACATAAACAAGTATTCCTTTTACACAAAAGCACAAGATGACAAAAGTACAATGCAAAACAGCGGGGTCACCCTAAGGGCTGAATCTCAACACTTTGCAATTGTACATGATGACAATCCCTGTGTAGCTTTAATCCCTTACTTTGGCTTCATTGATGAAATATGGGAGCTTAACTATGTCAAATTTACTGTTTGTGTTTTCAAATGTAAGTGGGTTGACAGCAACACATGGCAAAACAAGCTACGCAAGTATTTTGTGTGCAAGACCCTTGTGATGAAAGGTGGTCTATGGTTCTACACGGGAAAAAAATTGGTGTTAATGTAGAAGATGATGATTCATACATGGACACTTATGTTAGTCCTTTGTCTACACAAATGACTTCTAACAGTGTCGGAGAAGAAGAAGCTAACGACGTTCATGCTAATCGTAATGATCATGATGAAGGAGAATTAATTAACATCGTCTAACATAGTTTTCTAATATAGTATTTCATTTCGGTACATTCATTTACATAACTCATACAGTGTTTTTTGACAATATTAACTAACTCAACTTTTTCTCTTTAAAGGACCATGGCTACTCCACCTGCCTCGCCTCCTCTTCCTCTTCCTCTTCCTCCTGTAGACGCATCAGCGTCTCCATCTACGTTGAAGCGGACACGCAAGGCGACACGGCTACGATCATTGGCCACTAGACCACCTGGGGCAGAAAGACCTGTGGTCAACGTCGATCCTACTACCGGCAAGGTCGACGGTCCCCACAAGAAGAAATTAAGAACATATTTGGGGATTGTCGCTCGTGATAAGGTCGACGTGACATATAACACCTGGAAGGAAGTCCCTACTGCTTAGAAGGATTTGATATGGGAGGATATTCAGGTATTTGAGTTTTGTTCGTTGATTTTCTTTAATAGTCTAAATTTGTTATTTACTTACAATAAAACCTAATTTATTGTTTGTCAGGTGGAATTTGAAATCCCTGAAGCTTCTGACAGTAGGACAAAGAAGAAAATTCTTCAGATTGTCGGCGAGCGCTGGAGGCAGTTTAAATCTGACTTGACTAGGAAATGGGCACTTGCAGCCGACAAGGACGGTGCGGACGACATTGTCTGTGAAAAATATTGCATTAGCAAGGAGAAATGGACCCAGTTTTGTCAGACCCGCAGAGACCCCTCATGGGAGGTATGTACTTTATCATTTTAGTTGTTTTCCATAACAAAATCACTTCTTATAATTTATTGTAATAATCATTTTCATTAATGTTAAACTTTTGCAGGATGTGCGAAAAAAGGCATAGGCCTCCCAGAAGCAAAACACTGCCCCCCATGTATTGTCTCATGGGGGTTATGAATATTTAGAAGAAAAGCTCATGGCTGAGAAGACAAAGAAAAGACTGGAAGAAGCTGCCCAGTCTGGAAGCACTGAGGGCATCATTGACCCTCCATCTCCCATCAGACGCCACGTGAAATGGAAGATGGCTCGCACAAAGAAAACTGGACAGATGACATCTGAGGCAGCAAAGGAAATAGCTGACAGGATTGTAAGTCATTTTTAATTAATAATTGTAATCATCTTTGTGTATTCTGTGAATTCCTTGGACAAATATGTGTTCGGTACAGGATTCTTTGGACGAGCAGGCGTCACAGGGATCGTTCGTCCCCCATGGACGTCAGGATATCCTGATTGCTGCCATTGGGCGACCAGAGCACCCTGGCCGTGTTCGTGCTGTTGGAGCTGGTGTCACCATAAAGCAATACTTTGGATCGGCTTCACGAACGTCCCGCGGTTCTTCCTCCATGCCTCCTAAAGACCTAGAACAGCTGACCCAACAAATCAGAGACCAATTGGAGGAGTCAATCACAGAAAAAGTGACTCGAAAGATGATGGCATCCTTCAGCCAGATGCAGTCCCAGTTTCAGTTTCAGATGCAATCACAGGGACTTGCACTACCTCCAGAGCCAGAGGTTGGTCCCTCAGTTTCAATTTCAGTCTTATATATATTTTATGTGTGTGTACACTAATTGTAGTTAACGTTTAATTAATATCCAAATTTCATTATGTATTTAGTGTAATAGACAAAAAGGAATCACTGAATGTGGCTACTACGTGATGCACTGGATGTCCACGATAATCTTAGGATCTTTCAGGAATAATTGGGAGACGGTAATTGTTTATTTCAAACAAAGTTGGTTTTCTTATAATTGTTATTACATTATTAATTTATTTTTTTATTTGATCATGTAGTATTTTAATGAAGTTAGACCATTGGAAGCAGCGAGATTCAAGGCGCTTCGCATCCAGTGGGCACAGTATTATCTAAAAGTTAGAAATCAAACATAGGATGTTAGACAACTATGTAACTTTAGGTTACTTAATTAGTTTACATACTTTGCATTACATTTTTTATAATTGTTTCATCTTAACATTGAATAACCTTTGATGATAGCTAGTTTTTTGCTAAAACCTATTTGAAAACAGAATGCAAATGATATATGTTGTGTGCTGTGTGGTTTGATTTTAAATTTACAGGTTAAATTTTGGTTTTTTTTTTGTAAAAGCAACGACATTATTTAAAAAAAATTCCTGAAAACAACATCGATTTTTTGAAAAAACCGATGTTAACTGTCAATAGGAACACATTCGTTAACATCGGTTTTTTACAGAAAACCGATGTTAACTGTCAATAATAACACATCGTTAACATTGGTTTTTTCAAAAAACCGATGTTAACTATCAATAGTAACACATTCGTTAACATCGGTTTTTTACAAACAACCGATGTTAACTTTCAACATTGACAAATTCGTTAACATCAGTTTTTTACAGAAAACCGATGTTAACTGTCAATAGTAACACATTCGTTAACATCGGTTTTTTTTTTTTTTTTACAGAAAACCGATGTTAACGTTAACATCGGTTTTCTGTAAAAAACCGATGTTAACTGTCAATAGTAACACATTCGTTAACATCGGTTTTTTGTAAAAATCGATGTTAACTTTCAACATTAATATACATTTTTTGGGTGTAATTCATATTAGCAACATCGGTTATTTATATAACCGATGTTGGTAATTTTACGTTAACATCGGTTTTTAAAAAACCGATGTTAACGATAATACTATCAACGTCGGTACTTTCAACTTCGGTTCAAAAACCAATGTTAAAAGTCATAAATAACTGATGTAGAAAACATATTTTCTAATAGTGCTAATTCAATTTATAATTGGCCTCAATTAGAAAGAATGTTCTATGAACAATTCTTCAGAGGTGAAATGAAGGTAAGTTTGGTTGATGTGATGAACAACAAAAGGCACAATGTAGAATCTGTTGATGATTATCTCAATAGTTTCAGACAATTAAAAGCTGGATGTTTAACACAAATTCTTGAACATGAGCTAGTTCAAATGGTTGTTGTTGATCATAAATTTTTTATTAGAAAGAAATTAGTAAACCAATGACTTAGGGATATGGCTTAGTTGATTGATAAAGTTCGAAGGATTGAACAATTGAAATTAGTAAAAGAAAGAAAAAGAAAATTCGATAAGTTTCCTAAGAAAGATAAAATGTTTTTTGTAGACATGAACTATAGCAATGCTACAAAGGATTCTGATGTTGGTCAAGATTATGATGATTTATGCAAAGAAAGTGAAGTAAATCTAGCAGAAGTGAAGTATATCTAAAAAAATTGAAATCTAGACTACCCTATGTTTGTTGATCATTGAAACTCGGTGAGGTGAAAGACATCTTAAATAAAACTTATAGTTTTGATGTATCTAAAGCAGATAAGATCTTCAACATTTTATTAAAAGACAAACAAATTGCTTTAAGTGAGGATCATAAACTAACTACCGGTGAACATAAGAGGGGTAGGAAGTATTGTAAGTTCCATTATATATATGTTCATTGGACTAATAATTGTATTTGATTCAGGGATATAATTCAGGATTCTATCAAAGGCAGATGCCTAAAGTTTGAAGAAAATCTCATGAAGGTAGATACTGACTCATTCTAGAATCAAGTTACATTTGTTGAGCCTGGGCAAATTATGATGGTTGACATTATTGAGGATGTCAATCCAAGGTACCTAAGGAATCCAATTGCTAAGGAGAACATGAATAAGGATCTAAATGAGTTTGAGAATGAAGTCAAAGGAGTATTTCCTCGAGCATGAGATACTTTGGCTGAGTTTCTGCCTCAAAAGAAGGTTTGTGATAGGGATGTGATGTTGTGTCCTTGTTGCAGTGCAGTTTTCGACAGATTTACTGCAAAGGCCTTCGAATCATCCAAGATTCGAATAAACATTTCAGCCCCTCAAGGGTCTTTGATTCAGGATAAAGGAAAACAACCTATCCATATGTTAGTGAAAGAAGTTCGGAAACCAGTTATTCACTTCCAGAGAAAGACTACTTATTTGCCAAATGCTCGAGTGCCTTCTAACAAGTGGATTAGGCAATCGAACACACCCAATCAACCAAAATGACAAACCTTTGGCCCTAACACAACTAAAAGTTTTGTGCAATAGAATGAAATAAACAATTAGATTAAACCCTTCAACCCATATATATCGAATTTTGCAAGAATGACTTACTATGGAGCTCTAGGGTATAGAAATATGAGCAAAACTCAAGGAAGGCACACTCAAAGGATGAGGAAGTTGGTTTTGGAGAATTAATAGAGAAATCAACAAAAGCAAGGAAGGATTCAAATTCCGAAAATGAAGAAGAGATGGTGATTGATACATTCAAATTTGGTTTCGATGATTCTTTAGAAGACATCACTGAACGATTTTGATCCTCCCTGTTGAGTATGAGGAACAATATCAAGCTAGTTCAAGTTACCTTGATTTTGAAAGAGTATCAATGACCCAGAGCTAGAATAAAAAACAAAATTGGGTAAAACATGTAACTTGAATGACACCAAGGTTAATGTTTGATCCTTTTACTGAAAAGATGAAGACCCACTTAAAGCCTTTGAGTATATCTACTATAGTAGAGGAACAAAAGATGAAAAAAAAGTCTTAGTTGATGGAGGTGTTGCAATCAACATCTTACCTCGATCAATGTCGAAGAGGTTTGGAAAGTCCTTAGATGATCTGATCTCACATAACATTATGGTTGTTGACTTCATTGGAAAGTCATCGAGTTTTGATGGGATGATACCATCGGAAGTTGTTGTTGGAAGTTAGAGGGTACCAACTATCTTTGTGGTTGTTCCCTCACAAGCTAGTTTCAATATTCTATTAGGAAGAGAGTGGATCCATAGAATTGGTTTTGTACTTCACCAGTTCATCAAAATTTATTTTTTCTAGAATGAAAATGGTCCGTTGGAAGTTATTGAAGTGGACCAAAACATCTATGATTCTTATGTGTCTGTTGCTGAAGAGCCAAATAAAGCTTTTTCTATAATTGCTCCTATTTAAATTCAAGATATTGAAGATTTCAATAGAAAGGAGAGTAAATCTTCCTTCGTGGAATGGAATTCGAAGGAAGAAGGAAACTGGAAAAATGAGATTGTCGAAATGGTTAGTAACTAAACTGGATCCATATTCGAGCTATTATGCTCGAATTTTAGCTTACATAGCCAAAAATAGGTTAGTAGTAGCCACCTTGGCTGCTGGTGCAAATGAGAGTTTGAAACCTTCGAGGCCAATCAAAAAGAAAAAAAAAGTTTTTAATTTATAGGGGAACATGTAACTGCTTACGCTCTATTGGGTATTTAAAAAAAAAGGCAATTACAAGTTCACATGAAATAATGAATATAACCTTAAAATGATATTAAAGATAAACTTTTATGTAATCATTACTATTTATGAGTGTCATACCCTAATTTCGTCCGGGGACCTTTGCTTGATGACATGCGACTTTTGTTTGGTCCTTGTAAGGTGCTTGGCACCCATCATTAGGCAATTTGTGAAATTCTGGGACATGCCGGAGAACAAAAGAAAATATTGATGCACAATCCGTAAGGTTCCGTGACACACCGGAAATCAAATGGAAGCATCGTTGCACAATTAGTGAGGTTTCGTAACATTCCGTAAGTCAAAAAGGGGATGGTTATGTAATCCGCAAGGTTCCGTAACATTACGGAAAGAAAACAAGTATCGTTACGAAATTCGTAAGTTTCCGTAACTTTATGAAAAAAGAATCACCAAAAAAAGGCAGAGGGGTGTACTTAGTAAAAATGGGGGTGCAAATAGCAACCAGGCCCACTTGGGCCCTCCAGAAGATTCCTCCAGAAGGCTGTTGCTTCTGGAGGAAGCAACCCTGCTCGCCTGGGCGAGCTGGGTGGCAAGCTTCTCCCCCAATTTTCTATAAATAGGGGGAGAAGTGAAGTGAAAAAGGGTTCAGCCCCTTAGGCACTTCTCTCTCTTTCGAATTTGCTTGGAAAAATTGTTTCCGTGAAGAAAATCCAAGCCGAGGCGCTTCCGAAACGTTTCCGTAACATTTCCGTGAGGAATTTCGCGAAGGTGTCGACCGTTCTTCGACGTTCTTCATTCGTTCTTCATCGTTCTTCGATCTTCAACGGGTAAGTACCTCGAACCAAGCTTTTCGATTCATTCTATGTACCCGTGGTGGTCCACATTGTGTTTCGTGTATTTTTATTCTCGTTTCAGTTACTTTTTATACCCCCTTTTGACGTGCTTAAGCCATTTTATTTAATTCATTTCTCGCTTAACCTAAAAATAAAATAAATTTCCTCCGATCGTTTGAATTGTATTATCCGTTAACTTCGGTTAAAATGAATTCCGACCGTTCGGTCGTGCCGTAACCACGTTGGAAATAAAAAAAGAGGTAAAATAATAATATAATAATAAATAAAAACGTCTTTTAGTAAAATAAAGCGAAAAATCAATCGGACGTTGTCTCTTTGGGATTTCTCATTCTTAATTGAATTGACTAATAACTAAAGTGAAACTAAGGCTAAAATCAACTCGCCTAGTCAAGCTCGTCCATAAAAATAGGTTTTTGAAGTTTGTCATTTCAATTTCTTACTAAGTAAAATGGATCATTTTCAAGGTCCAAACGCCTTAAAATGATCACCTTTTAAGTAAAAAAGAATCACTTGATAAGAAAGAACTACGTAGGTCTGATTTCCTCATCACAATTGAGGAATACGTAGGAGAAAAGGGAAACACCCTTGTCGACCACAAAAATAGAAAAAATATAAAAAGGGTATAAAGGATATAAGGACATAAAAGGGAACGTAAAAATCAAAGTCATGTTTGCACATTCGATTAAAGGTTGCCGTCCCTTGTGACGGACGTGTGGGGTGCTAATACCTTCCCCATGCGTAGATACAACTCCTGAGCCTTTCACTTAAAAGTTCGTAGATCGCGTCTTTTCCGGTTTTTCCAACGTTTTCCTCAAATAAACGTTGGTGGCGACTCCGCGCGTATTCCTTTGGTGGAACACACATCCCGCGAGTCACGCGTCGCCCTCCCGCCGAAGGGTAGGTTGCGACAGTTGGCGACTCCACTGGGGACCTTTTTTAGAGAGTTAGGCCATTTAATCTTGTGCAATTCTTTACCATGACTTACTCCTTTGTTGGTTTCCCTTCATTATGTTATTGTGTATACAAACTCTTTATTGCTTTTAGTGCGTTTTTAAATGTATGCATGAGGTAAATATTTATTCATTTGATGCACACAAACACCAACACTATTTGCACACACTGTGAGTTGAAAAAAGGGCCCTATACCCGGGTTCATAGGAACATAAGGAGTGGAGGTGAATCTGTGATCATGCTAGGTCTCCGACTTGCTTGATTACAGTGAACCCTCATCTAGAGTTTTCCTCTTTGAAAACATATTGTTGCTAGTAGTCCCTACTGCTGCTGTATGTTCTTCGAAGGGGATAATACCTCTAGAAACCATCAAGAGAGATATGACTACCTTGGGGGTTATCACTAAATGCCTAGTTAGTTCTCTCCCTTATAGGTCCCTTAAATAAGGGCACGAAGCAAATACGCTGCGTGCCATTTTTCACACTGCCATGCATAAGTATCATATACCCTTTTGCTTATGTTCAGTGAATATTGTCGTACTATGTACATTCCCGCATTGCGCCTTTTGCATATGCATCGCATATGGGTTCTGTCTTGATCCCCTCTATAGACAAATCAACGGAGGGTCCGGGTCACCGTTTTAAATACATACGTTGGGGCACTTTGCTACCCCTAGACGTTGTGTCTAAGAAGGAGACAATGTCCCAGGCACCCGCATTCTTAAATTACATCTGTGTCATATGCATTCCTTCATGCATTCATCCATTCCACCCATGAGATATCGGAGTTTTGATTTGCACCAGCTTTTTGTCTCACTTTAGTAAGCATGGGGACAAATCAAACCGGCAAGAAGTTTTACCAAGTCAAGGTTAAAGGCCTAGATACCACCAGCATCAAGGAATTAGGGCGGTTGATGGAACCTCTCCAAATGCAAGCCTTCCGCAAGATTTACGGAAAGATCTTAGAGTTGACCATAGCAGAGATATCCATAGAAGCCATTGCATCACTCACCCAATACTACGACCAGCCTTTGAGATGCTTCACGTTCGGAGACTTCCAGTTGGTACCAACCATTGAAGAATTTGAGGAAATTCTAGGATGTCCTCTCGGGGGAAGAAAACCATACCTTTCCTCCGGGTGTCTCCCCTCTTTGAGCAGAATTGCAACTGTGGTCAAGGATTCAGCAAGAGGTTTGGACCGCATAAAACAGACTCGGAACGGCATAGCGGGCCTACCACGGAGGTACCTAGAAGACAAGGCGAGGGCTATGGCCAATCAAGGAGATTGGGTTCCGTTTATGGATGTGTTAGCTTTGCTAATTTTTGGGGTCGTCCTCTTTCCAAACGTAGATGGTTTGGTGGACCTAGCAGCAATCGACGCCTTCCTTGCATACCACCATAGCAAGGAAAGTCCGGTGGTAGCTGTCTTGGCAGATTTATTTGACACATTTAACCGAAGGTGCGAAAAGAGTAGCGCACGGATCATCTGTTGCTTGCCCGCCCTCTGTGTTTGGTTGGTTTCACACTTGTTCCAGTAAGACACGAGGCATCCATGTCCGCTCCAGAGCCATCGCTCGTGTACTGAAAAGAGGAGAATAGATTGGGACCAGCTTTTGGCTGGGATAGGAGGTAGAGCAATCAATTGGTTCCCTCGATGGAAGGAAGGAAAGGAGGGAGTCCTTTTCTCATGTGGAGGGTACCCAAACATTCCGCTAATAGGAACGAGGGGTTGTATTAACTACAATCCCGCGCTCGCTATAAGACAACTAGGGTACCCCATGAGGGGAGCACCGATGAAAGAAAGCATGTCTCCTTTCCTTGTGAGGGATTTCGACGCACAAAATTTCAAGGCTATACAAAGAATCCATAAGGCATAGGAAACCCCGTTAAGGAAAGATCAAAAACTTAGGGGCATTCGTAATGGCATCATTGGTGGTTACCATGAATGGCTGAAAGTCCATATACGAGGTTTAGATTGGCTCGCCAAGTTAAAAGTCGTCAGCGAAGAGAGTTTTGAAGCACCGGAAGAGGACGAAGAAGTCCAAGCTCTCAAAAGCGAGTTAGGAAAGGCGAAACTTGCCAAGGAGAAGTTCAAGTTGGCCGCTACACACATCCGGAAGGAGTGTGCCGGATTACGGGAAGAGAATGCAACTACCGCAAGAGCCCTTGAACAAGAGGCCAAGAGGGCTCGCAAGGAAGAGTATGGCCGTAACAAATTTCACGGAGCTCTGTGGGGTAGCAACAATGAACTCAAGCTGCGAAGGGAAGAGAGGGACCAATCGCGAGTGCATAGCATGGTCTTGAAAGAGGAGTTAGTTGCCTGTTCAAGGTCCAAAAGGAGCTTGTCTCAGCGTTTATGCGAGACGGAGACCAACATGCTAGCTATCATCGCCAAGTACCAAGAAGAGTTAGGTCTAGCCACGGCCCATGAGCATAGGATCGCGGATGAGTATGCCCAAGTATACGCGGAAAAAGAGGCTAGAGGAAGGGTGATCGACTCTTTACACCAAGAGGCAACCATGTGGATGGATCAGTTTGCTCTTACCTTGAATGGGAGTCAAGAACTTCCCCGATTGTTAGCCAAGGCCAAGGCGATGGCGGACACCTACTCCACCCCGAAGAAATTTATAGGCTTCTCGGCTATTGTCAGCATATGATAGACTTAATGACCCACATAATTAGAAATCGCTAGGAAACTTGTATGGTCTCTCAGACCTTGACTAGATACGACTTTTTGAAATAAAATGAGTTGGTCCCATGTTTCTACTCCAAAAAAAGCTTGTGCGAATCAAATCACTCCTGCATTTTATCTCTAGCATGCATTCTTTCTTTCTTTACCCACTCCTCACGTTTGGTTTTTTAGGGAAAAAACACCATAACTAAACGCGCCACAAGGCATCCCTATCGCACCAGATCCAAATCTAGAATGATGGGTGATCAAGAGGAGACACAAGAACAGATGAAAGCCGACATGTCGGCTCTGAAAGAACAGATGGCTTCCATGATGGAGGCCATGTTAGGAATGAGGCAGCTCATGGAGAAAAACGTGGCCACCGCTGCCGCTGTCAGTTCGGCTGCCGAAGCAGACCCAACTCTCTTGGCAACTGCGCACCATCCTCCCTCAAACATAGTAGGACGGGGAAGAGACACACTGGGGCACGAGGGCAACCCTCATCTGGGATACAACCGAGCGGCTTACCCTTATGGATTGTCGCCCAACTACTCACCACTCGTCTTGCAAGACGATGCGGGCCATATTGCTTCTCCCGTCCTTGAAAGAGAGCCTCCTCAACAGCCCGACGAGGTCCACAAAGACCCTCAAGACTATGCTCAAAGGGATGTCGAGTTCTATCCCCCGATCCCCGAAGGGTCGGCGCCCAGCACGTTGCCTCAGCCCAACATCGCGACACAACCAATAGTTTTTTCCACGGAAGGACCGCCCCCGGCAATTGAAGAAAGGAGGAAGCTCGATCTCCTCGAGGAAAGATTGAGAGTCGTGGAAGGATTTGGGGACTATCCGTTCGCAGACATGATGGATCTTTGCTTAGTACCCGATGTTGTTATCCCCCCGAAGTTCAAAGTGCCGGACTTCGACAAGTATAAAAGGACGACTTGTCCCAAAAACCATCTCAAGATGTACTGTCGCAAGATGGGCGCACACTCTAAGGATGAGAAGCTATTAATACACTTTTTTCAAGATAGCTTGGCCGGAGCCGCGGTAGTTTGGTACACTAATTTGGAAGCTTCCCGTATCCGTACTTGGAAGGATCTGATTACTGCCTTCCTAAGGCAATATCAGTATAATTCCGATATGGCTCCTGATCGCACTCAGCTGCAGAATATGTTCAAGAAAGAGGGCGAAACCTTTAAAGAATACGCACAGTGGTGGAGAGACCTGGCGGCACAAGTGGCTCCTCCCATGGTTGAGAGAGAGATGATCACCATGATGGTAGACACTTTGCCAGTGTTCTACTATGAGAAGCTAGTAGGTTACATGCCGTCCAGCTTCACGGACCTAGTGTTCACTGGGGAAAGAATCGAGGTAGGGTTGAAAAGAGGAAAGTTCAATTACGTTTCCTCCACGAGTGCGAATGCCAAAAGAATCGGGACAACGGGGGCAAAAAGGAAGGAAGGAGATGCCCATGCCGTCTCTTCAACACCCGCGTGGGTCAAACCCCCGCAGACACCTCATGGTACCCATTAGTACGCGCAACATCACCCGAGCTTCTCGGCTCATACCGGGAACGCCTCTAGTTCGGCACCTGTGCAGCCTAAGGCACCCACCCAGAGGGAAGCTCCCCAAGTTCCAACTCCGAACACAACTTGCTCGGTCGGTAATTCCAACGCAACAAGGAACTTCCCTCCGAGGCCATTTCAAGAATTCACCCCACTCCCAATGACGTATGAAGACCTCTTGCCGTCCCTCATCGCCAACCATTTGGCCGTGGTAACTCCCGAAAAGGTCCTCCAACCCCCTTTCCCAAAGTGGTATGACCCTAACGCAACTTGCAAGTACCATGGGGGTGTCCCGGGGCATTCCATTGAAAAATGTTTGGCCCATAAATACAAGGTCCAACATTTGATAGATGCTGGATGGCTGACTTTCTGTCGCAACCTACCCTTCGGCGGGAGGGCGACGCGTGACTCGCGGGATGCGGGTTCCAAAAAGGAATACGCGCGGAGTCGCCACCAACGTTTATTTGAGGGAAACGTCGGAAAAACCGGAAAAGACGCGATCTACGAACTTTTAAGTGAAAGGTTCGGGAGTTGTATTTACGCACGGGGAAGGTATTAGCACCCCACACGTCCGTCGCAAGGGACGACAGCCTTTAATCGAATGTGCAAACATGACTTTGATTTTTATGTTCCCTTTTATGTCCTTATATCCTTTATACCCTTTTTATATTTTTCTCTTTTTGTGGTCGACAAGGGTGTTTCCCTTTGCTCCTACGTATTCCTCAATTTGCGATGAGGAAATCAGACCTACGTAGTTCTTTCTTATCAAGTGATTCATTTTTACTTAAAAGGTGATCATTTTAAGGCGTTGGACCTTAAAAATGACCCATTTTACTTAGTGAGAAATTGAAATGACAAACTTCGAAAACCTATTTTTGTGGATGAGCTTGACTAGGCGAGTTCGATTTTAGCCTTAGTTTCACCTTAGTTATTAGTCAATTCGATTAAGAATGAGAAATCCCAAAGAGAAAACGTCCGATTGATTTTCCGCTTTATTTTACTAAAAAAGATGTTTTTTGATTATTATATTATTTTTTACCTCTTTTTTTATTTCCAACGTGGTTACGGCACGACCGAACGGTCGGAATTTATTTTAACCGAAGTTAACGGATAATACAATTCAAACGATCAGTGGAAATTTATTTTATTTTTAAGTTAAGCGAGAAATGACTTAAGTGAAATGGCTTAAGCACGTCAAAAGGGGGTATAAAGAGTAAATGAAATGAGAATAAAAATACACGAAACACAATGTGGACCACCATGGGTACATAGAATGAATCGAAAAGCTTGGTTCGAGGTACTTACCCGTTGAAGATCAAAGAACAATGAAGAACGAATGAAGAACGTCGAAGAACGGTTGAAACCTTTGCGAAATTCTTCACGGAAAACGTTACGGAAACGTTTCGGAAGCGCCTCGGCTTAGATTTTCTTCACGGAAACAATTTTTCCAAGCAAATTCGAAAGAGAGAGAAGTGCCTAAGGGGATGAACCCTTTTCTTCTTCACTTCCTCCCCTATTTATAGCAAAATAGGGGAGATGTTTGCCGCCCAGCTCGCCCAGGCGAGCCAGGTTGCTTCCTCAAGAAGCAACAGCCTTCTGGAGGGCCCAAGTGGGCCTGGGTGCTATTTGCACCCCCATTTTTACTAAGTACACCCCCCTAAGACACTAATTTCGTTCCTCTCGATTTGACGAGAGTCGCGGGTGACCATAAAATCTCCACATGCAAATGACTTGTTGTTCCCGAGGGAACAAAAGGTGCAGAAGACAATGTCAGTCTCTGCATGCTATCAAGCGTTCTGTCTTACAGATATCAAAAGAAAGTTTATACGGATAACCACTCGGGTATTTCCGCCCGTCAGCATGACTCAAAAGTCAGTATGACAGATCTTGTGAGTGCGGAAGATAATGTAAATCTCCGCGTGTCATTGGGCCTGCCGCCTCTGGATAACAAAGGGTGCAGAATGACCAAATTTTGTCTCTGCGCGCCATCGGACACGACTGTGTCTGAATGGCAAAGGGGTGCGAAATGACCAAATTTTGTCTCCGCATGTCATCAGGCCCGCCGCCTCTGGATGACAAAGGGTGCAGAATGACCAAATTTTGTCTCTGCGTGCCATCGGACATGACTGTGTCTGAATGGCAAAGGGGTGCGGAATGACCAAATTTTGTCTCCGCGTGTCATCGGGCCCGCCGCCTCTGGATGACAAAGGGTGCAGAATGACCAATTTTTGTCTTTGCGCGCCATCGGACACGACTGTGTTTGAATGGCAAAGGGGTGCGGAATGACCAAATTTTGTCTCCGCGTGTCATCGGGCCCGCCGCCTCTGGATGACAAAGGGTGCAGAATGACCAAATTTTGTCTCTGCGTGCCATCGGACACGACCGTGTCTGAATGGCAAAGGGGTGCGGAATGACCAAATTTTGTCTCCGCGTGTCATCGGGCCCGCCACCTTTGGATGACAAAGGGTGCAGAATGACCAAATTTTGTCTCTGCGTACCATCGGACACGACTGTGTCTGAATGGCAAAGGGGTGCGGAATGACCAAATTTTGTCTCCGCGTGTCATCGGGCCCGCCGCCTCTGGATGACAAAGGGTGCAGAATGACCAAATTTTGTCTCTGCGTACCATCGGACACGACTGTGTCTGAATGGTAAAGGGGTGCGGAATGACCAAATTTTGTCTCCGCATGTAACATGACCTCAGGGTCAGTATGACAGATCTTGTGGGGCGGCCGACAAAAGAAAGGCTCTTGCTCCTACGTATCCTCCAATGAGGAACTCAGACCTACGTAGTTCTAGATAACTTGTGAGACTTGAAAAAGTCTCGACCGGAAGATGTTGACATCTCCGGAAAGGGTGCAAATGACCACACTGGCCTTTGCTCATCAATCATACTTGGGGTCACTGAATGACGAGGTGCGGATAACCGTAAGGTGTCTCCGCGGGTTACCAGCTCTTGGGTCATGACAGCAAAAGGTGGTGTGGTGGACAAAAGCAAGGCTCTTGCTCCTACATATCCTCCAATGAGGAACTCAGACCTACGTAGTTCTGGATAACTTGTGAGACTTGAAAAAGTCTCGGTGTTTTCTCCACTAAAATGCAATCATGCTTTAGTAAAGAGACAAATATTCCAACTGATTAGAGCAGCATATGCTTTTTTGAGTGACAAACAATGTGTCTACCAGGGAAGGAGAGTCTGCTGATGGAATCCCCCATAACCATAAATGAGATTTTGGATGTTAGCATTTCGTTTCTAAATGACCATTTAGAGGAAACACTGGGTTCGACAAAAATAGAAGAAATCCACTCAAAGTGTATCAATCTCGCACAGGTAAGTGTTTCATCCTAATTCCGAACCATAGATATGTCATGATTTGATTTTGCAAATTATTTCCTATCAAATCAAAAATTACATGCGTGATCATGGATCAATAGGACTTCCCTTGGAAACGGGTTCTTTTGGTGGGTTTTTCGGCTTTTGTGTGTTTTTGGCTTTTGATTTTTTGTTGGCTTTTTCCTTTTCTGTTTTTGTTTAGTGCGGGGCGAAAAATTCGCTGGCGCACAAGATTTTGGTTGGCAATTAAAGGGGAAGACCACTTTTAGGTCATGGTTTCCTTTTCTTTCTTTTGTTCATTTGGTGACAATTCTGTATTGTTCAGATATCGTCTGGTCCAAGGACCTCTCGGCACATTTCTTCTGGTTTCTTTGACCGGGAGCTTTCTTTTTTTTTACTTCTCTTTTTTTCTTTCTCCCATTCTTTGATTGGGAATTTTTCTTTCTTTTCTTTTTGCTTTCTCCCACTCTTTGATTGGGAATTTCCTTTCCTTTGATTGGAAATTTTCCTTTCTCCTTTTTTTGCTTCCTCTTTGATTGGAAATTTTCCTTCTCCTTTTTCCTTTGATTGGAAATTTTCCTTCTCTTTTTTTTTTTTTTTTGCTTCCGAGGGTAAGGATTGGCATTCTCACCCTGGGTCAAGGTTTATGGTGAATCAGGATTTTGGCTCAAGGTTTGTAGAATGGCTAGACATGATACATGTCGGGGTTTGGTTTGGCTCAAGGATAAAATGGATGCCCCACATTATTTCCATGACACAAATGCAAAGATGATGATTTGGAAATTTTATGCAAAACTGGTCATGCATGCACCTATGCGGACACTCAAGTGTCAAATTTTTATGGTCGTGTGATGCTAGGGCTCAGGATTCATTTCCTCTATTTTAAATCAACCCAATGTTTCCAAAATATGTTCTTTTATCAATTTGTGCATTCATCCGAGTCCATTTCGGGCGTCCGGGAAAATTTCACAGCATTCACCCTTCAGGTGTATACACATTTTTTTTCCAAAATTGGTTATGATCAATGAATTTTTTCAAAGAAAAGTTGGAAGTCATCTCTTTTCAAAAGCATGTCGGTTTTTCAGCTAGACAACTTTATTTTTATTTTTCCCATCTTTATTCTTACTTGCTTTCTTTTTATCATTTGTTTATTTCTTTTTCTTGTTTGTTTTTGTTTTTTCCCTTTTTTTTCATGAGGTATTTTGCTACCTAAACATGTGTATATTTTTGTGAGGTATTTTGGCTATACACATGCATATCCAAGGTATCTTGCTACCTAAACATACATATATATATTTTGTGAGGTATCTTTTTGCTACATACATGCATATCTAAGGCATCTTGCTACCTAAACATACATATATATATTTTGTGAAGTGTGTTTTTGTTTACATACATGCATATCTAAGGTATTTTTCACTACCTAAACACGCATACATATATTTTGTGAGGTATGACTACCTTCCGAGCTTGTGCTCATTTTATTTAAATTCCCAGGATCATGAGCAACTAGGTGCGTCCTACTATAAAAAGTGATCAAATAACAAGCATAGATTCAAAAGGTACTAGGTTGCCTCCTAGTAGCGCTTCTTTAACGTCTTGAGCTGGACGCCTAATGATTTGTCGGTCATGGACCTAGTACTTTGCTTACCTTTGGCTTTGGACTTGGTCGTCTATTGGTCGGCCATGTGTCGTAGGCAACGCTCTAACCTTTTTATGGATGAGCTGAGGTGAACTCTAGAGGTGGTGGCGGTGTGTCTATTGCCTGCTATCGGCCATCCCAATGCTGACTTGGTGTTTCGCCCTGTGCCTGCCTGGGGGCGCAGTACTTCTTGATAAAAGCTCGATTGGTAGGGGGGCCTGATGACTTTGCTGGGGGCGACAGGCACTCCCTAGAACTGACAGAGACCCGTATTTAGAGCTGGCAACTCCAAGACCCTGTTGGCCTTCTTCGGGTCCACTAGGTGTCTTGCGGGCACAATCCCTGCAAACAATAGATGACATCAGAAATCAGTTGGGGGAGGTGCATACTTACCTATGCCACGACGACATGAACTTGTTGGGGGGAACGGGCGCCCTGTAGGGCCGACAGAGGCCCGTAACCAGAGCTGGAAATCCCAGGGCCCTGTTGGACTTCTTCAGTTTCACTGGGTGTCTTTGTGGGTGCGATCCCTGCAAACAATAGATGGTATCAGAAATCAGTTGAACCATATGCATACTTACCCATGTCGGGACGACACAGACCAACTGATACTTTTGTGGGGGAGATTGGCATTGCGGTCGCTGGGCAGAATGTTGCTAAGCAGCAATGTCATCTATATCTATGTAAGAGTGATCATGTTGGTGCGCATGATCCGCACTCGTCTCTTTGCAGCGGCACGGGTGAAATCTTGCCCTGGTATGCATAGTAGCTGTGTGATAGCCTCCCTCTCTGGTTGTACTCGCACAGTTGGCCCTCCTCCAATATCAGGGGGTGGCCCAGGAACCGTTAAAAGGAAACTACTGGCCCCTTAACCGGGAGCGCGAGCCTCGGTTAAGCATTTAAGGACAGAGGACCTTAAATTCTCTTAAGGTGCGGATGTGGAGCCCACTGAAAATGAGGACACGTAGCCCTCTAAAGGTGAGGGCGTGCAGCCCTCTCAAGGCGAGGATGTGTAGTCCTCTGGAGGTGAGGGCGTGCAGCCCTCTGTTGGCGAGGACGTGTAGTCCTCTTCAAGGTGAGGGCGTGCAACCTTCTATTGGCGAGGACGTGTAGTCCTTTCAAGGTGAGGGCGTGCAGCCCCCTGTTGGCGAGGACGTGTAGTCCTCTAAAGGTGAGGGCGTGTAGCCCTACGAAGGTGAGGACATGCAGTTCTCTGATGGCGAGAGCGTGTAGCCCGCAGAAGGTGAGGGCGTGCAGCCCTCTGACGGTGAGGGTAACTAGTACCCAAGGTGAGGACGTGTAGCCCTCCCAAGGCGAGGACATGTAGTCCTCTGGAGGTGAGGGCGTGCAGCCCTCTGATGGTGAGGATGTGTAGTCCTCTCAAGGCGAGGACGTGTAGTCCTCTCAACGGTGAGGATAACTAGTACCCAAGGTGAGGGCGTGTAGCCCTCTCAAGGCGAGGACATGTAGTCCTCTGGAGGTGAAGGCGTGCAGCCCTCTGATGGTGAGGACGTGTAGTCCTCTCAAGGCGAGGACGTGTAGTCCTCTCAACGGTGAGGGTAACTAGTACCCAAGGTGAGGGCGTGTAGCCCTCTCAAGGCGAGGACATGTAGTCCTCTACAGGTGAGGGCGTGCAGCCCTCTGATGGTGAGGACGTGTAGTCCTCTCAAGGCGAGGACGTGTAGTCCTCTCAACGGTGAGGGTAACTAGTACCCAAGGTGAGGGCGTGTAGCCCTCTCAAGGCGAGGACATGTAGTCCTCTGGAGGTGAGGGCGTGCAGCCCTCTGATGGTGAGGACGTGTAGTCCTCTCAAGGCGAGGACGTGTAGTCCTCTGACGGTGAGGGTAACTAGTACCCAAGGTGAGGGCGTGTAGCCCTCTCAAGGCGAGGACATGTAGTCCTCTGGAGGTGAGGGCGTGCAGCCCTCTGATGGTGAGGACGTGTAGTCCTCTCAAGGTGAGGACGTGTAGTCCTCTGACGGTGAGGGTAACTAGTACCCAAGGTGAGGGCGTGTAGCCCTCACAAGGCGAGGACATGTAGTCCTCTACAGGTGAGGGCGTGCAGCCCTCTGATGGTGAGGACGTGTAGTCCTCTCAAGGCGAGGACGTGTAGTCCTCTCAACGGTGAGGGTAACTAGTACCCAAGGTGAGGGCGTGTAGCCCTCTCAAGGCAAGGACATGTAGTCCTCTGGAGGTGAGGGCGTGCAGCCCTCTGATGGTGAGGACGTGTAGTCCTCTCAAGGCAAGGACGTGTAGTCCTCTGACGGTGAGGGTAACTAGTACCCAAGGTGAGGGCGTGTAGCCCTCTCAAGGCGAGGACATGTAGTCCTCTGGAGGTGAGGGTGTGCAGCCCTCTGATGGTGAGGACGTGTAGCCCTCTGAAGGTGAGGACGTATAGTCCTCTGGAGACGAGGGTACTAGTACCCAAGGGTCCATCCTTATGAGAAAGCAATGGATCGACTCATCGAGAGAGCCGGTCATCCCAAATTCAAAAGATTTGGACATTTAGATGTAGGGAATCTATCTAGTCAACATGATTTTTAGGGATGCAGATGCATGCAACCTTTATTGTGAAATTTGGTAAATGCGGACTTCATATGAAATAATGCAATGAAATGGAAAGTTTGTACAATGTTCATGTCATTCTTTCCTTGTTTTGTGATTTTGATTTTGATTTAATTTTTTGGAAAACACAGATTGACTGTCCTTTTGAAAGAGGTGATAATTCATGCAACCTTATCTATCTTTTGCAAATCTCTCCGGGAACCCCCTCAAAGTGTATGTTCTGTTTGATTTAGTCACTTGACCATTTTGGAGTGATGGCAATAGAGCTGTTTGACGTTTAATCAATCCATTGAAATCCTAGGGTTTGTCCCCCCCTTTTTTTGTTTAAAAAACATCGACGGGTGAGAACTTTTGATCTGCCCCTATGTTCACTTGAGGCTCATGCACGATGCCCCTCATTGCCCCAGTGTAAGGCTTTGAGGTACCAATTGTTATCTTTCGTCATGACCTTGTAGCTGGGAACCTATTGGGTGAAAACTTCTAATCTGCCCCTAGGTTCACTTGAGGTTTTTGCATGGTGCCTTTCGTTGCCCCAGTGTAGGGCTTAGAGGTACCAATTGTTGTCTTGTTTTCACGACCTCGTAGTGAGGAAGAATGAAAGAAGCAGTTGATTCTTGCAAAAAGAATTTTCCAAGGACGAGAAATAATTGAAGGACTTTTCAGTTGATGGATTAAGTCAAATGACTCCTATGTAGAAGCAAGATGTTTTGATGTCTTGATGATGCTAAAGGATCAAGTGCTTCTAAGTTTTATTCGAGACAAGAAATCAAGATATATGATCAAGTTGATCTCTAAAATCTTAGGAAGAAGTTTCCAAATTGAAAAACAAAAGGTTTGACCAAAGAATTCTATCATTTCAAATTGAGATTTGCTCTCTGGTAATCGATTACCAGCAGTTGAAAATGTTTTAATTCAAATTTTTAAACCTGTAATCGTTTACACAAGTCTTGTAATCGATTACCAGAGGGGATTTTTGGAAAATAATTTCCAAGAGTCACATCTATTCAAATGGTTTATGAATGGGCATCAAAGGTGGCTTGGAAGCACGAATTTAAAGAGAGTTTTCATTGCCCACAAAGTTTATCCTCTCAAAAGATTAAGAGTTTTTCTGAACTGAACTGTCTTATCCTCTCAAAAAGATTCCTTGGTCAACCACTTGCATATTCAATAAGCAATTTTGATTGGTCTTCATTGTACCATCTATCCCTTTTAAGAGAGATTTCTTCTTCTTATTTCTGAAAAGGGATTAAGAGATTGAGAGTCTCTTATTGTAGAGGATTCTTGAACACAAGGGAAGGGTTGTCCCTGTGTGGTTCAGACTTTGTAAAAGGAGTTTTACAAAGAGAGTGGAAAATCTCAAGTGGGTTTCTTGAGGACTGGACGTAGGCGCGGGAAGTGGCCGAACCAGTATAAATCAAGTTTGTATTCCTCTCTTCCTTTAAACTTCTTTTATTGCTATTTATCTTTTGCTTTAAAGAAGTTTATTTTGATTTGTCTTTTGAGTAATTCATGTTAAGGGTGCATTGTTAATCCAAAAAGAAAGAGTGATAGTTCAATTGAGGAATAGTCTTTGCATCTTAATTCAACCCCCCCTTTCTTAAGATAACTGAGGCCATTTGTCCAACATCCTATTCTTGACAACTCGCTTCTCTAAGAAGACAAACTTTCCGGCATGATAAAATGAGGTCACATGAACGTCTTCTCAGAATGCCCTCTTCTTCTTTTTTTGTTTACTTGAAAACACAGTCAATCAAATGCCCTCTTCTTCTTTTTTTGTTTTTTATTTTGAAACTTTACTCGTCGTTTTACGACACCCCCACCAACGTGCAAGATGAGTAATCTCTGATTGAACGGTCTTGGAAGTCAACACTCAGGAGCGCAGGTCGCTTGAGCAAACAGACCAATGGCTTGCACCCACATTCCGATGGAAGTTGAATAAGCAAATATGTGTTCGTGAGAGGATGAGAGAGGCAAGGATGTCCATTTTATCCATATCATTTAGCATTGTAACTGTGGTTTATGGCATAAACTTGAAAATCCTGATGAGTTATAACAACAGCTTCCAGAATTGCCCCATGTGTGGCATCTCTTGTCAATGTCAGGATTTACACGCAATTCTCCTCAAATTTCAGCCAGCCCGCATCAATTAGACCTTGCACCTTACGCTTCAGAGCCCTACAATGCTCAATGGAACGCCCCAGGGCTTCTCCGTGACAAGCACACATTGCGTTCGAGTCATATTCTCGGAGAAATGGAGGTTGATGAACCTTGGCTAGGGTTATGGCTACCATTGAATTATCAAGTAGATATGGGAGCAAGTCAGCATAGGACACTGGAATTGGGGTGAATTCTACAGGCTTTCTCGCTGCAAAATTCCTTTTTGTTGGTGTTTTTTTTGGTTTGTGCTAAAGGTGGTCTTCGTCATTGGAAGTGCGGTAGACAGGCTTTGTGGTTGATTTAGGGATGGCCTTTGTGGATAACTGGGTGGTGGGTAAGGAGGAGGTTTGTTATTGGCTGAGTAATGACATTGTTGGGTTGGTGGGAAACTTGGCCGTATAGGAATGGCAGTCACAGCATGGGTTTCTCCCTCTTTCTCACCCTCTTCATTTGCCCCAGTTTTCTCATTCGTCCAAGCAGGATGACTAAATTTGCCTTTTTTCAGACCCACATCGATCCTTTCACTGGCAAAGACCAAATCTATAAAACTTGAAGGTGTGTAACCCACCATTTTTCATAGTAGAACACCGGTCACGTGTCTACTATCATTGTGATAATCTCTTTCTCTGTTATTGGGGGTGCTACTTGAGTTGCCAAGTCTCTCCATCTTTGGGCATATTCTTTGAAAGATTCGTGCCCCCCTTTTTGCACATGTTCTGTAGTTGTATCCTATTCGGAGCCATATCAGAATTGTACTGACACTGCCTAACGAAAGCAACCATTAGGTCTTTCCAAGAATGGACTCAGGAAGGTTCCTAAGTTAGTATACCAGGTGACAGTTGTCCTAGTAAAACTTTCTTAGGAAAAATATATCAGCAGTTTCTCATCTTTTGCGTATGCCCCCATCTTCCGACAATACATCTTTAAATGGTTCTTGGAGCAAGTAGTCCCTTTGTACTTGTCAAAGTCCGGCACCTTGAACTTGGGAATGACCATGTTTGGGTATTAGGAACAACTTTTCTAGGTTAGCAAAGGCATAATCTTCGCCTCCTTCAATGGCCCTGAGCCTTTCCTTTAGATGATCCGCCTTTCACTTTTCGGCCATAGCAGGAGGGGCTCTTCCCACCGCAAAATGCAATGGTTGTGGTTGTGGGCGAAACTGTAGATGCAATTGGCTTTGATGTTTTGATGATGATCATGATGATGTGTTGCAATTGATGCAAATGGGCTTTTCAAGATTAAAATTCAAGACAATACTTCAAGATTACAAGTTACAACATCAAGATGATCACTAGAATATTAGGAAGGGAATTCCTAATTGAATTAGCAAAGGTTTGGCCAAGTGATTTATATTAAAAAGTGTTTCTCAAAGGTTTTACTCTCTGGTAATCGATTACCAGAGGATGTAATCGATTACCAGTGGCCAAATACGTTTTATAACAGCTATAAAAATTTGAATTCGAAATTTTAAAAGCTGTAATCGATTACACAATTTTGGTAATCGATTACCAGCAGTTAGTAAACGTTTTAATTCAAATTTTTAAAAGCTGTAATCGATTACACAATTACTGTAATCGATTACCAGACAGGATTTTCAGAAAAATAATTTCAAGAGTCACAACTTTTCAAAGGCTTTACTCATGACCACCAATGGTCTATATATATGTGACTTAAACACAAAATTGCAAAGAGATTTTCAGAACAACAAAGTGTTTATCCTCTCAAAGAGCAAATTCATTTTATCCTCTTAAGAATTCCTTGGCCAATTCAATTGCAATTCATTAAGGAATTATTTGAGTGCTCAATCTGTAAAATCCATCTCTTTCTAGAGAGATTTGTTCCTTTTCTTCTTCTCATTCTCTAAGGGATTAAGAGACTGTGAGTCTCTTGTTGTAAAGAATTTCTAAACACAAAGGAAGGATTGTCCTTGTGTGTTTAGAACTTGTAAAAGGAATTTACAAGATAGTGGAATTCTCAAGCGGGTTGCTTGGGGACTGGACGTAGGCACAAGGGTGTGGCCGAACCAGTATAAAACTGAGTTTGCATTTTCTCTTCCCTTAATCTCCTTTATTTAGTATTGCTTTATATTCATATTCAAGTTGCTTCATTTGAATTAATATTTAAGAAGATTGTCATAAAGGGAATTCATAACTTGAGTAAAAAGTGAAATAGATTTTTTTAATTAGGGGAAACAGTTTGGAATATCTTAATTCAACCCCCCCCCTTCTTAAGATATCTGAGGCCACTTGTCTAACAAGTGGTATCAGAGCTTCATTCTTGTACAAAGTTTAGAAGCTTCAAGAAAAAGATGGCCTCAGCAAATTCCTTATTTCCAGAAGGGAATTCTATCAATAGACCTCCAATCTTTAATGGAGAGGGTTACCACTACTGGAAAACCCGAATGCAAATTTTTATCGAGGCAATAGATCTAAATATCTGGGAAGCCATAGAAATAGGGCCTTATATACCCACCACAGTAGAAAGAGTTTCAATAGATGGTAGTTCATCAAGTGAAAGCATAACCATAGAAAAACCTAGAGATAGATGGTCTGAAGAGGATAGAAAACGAGTACAATACAACCTAAAAGCCAAAAACATAATAACATCTGCCTTAGGAATGGATGAATATTTTAGAGTTTCAAATTGTAAGAGTGCTAAGGAAATGTGGGACACTCTTCGATTAACACATGAAGGAACTACAGATGTTAAAAGATCTAGGATAAATGCACTAACTCATGAGTATGAATTATTTAGAATGAATGCAAATGAAAATATTCAGAGTATGCAAAAGAGATTTACACATATAGTAAATCATCTAGCAGCCTTAGGCAAAGAATTTCAAAATGAAGATCTTATAAACAAGGTGCTAAGATGTTTAAGTAGAGAATGGCAACCCAAAGTAACGGCTATTTCTGAATCAAGAGATTTGTCTAACATGTCTCTTGCCACTTTATTTGGTAAGTTGCAGGAACACGAGATGGAACTATTGAGATTGCACCAAAATGAAGAAAATGACAAGAAAAAGAAAGGAATTGCTCTTAAAGCATCATCCTCAATTCAAGAAGAAAGTGATCAGGATAATGATGCAGATGATGATGATGATCTAAGTCTCTTTGTAAAAAGATTCAACAAATTTCTTAAAGTAAGAGGAAATCAGAGGCGACCAAATTTTAAATCAAAGAGAAGGACAGAAAATTCATCCTCTACTCTAAAATGCTTTGAATGCAATCAACCTGGACATCTGAGGGTTGATTGTCCCATCTTCAAGAAAAAGATGGAAAAATCTGAAAAGAAAAATCATAGTGAGAAGAAACTAAAGAAAGCATACATCACATGGGATGAAAATGATTTGGAATCCTCTGAAGATTCTGAAAATGAAGAGATAAATCTTTGCCTTATGGCAAAAAGTTACGAAAGTGATGAAGAGGTAACATCTTCAAACAACTTATCTATTTCTTTTGATGAATTGCAAGATGCATTTGTTGATTTGCATAAAGAATCAATTAAACTTGCAAAATTAGTTTCATCATCAAAGAAAACAATTTCAAATTTAGAAAATGAAATTTCAAAATTAAACAAAGAATTAGATCTTCTTAGAAATGAAGTCTCAATCTCTAAAACAAATGAAAAAGTTAATATCTCCACTATTAATGACAAGAAAATAACAGATTCTTGTAGTTGTTGTGATAAATATGTAAAAGAAATTAAAGAGTTAAAAAATTCACTTGCAAAATTTTCATATAGTAGAAATAATTTAAATGTTATATTAAGTAAACAAAGATATGTGTCCAATAAAAATGGACTAGGGTATAAATCTGAAAAACTACAAAAGGTTCATAAAAACTTTTCCACTTCCACACAAAAATGTAATTCTAATTCTATCACTTGCTTTTACTGTGGAAGAAGAGGACATGGCATATCAACTTGCTACTTCAAGAAAAATTACAGTAACATTAAAATGATATGGGTCCCAAAAGGATCCTCAGTTTATACTAACATGCAAGGACCCAATAAAATTTGGGTACCTAAGTCAAAAACTTGATTATGCAGGTATCTTTGAGAAAGAAGTGGTACATAGATAGCGGATGCTCAAAACATATGACTGGAGATGCATCAAATTTTACACACATATCTCCAAAGAAAAGCGGGCATGTAACATATGGTGACAACAACAAAGGTAGAATTCTTGGAGTGGGTAAAATAGGTACAAATTCTTCAAACTCCATTGAAAATGTTCTACTTGTTGAAGGCCTTAAGCACAGCCTGCTTAGCGTTAGTCAACTATGTGACAAAGGCTATCTAGTATCATTTGATTCTCAGAAATGTCTTATAGAACATAAGCATGACATTAATATAAAGCATGTAGGACATAGAGTCAATAATGTTTACATGATAGACTTAAGCATAAAACAAGAAAACAATCATTGTTTTCTTAGTAAAGATGATGATCCATGGTTATGGCATAAAAGAATTGCTCACATAAACATGGATCACTTAAATAAATTAATTTCAAAAGATTTAGTAGTTGGTTTGCCTAAATTGAAATTTGAAAAAGATAAACTATGCGATGCATGTCAAAAGGGCAAACAAACAAGAGTCTCATTCAAATCTAAAAATGTTGTTTCAACCACTCGACCATTACAGTTATTGCATATGGATCTATTTGGTCCATCTAGAACCATGAGTTTTGGAGGAAATTACTATGCTTTAGTTATAGTTGATGATTTCTCTAGATATACTTGGACATTATTTATTACACATAAAAGTGATTCATTCCAAGCATTTAGGAAACTTGCTAAAGTCATACTAAACAAGAAAAATCTCAAGATTGCATCCATTAGAAGTGATCATGGGGGTGAATTTGAAAATAAAGATTTTGAATTATTTTGTGATGAACATGGTATTGAACATAATTTTTCTGCACCAAGAACCCCTCAACAAAATGGAGTTGTTGAGAGGAAAAATAGGTCATTGGAAGAAATTGCAAGAACTTTATTAAATGATACTTCTCTTCCAAAGTATTTTTGGGCTGAAGCTGTCAATACTGCATGTTACATCATGAATAGAGCCTTGATAAGACCTATTTTAAAGAAAACCCCATATGAGTTATTTAATGGTAGAAAACCTAATATTTCTCATCTACATGTTTTTGGTTGCAAGTGCTTTGTACTTAATAATGGTAAAGATAATCTAGGAAAATTCGATGCAAAATCTGATGAAGGCATTTTTCTTGGATATTCTTTACAAAGCAAAGCATATAGAATATATAATAAGAGAACTATGAATATAGAGGAATCCATTCATGTTACCTTTGATGAATCTAATGCTATATTGTCAACAAAGAATATGCTAGATGACATTGCAGATTCTTTAGAACATATGAACATTCATGAACAAGATTCCAAAGGAAATGACAAAGGAAACAATGAAGATCCTCCAGAAGAAGGCAAATCCAATGATGCACTCCCAAGAGAATGGAAAACTTCAAGAGATCATCCCCTCGACAACATTATTGGTGATATCTCAAAAGGGGTAACAACTAGACACTCTCTTAAAGATTTATGCAATAATATGGCTTTTGTATCTATGATTGAACCTAAAAATATAAAAGAAGCCATAGTAGATGATAATTGGATCATTGCCATGCAAGAAGAACTAAACCAATTTGAAAGAAACAATGTGTGGAAATTAGTAGAAAAACCTGAAAATTATCCTGTCATAGGAACAAAATGGGTTTTTAGAAATAAATTAGATGAACATGGTATAATTATTAGAAATAAAGCCAGGTTAGTAGCAAAAGGGTATAATCAAGAAGAGGGAATAGACTATGAAGAAACATATGCTCCTGTTGCAAGATTAGAAGCCATTAGAATGCTTTTGGCATATGCATCCATAATGAACTTTAAACTTTATCAAATGGATGTTAAGAGTGCCTTTCTAAATGGCTTAATTCAAGAAGAGGTATATGTTGAACAACCCCCTGGTTTTGAAATTTCTGATAAACCAAACCATGTTTATAAATTACAAAAGGCTCTTTATGGTTTGAAACAAGCCCCTAGGGCATGGTATGAACGATTAAGTAATTTTCTTCTAGAAAAAGAATTCTCCAGAGGTAAAGTGGATACCACATTATTCATAAAGAGAAAGCATAATGATATTTTGTTGGTTCAAATATATGTTGATGATATAATTTTTGGATCCACTAATGATTCATTGTGCAAGGAGTTTTCCCTTGATATGCAAAGTGAATTTGAAATGTCAATGATGGGAGAACTAAAGTACTTTCTGGGATTACAAATCAAGCAAACTCAAGAAGGTATATTCATCAATCAATCCAAATACTGCAAGGAATTGATCAAAAGATTTGGGATGGATAGTGCAAAACACATGTCTACACCGATGAGCACTAATTGTTACTTAGATAAAGATGAATCTGGTCAGTCTATAGACATAAAACAATATCGAGGTATGATCGATTACCAGCAGTTAGTAAACGTTTTAATTCAAATTTTTAAAAGCTGTAATCGATTACACAATTACTGTAATCGATTACCAGACAGGATTTTCAGAAAAATAATTTCAAGAGTCACAACTTTTCAAAGGCTTTACTCATGACCACCAATGGTCTATATATATGTGACTTAAACACAAAATTGCAAAGAGATTTTCAGAACAACAAAGTGTTTATCCTCTCAAAGAGCAAATTCATTTTATCCTCTTAAGAATTCCTTGGCCAATTCAATTGCAATTCATTAAGGAATTATTTGAGTGCTCAATCTGTAAAATCCATCTCTTTCTAGAGAGATTTGTTCCTCTTCTTCTTCTCATTCTCTAAGGGATTAAGAGACTGTGAGTCTCTTGTTGTAAAGAATTTCTAAACACAAAGGAAGGATTGTCCTTGTGTGTTTAGAACTTGTAAAAGGAATTTACAAGATAGTGGAACTCTCAAGCGGGTTGCTTGGGGACTGGACGTAGGCACAAGGGTGTGGCCGAACCAGTATAAAACTGAGTTTGCATTTTCTCTTCCCTTAATCTCCTTTATTTAGTATTGCTTTATATTCATATTCAAGTTGCTTCATTTGAATTAATATTTAAGAAGATTGTCATAAAGGGAATTCATAACTTGAGTAAAAAGTGAAATAGATTTTTTTAATTAGGGGAAACAGTTTGGAATATCTTAATTCAACCCCCCCCCCCTTCTTAAGATATCTGAGGCCACTTGTCTAACAGAAACTGAGGGCCCTCCAAAGTGTTTTCAAAGGGTATACCACCAACTGCTTGCCCTTCAGTGGCATATCTGAGCCAAGGCTCGAAGTCAGCTAGATTGTGGTGGGGAATTTCATGTGTCTCCCCCATGGTTTGAGAGATATGTGCCTGATCAGATTGAGGTTATTGGTTCTCAATGAGTATCGGAGTGGAGTTATTGAGATTTTCATTGAGAGTGTATGCCATATTGGGTGGTGTATAGTTGGGAGGCAAGCCATATGATGGGAAGGCGTGCTCGTTTTGAATTTGCACATCATGGGGTCATCCGTACTTCCCAAATCTTTGCCTACCATATTTGAGGTTTGATGATTCATTTGGTTGAGGCCAGATGGGGGCATCGGGTTCACCTTAGCGACAGCGCTAGTAGCGGCAACTATAACCGCATTGGCTTCCATTATCTTCTTCATGCTCATCATGACCTCCATCATTGTGGCCATTTGCTCTTTCATGGCCTCCATGTCGGCCTTCATCTTCTCTTGTATCTCCTCTACTTCACCCATTACTCTAGCTCTAGCACAAGTTTGGTGAGGACGCCGTAAAGCATGTTTTTTTCTTTTTGATAACAATGATTAAGTTCATTTTATTTTATTTTATTTTATTTTTCAAGGAAAGAATGTAATGAGCAATGCAACCAATGAAAAGCATGGATGTATGTGAATGATGTACAGTTGAAGTATTGCGAATTTTTACGCAGGATATGGGGTTGAATCAATTTAGATTTTCAACATGGTCCATGACATCTTTGTCAAGGTGAAACTGGAAGTAACATGGACATCAACAATCATAAATATGTTTGGCAGTAGACGAAGCAGTGATGTGACTCGATTCATCTTTTGCCCCAATTTTGCAAGACGGTTACTTCCATATTTCAACTTGACTTGATGAACCTTTTTGTAAAAGCATGAGCTTGGTTCAACCCTATAATCCAAGGAATGGCAATTCTGACCGCCAATACTTCAACAATGTCTCATAGGGATGAATGACTCGGGCATACTTTAAGCTATGCATGGAAAATGTAATTATGAAATTGAGATGCCCGAAGAAACACCATTTCCTAGTTAACCATGCATTAGGTACCATGTTCAATTATTTTGTTTTGTTGTTGTGTGTTTTTTTTTTTAGAAATGGGTTTATGATCCCAACATGGTTGGCTCATGGTGCCTAACACATGCAACTAAGAATGTAGTGTGAAGTTTCACGCTTCCCCTTTTTTTGTTTTTGTAGAGGAAAACACAAGGATGAGCAAACATGAAAACAAATGGTATGCAATTTTGCAGATCAAAAAGTTTGTTGAACGCATATGCATGATGATGCCATGACTCATGCAAAATGTGAGGCTGGAATATGATAACGGACAAATGTAGGAACGATATGTTCATTATGATGTTATGAAGAGATGCTTATGCGATGCATGATATGAATGCATTTTACGGACACGAGAGCCCGAAAAAATTGTTTCCTTCTTGGATACAACGTTTGGGCAGCATGGCACCCAACGTATGTTTTTAAGAAGGCGACACGGACCCTCCATTGGTTTGTTTACAGAGGAGATCAAGACAGAACCCATATGCGATGCATATGCAAAAGACGCAATACGGGAATGTACATAGTATGACAATATTCACTGAACATAAGCAAAAGGGTATATGATACTTATGCATGGCAGTGTGAAAAATGGCATGCAGCGTGTTCGCTCCGTGCCCCTATTTAAAGGACCTACAAGGGAGGGAACTAACTAGGCTTTTAGTAATAACCCCCAAGGTAGTCATATCTCTCTTGATGGTTTCTAGAGGTATCATCCCCTTCGAATGTGCAAACATGACTTTGATTTTTATGTTCCCTTTTATGTCCTTATATCCTTTATACCCTTTTTATATTTTTCTCTTTTTGTGGTCGACAAGGGTGTTTCCCTTTGCTCCTACGTATTCCTCAATTTGCGATGAGGAAATCAGACCTACGTAGTTCTTTCTTATCAAGTGATTCATTTTTACTTAAAAGGTGATCATTTTAAGGCGTTGGACCTTAAAAATGACCCATTTTACTTAGTGAGAAATTGAAATGACAAACTTCGAAAACCTATTTTTGTGGACGAGCTTGACTAGGCGAGTTTGATTTTAGTCTTAGTTTCACCTTAGTTATTAGTCAATTCGATTAAGAATGAGAAATCCCAAAGAGAAAACGTCCGATTGATTTTCCGCTTTATTTTACTAAAAGATGTTTTTTTTATTATTATATTATTTTTTACCTCTTTTTTTGATTTCCAACGTAGTTACGGCACGACCGAACGGTCGGAATTCATTTTAACCGAAGTTAACGGATAATACAATTCAAACGTTTGGTGGAAATTGATTTTATTTTTAAGTTAAGCGAGAAATTACTTAAGTAAAATGGCTTAAGCACGTCAACAGGGGGGGTATAAAAAGTAAATGAAACGGGAATAAAAATACACAAAACACAATGTGGACCACCGTGGGTACATAGAATGAATCGAAAAGCTTGGTTCGAGGTACTTACCCGTTGAAGATCGAAGAACGATGAAGAACGAATGAAGAACGTCGAAGAACGGTCGAAAACCTTCGCGAAATTCCTCACGAAAAACGTTACGGAAATGTTTCGGAAGTGACTCGGCTTAGATTTTCTTCACGGAAACAATTTTTCCAAGCAAATTCGAAAGAGAGAGAAGTGCCTAAGGGGCTGAACCCTTTTCTTCTTCACTTCCTCCCCTATTTATAGCAAAATAGGGGAGGTGCTTGCCGCCCAGCTGGCCCAGGCGAGCCAGATTGCTTCCTCCAGAAGCAACAACCTTCTGGAGGGCCCAAGTGGGCCTGGGTGCTATTTGCACCCCCATTTTTACTAAGTACACCTCCCTCTGCTTTTTTTTGGTGATTCGTTTTTCGTAAAGTTACGGAAACTTACGAATTTCGTAATGATACTTGTTTTCTTTCCGTAATGTTACGGAACCTTGCGGATTACATAATCATCCCCTTTTTGACTTACGGAATGTTACGGAACCTCACTTAATTAAGCAACGATGCTTCCATTTGATTTCCGGTGTGTCACGGAAACTACGGATTGTGCATCAATATTTTTTTGGTTTTCCGGCATGTCCTGGAATTTCACAAATTGCCTAATGATGGGTGCCAAGCACCTCACAAGGACCAAAGAAAGGTCGCATGTCATCAAGCAAAGGTCCCCGGACGAAATTAGGGTATGACAGTTGCCCCTTTTTACTTGTCTTTTATTGGAGATAAAAGGAAAGTAAAGATAAGACACTAATTTCGTTCCTCTCGATTTGACGAGAGTCGCGGGTTACCATAAAATCTCCACATGCAAATGACTTGTTGTTCCCGGAATTTCACAAATTGCCTAATGATTGGTGCCAAGCACCTCACAAGGACCAAAGAAAGGTCGCATGTCATCAAGCAAAGGTCCCCGGACAAAATTAGGGTATGACACTAATTTCGTTCCTCTCGGTTGACGAGAGTCGCGGGTGACCATAAAATTTCCGCATGTAAATGACTTGTTGTTCCCGGAATTTCACAAATTGCCTAATGATGGGTGCCAAGCACCTCACAAGGACCAAAGAAAGGTCGCATGTCATCAAGCAAAGGTCCCCGGACGAAATTAGGGTATGACACTAATTTCGTTCCTCTCGGTTGACGAGAGTCGCGGGTGACCATAAAATTTCCGCATGTAAATGACTTGTTGTTCCCGGAGGGACAAAAGGTGCAGAAGACTATGTCAGTCTCTGCATGCTATCAAGCGTTCTGTCTTACAGATAGCAAAGAATGTTTATACGGATAACCACTCGGGTATTTCCGCCCGTCAGCATGACTCAAAAGTCAGTATGACAGATCTTGTAAGTGCGGAAGATGATGTAAATCTCCGCGTGTCAACGGGCTTGTCGGCCGCGATTAACGAAGGGTGCAGAATGACCACATTGGCCGCTGCTTGTCATCGGGCCCGCCGCCTCTGGATGACAAAAGGGTGTGGATAACCATAAGGTATCTCCGCGTGTCATCGGGCCCGCCGCCTCTGGATGACAAAAGGGTGCGGATAACCGTAAGGTATCTCCGCGTGTCATCGGGCCCGCCGCCTCTGGATGACACAAGGTGCAGAATGACCAAATTTTGTCTCTGCGTGTCATCGGGCCCGCCACCTCTAGATGACAAAAGGGTGCGGATAACCGTAAGGTATCTCCGCGTGTCATCGGGCCCGCCGCCTCTGGATGACACAATGGTGCAGAATGACCAAATTTTGTCTCTGCGTGTCATCGGGCCCGCCGCCTCTGGATGACAAAAGGGTGCGGATAACCGTAAGGTATCTCCGCGTGTCATCGGGCCCGCTGCCTCTGGATGACACAATGGTGCAGAATGACCAAATTTTGTCTCTGCGTGTCATCGGGCCCGCCGCCTCTGGATGACAAAAGGGTGCGGATAACCGTAAGGTATCTCCGCGTGTCATCGGGCTCGCTGCCTCTGGATGACAAAAGGGTGCGGATAACCATAAGGTATCTCCGCGTGTCATCGGGCCCGTCGCCTCTGGATGACAAAAGGGTGTGGATAACCGTAAGGTATCTCCGCGGGTTACCAGCTCTTGGGTCATGGCAACAAAAGGTGGTGTGGTCGACAAAAGCGAGGCTCTTGCTCCTACGTATCCTCCAATGAGGAACTCAGACCTACGTAGTTCTAGATAACTTGTGAGACTTGAAAAAGTCTCGGTGTTTTCTCCACTAAAAATGCAAACATGCTTTAGCAAAGAGACAAATATTCCAACTGATTAGAGCAGCATATGCTTTTTTTGAGTGACAAACAATGCGTCTACCAGGGAAGGAGAGTCTGCTGATGAAATCCCCCATAGCCATAAATGAGATTTTGGATATTAGCATTTCGTTTCTAAATGACCATTTAGAGGAAACACTGGGTTCGACAAAAAAATAGAAAAAATCCACTCAAAGTGTATCAATCTCGCACAGGTAAGTGTTTTATCCTAATTCCGAACCATAGATATGTCATGACTTGACTTTGCAAATTATTTCCTATCAAATCAAAAATTACATGCGTGATCATGGATCAATAGGACTTCCCTTGGGAATGGGTTTTCTTGATGGGTTTTTCGGCCTTTGTGTGTTTTTGGCTTTTGATTTTTGTTGGCTTTTTCTTTTTCTGTTTTTGTTTGACGCGAGGCGAACAAGTCACCGACGCACAGGATTTTGGTTGGTAATCAAAGGGAGAAGACCACTTTTAGGTTATGGTTTCCTTTTCTTTCTTTTGTTCATTTGGTGACAATTCCGTATTTGTTCAGATATTGTCTGGTCCAGAGACCTCTCTGCACATTTCTTCTGTTTTCTTTCGATCCTTGATCAGGAGCTTTCTTTCCTTCTTCTCCTTCTCTTTTTTCCTTCTCCCATTCTTTGATTGGGAATTTTCTTTCTTTCCTTTTTGCTTTCTCCCACTCTTTGATTGGGAATTTTCTTTCTTTTCTTTTTGCTTTCTCCCACTCTTTGATTGGAAATCTTCCTTCTTTCCCTTTTTTTTTTTTTTTTTTTGCTTCCGAGGGTAAGGATTATGGTGAGTCAGGATTTCGGCTCAAGACTTGTAGAATGGCTAGACATGATACATGTCAGGGTTTGGTTTGGTTCAAGGATAAAAGGGATGCCCCACATTATTTCCATGACACAAAATGCAAAAATGATGATTTGGAAATTTTATGCAAAACTGGTCATGCATGCACCTATGTGGACACTCAAGCGTCAAATTTTTATGGTCATGCGATGCTAGGGCTCAGGATTCATTTCCTCTATTTTAAATCAACCCAATGTTTCCAAAATATGTTCTTTTATCAATTCGTGCATTCATCCGAGTCCATTTCGGGCGTCCGGGGAAATTTCACAGCATTCACCCTTCAGGTGTAGACACATTTTCCAAAAATTGGTTATGATCAATGAATTTTTTTCAAAGAAAAGTTGGAAGTCATCTCTTTTCAAAAGCATGTCGGTTTTTCAGCTAAACAACTTATTTTTTTTCTTTTTCCTCTCTTTTTCTTACTTGCTTTCTTTTTCCTTATTTGCTCTCTTCTTTCTTACTTGCTTTCTTTTTCCTTTTTTAATTTTTATTTTTATTTTTATCATGATTTTTGTTTGTTTTATTATATATATATTATTATTTTTTTTTGACGATGTTCCTAAACGAAGAACTCTACACGGTTCCAAAATTTCAAGCATCATCGATAGTAATGATATATAAACACTAACGCAACAATCCAAACAAAAATGTATGCGCTGTACAAATGACAATCGAAACAACAAAAATAAACATTAGTCTCTCAAGTCAAAACAATAACATAACATAAAAATGATAAAAGAAATATGAAAGAAAACATGAATCTTGGGGATCTCCCAGTCATGTATCTCACTCCCTCCCAAGAAGTCAAGCAAATCGGCCATCTCCTCGTCCTCGTGGGCCTCTTCTCCATCGCCGGGAGCTTCTGGGGGCGCCTCTCCCGCTTGGGCCTCGGGCCAATCTCCGGGCCATGCAACCTCTGCCCTGAACTGGTCTGGAGTAGGGCATGAAAAAGAAGCGAAGCCCTGGCTCTACATGCTGAGGCTCATCTGGTACAGACAATCATGGGTCTGTACATGTGCTCGATGGTTGGCCGCCTGCTGGCGAACCAAATGCCGTAAATACTGCTCCATGTCAAATGCCCCAGTCTGGCCAGCCTGATGAGGTGGTGGTGGCGCGCCTGCGGCCTGTGGAGCATCACCCTGAGCCTGTCTCTGGGTACAGTACTTCTCAATAAAAGCCCGGGTGATAGGCGGCCGAATTACCTTGGTAGGTGCAACGGGGACTCTGAATGATTGGCATAGTCCTGTGATCAGCGAGGGAAATCCCAGGGCCCTGTTGGACTTATCTGGATCCAAAGGGTGCCTGGTAGGCGCCATACCTGCAAAAATATAGATGGCATCAGCGATCAACTGAGCCACATGGACGCTCATCCGTGTCAGGATGGCGTACACCAGCTGACACTTCGGCATGGGGAGGTCGGAATTATGATCGGTGGGCAGGATGTTGCTGAGGAGCAACGTCATCCATATCTGGGTCAGGGTGGTCATGTTGGTGCGCATGATTCGCACTCGCCTCCCTGCAGCATTCCGGGCAAAATCCTGCCCCGGTATACATAGCAGCTGGGCGATGGCCTCCTCATCGAACCCATCAGACCGGTTCCTCCTCTGGCCATACTCACATTCCTGGCCCTCTTCCAACACCAACGGATATCCCAGGAGCTGGCCGATAGCTTCGGCATCAAACGGGATCCACTGACCCCTTACCCAGGATCTCATGTCACGCACGCCCTCCTCTGTTGGCCAAGCATTGGCATAAAACTCAAGGACTATTTCAGGATCGAACTTGGCCATGGGAGTAACCAGTGATGTCCACCGCCGGCGCCCTATTTCCTCCTGGAAATCAGTATACTCGTCGTCCCTGAGCTGGACGCGTCGCTCCCGGAGAAACGACCATCCCTTAATGGCCTCGAAGCGCTGCTGGTGTACAGCGCTCCTAAAGCGGTGACTGTCGTACTCCGGAGCGGAACTAGTTCCTTCGGCCGCCTTGTCCTTCCTGGACCTCTTTGAGGCAAGCTTCCTCGGGGCCATTCCTACGAAGGCAAACATTTGGAAAGTTAGTTTTTACCAAGAAATGCTACCCTTAAAACAAAAATGGCATACAACCCCCTCCAATAAATACAAACATCAATGTAAATTTAGAGCAAGCTTATGCGCATACTTCTTTACGAACGTTCACTTGCACAAGACATTCTTATAACTAAGAAAAATGCACCCATATACAATCAAGGCACCTTCGTTACCTAGATTATTTACATGTACTTCCAAGGTGTATTCGTTACCTACATCACACACATTTCCTTTGCTAAATTCACATACATGCATACTCTAAGCACTTCGGCTATCAAAAATTGCATACGTGCACATCTTGGTATTTCTAATACCTATACATACACAAACTTCATGATGAATCTTGACTATCTACACAATAAGGTGCTACATTTCATGCTTTTTTCAAGTGTTTTTACTACCTAAAGCCGCATGCAAATTCAAGTATATTTTCTTTTGCTCACTAAAATTGTATTCAAATTATATATATATATTTTTTGTAATATGTTTTCTTCACATAACATGCAACACATTTATATACATTTTTTGTGAGACATTTTTGACTAACATACATCCAAGTATTTTGCTACCATACCTAAAGTGTAAATTGCCAAAGGTATTTTGCTACCTATTCTAAACCTACACATTTATGATGAGCAAAATTCCTAACCATCTAGGCATAGGGAAAATATTGTAGCGTGGCCCATAGCTGATTGCTGGCCAAAAAGGGTAACTTTACCCAAGATGCACCTCCTCTTGTGTTCTTTTGCATAAAAACTTTGGTTCCTAGGCCTAGGATATATGTGAGGCAATTATTCTAGCCTTTTTCGGGAATGAATACATGTCCCAAAAAATAGAAAATATGTACAAACCAAAATGCCCCATGGGTTGTTTCCTTACAAAAGTCACGCGCTAATGCCATTGAGGCATTTCACCGAACACTTGGTGGGCGCGCGTTTAGGCATCAATAGCAAGAGAACGGGGACAATGTGGCATGCCCCATTGCTTCAAAATGCATTATAGGCCTAGGGCCATCCCATACAAACCCCCAATCCAACCCAATCAAGCAAGAAAACAAACCAAAATTGCCCCACATATTTGAGCACATTCCCACATTTTAGAGCACCAAAAGGAGATCGAAATACACCAATGAAAAGCTAGAAAGCTTAGGGATGGAATACTTACTTGTTGGTGATGAACAAAAGCGCGAAACGGAATCAAAAAATGCGAAAAATGATGATCCTAGGGCTGCAAACTCGTAAATCCCGTGGGTATGGCTTTTGAAAGGGGGAAAAGAAGTTTTTGAATGCAAAAATGTCCCCCCTTTCGTCATTCTTATATTTTGGTGCAGGGGTGGCTCGCCCAGGCGAGCTAACCTGCATTTTTTTTTTTGAGAGGAACATTAACCATGTCCCCTCCTTCCTTATGGTTTAGCGTCTTGCTTAACTTGAACTTACTTAAGTTAGAGTTAGGCATTGATTACTTATTTTTTAAAACAAACAAAAAGTAAAAGAAAACTGCGAATACAAAGGATACGGGGCTGCCTTGCAGCGACGTTCTCCGCTTGCTTAGCGTGGAGAAAGGAGCGACGATCAGTCGGTCGTGACCCCATCCCCACTTACATCCGTTCCTGTGTACCTGCAAGTAAGAAACAACCTGGTGTGGCCAATCTTGACCGTATCACTGTCTTACCTTGATTGGTTTCTGCTGTTCATGTTTTGTCTCTACCCCAGAAGGTAGCTCAAGATGATCCTGCCCCTGTTTTACCACAACAATATGCATGCGTATGCGTATGCATGAATGTTTTCAAACGCAGCAAATTTTAGGGAAAGTTGGTTCAGGTTCAATTTTAATTAAGCGCTTGGGGCATCCCATGAACTGAGCGGAAGGGCTCAGGTGATCACAAATCAACGCAAGGTTTGAAACTAACGTGGGGACTAAAGCCTCGAATCCACGTTCATTTCTTTGAAAGATTGTAACGAGAGATACAACAGACAGGAAATCCCTGGGGGAAATCCAGAAAACGCATAAAGATAAAGAACATGCAGCGACATCCTTAATTGCCCCAGATTCTAAGCATAATATCGCTTGACGACATCAGAATTCACGGGTGAAGGTAGCTCTTCGCCATCCATGTTGGTAAGCACCAGGGCTCCTCCGGAAAAAGCCCTCTTCACAACAAAAGGCCCTTCATAGTTCGGGGCCCATTTCCCTCGATTGTCCTTGACAGCATGGGACATTTTCTTTAGCACAAGGTCTCCCTCATGGAACTTGTGCAAACGTACTTTCTTGTCGAATGCACTCTTCATTCTTTGCTGGTACAAACGCCCATGACTCATGGCTGTTAAGCGCTTACCCTCAATGAGGTTGAGCTGGTCATAGAGCGTTTGAGCCCACTCTGATTCCTTTAATCCAGATTCTGCCAAGATCCTTAATGACGGGACATCTACCTCAAACGGTAACACAGCCTCCATCCCATATACCAATGAGAACGGCGTTGCCCCAGTTGACGTTCGCACTGAAGTTTGGTAACCGTGTAATGCGAATGGGAGCATTTCGTGCCAATCCTTGTATGACACGGTCATCTTTTGGATAATCTTTTTGATATTCTTATTGGCCGCTTCCACGGCTCCATTCATCTTTGGCCGGTAGGGCGTGGAATTGTGATGCTGGATTTTAAACTCCTCGCACATTTCCGCCATCATCTTATTATTCAGGTTGGTGCCGTTGTCTGTGATAATCTTCCTTGGCAAACCATATCGGCAGATGATCTCTTTCTTAATGAACCTGACCACCACATTCCTCGTGACATTGGTATATGAAGCCGCCTCGACCCACTTGGTGAAATAATCTATCGCTACGAGGATGAAGCGATGACCATTCGAGGCTTTGGGCTCAATGGCCCCGATGACATCTATTCCCCACATGGAGAAAGGCCAAGGGGCGGACATGACATTCAGAGGATGTGGTGGGGCATTGACATTATCTGCGAACGCTTGACATTTGTGGCACTTCCTCACATGGACACAACAATCACTTTCCATGGTAAGCCAGTAATAACCTGCTCTTAGGATCTTCCTGGCCATAGCATGCCCGTTAGCGTGCGTTCCAAACGAGCCCTCAAGGACTTCCTCGATCATGTGATTTGCCTCCCTGGCATCCACACATCGCAGGAGTGTCATGTCGTGATTTCTCTTATACAGTATGCTTCCGCTCATGAAGAAACCGGCTGCCAACCTTCTCAATGTCCTCTTATCATTGTCGGCAATCTCTGGCGGGTATTCTTTGCTTACGACATATCGCTTGATGTCGAAATACCAAGGCTTTCCGTCCCGTTCCTCTTCTACTTGGCAACAATGCACAGGTTTGCCACGACACCAAAATTCAATGTAGGGTAGATCCCCGTGCGGTGTTAGTTGGAACATAGACGCCAAAGTAGCAAGCGCATCCGCCATTTGATTTTCCTCGCAGGGAACATGATGGAAGGAGATCTCATCAAAGGTCTTAGCCAATTCCTTGATATAGGCTTTGTAGGGTATCAGCTTGGGATCCCTAGTTTCTCATTCCCCTCTCAGCTGATGGATTACCAATGCCGAGTCGCCGTACACCTTGAGTAGTTTGACATTGGAGTCAATCGCTGCCTGGACGGCTAGGGCACATGCTTCATATTCGGCCATGTTGTTGGTGCAGTCGAATCCTAGCCTGGCTGTAAAGGGTACACATTGATTGTCCGGAGAGACCAATACTGCCCCAACGCCATGACCTAGAATGTTTGACGCTCCGTCAAACCATACGGTCCATTTGTCCCGATCTTCGTCCAATTTTTCCTCAAACAAGGCCATGATGTCCTCATCCGGGAATTCAGGATGCATGGGCTGATAGTCGTTAAGAGGCTGTTGAGCCAAATAATCTGCTAAGGCGCTTCCTTTTATCGCCTTTTGGGTGACGTAGACTATATCAAACTCGGATAGCAGGACTTGCCACCGGGCGATTCGTCCCGTGAGAGCTGGCTTTTCAAAGATGTACTTAACCGGGTCCATCTTGGATATCAACCAGGTAGTATGGCTCAGCATGTACTGCCTTAGGCGATGGGATGCCCATACTAAAGCACAACACGTTCTTTCGAGCAATGAGTAATTCATTTCACAGGTCGTGAACTTCTTACTCAGGTAGTAAACAGCGCGCTCTTTCTTTCCAGATTCGTCATGTTGCCCCAGCATACACCCCATTGACTCGTCCAAGATTGTCATGTACAAAATGAGAGGCCTTCCAGGTACTGGTGGCATAAGCACGGGAGGATTCATTAGGCACTTTTTGATCCTTCCAAAAGCCTCTTGGCAATCCTCATTCCAGCGATCAGTTTGGTTTTTGCGTAAGAGCTTGAACAACGGCTCACAAATGGCGGTGAGCTGCGATATGAATCTGGCAATATAATTCAAGCGTCCCAGGAAACCTCGGACTTGCCTCTCTGTACGGGGTTCTGGCATCTCAAGGATAGCCTTCACCTTTTCGGGGTCTACCTCTATCCCTTTCTGGCTTACAATGAAACCAAGTAATTTCCCTGATTTGACCCCAAAGGTACACTTAGCGGGGTTCAACCTTAATTGATATTTCTTAAGCCTTTCGAACAACTTCCGCAGGTTGACAAGGTGTTCTTCCTCGGATTTAGATTTAGCAATTATGTCGTCCACGTAGACCTCAATCTCTTGATGCATCATATCATGGAACAAAGCTACCATGGCCCGTTGATAAGTTGCCCCGGCATTCTTGAGTCCAAAGGACATCACCTTGTAACAGAACGTCCCCCATAGGGTGACGAAAGTAGTCTTTTCCATATCCTCGGGCGCCATCTTTATCTGATTGTAACCAGAGAAACCGTCCATGAAGGAAAATAAAGTGAAATTGGCCGTGTTATCTACGAGGATATCGATGTGTGGTAAAGGAAAATTGTCCTTGGGACTGGCCCGATTCAGGTCCCGATAATCCACACACATTTGTACTTTCCCATCTTTCTTAGGGACCGGTACGATGTTGGCAACCCATTCTGGGTACCGAGCGACGGCCAGAAATCCAGCGTCAAATTGCTTCTTCACTTCTTCTTTTATCTTTAAGGATGTTTCGGGCTTCATCCTTCTCAGTTTCTGCTTTACCGGGGAACACTCGGGATTTAGAGGTAATCGGTGCTGTACAATGTCAGAACTCAAACCGGGCATATCTTGGTATGACCAAGCAAAGATGTCTTGGTAGTCTTTTAGCAGGATTATTAATTCTTCACGGATAGGTGCGGTGATACCCGTGCCTATCTTCACTTCCCTTTTTCCACTGCCAATTCCTAAGTCTACTAGCTCTGTTTCTTCTTGATGAGGCCCCATTTCTTGGTCCTCATGGGCGACCATTCTTTCTAATTCTGGGGGAAGTCCCACATCCTCATTTCCTTCATCTTCCGTTTGATTCATTTCTTGCTCGAAGTCGATAAGCGGGTCCCAGGTATTAGTACCTTCGGGGGACTCGTCATCGGATCTGCCGTTTCAGAAAAAGAAGTGAACATGCAAATGAATGAGAATGGGTAGAGACGTAGGAACAGATGAAGAAAGGTCCTCGTATTATAAATTCAAAAACAAAAGACACAAAAGCCTTAACAAAAGGAAAAAACTCTAAAGCCTAGGCCCAACTATAGAGCTTTTAAAACCGTAAAGGTTTACATTTGCTCGTTGCGTAAATGCCGGGGCGTTCCTCCACTCGCCAATTTCCCAGCTGGAAATCAGGAGGGCATGGTCGTACCAAATCCAATGTACTCGGAACATCCTCTTCGCATATCGCGACCACTTGACCTTTGTCTCCCAGACCCGCGCTTATAAAGCTTCTACTTATGTGGCAGGGCGGGCTTCCTTCCCTTTCTTGTCTCCAACGCGAGCTTTGACCACTGCTCTTCTTTCCCGCGATGCTTCTTTTCATATCCGCCTGAGTGGGCTTATAGCCTAAACCATACTTCCCACGATTTCCTTTAGCGTTTATCAGGCTAGTTATGCCGCCGTTGTCCTTGCCTAAACCCATTCCGGGTTCGTAACCGTTCCCTAACATAACTCGGGCCATCATTACTGCTGCATCGGACAGACAAGGCTGCCCAGAGAAGGAGTCTACGGAGGAAATGCTGACCACCTCAAAAGACTGGAAAGTGGTTTCTAACGATTCTTCTGCGGCTTCCACATAAGGCATAGAGGATGGGCAGCTCACCAAGATGTCTTCCTCGCACTACGAATTTCAACTTTTGGTGGAGCGTAGAGGGCACAACTCCCACTGAGTGGATCCACGGGCGCCCCAACAGACAGCTGTAGGGGGGTTAATATCCATTATTTGGAAGGTGACTTGACAGGTGTGAGGGCCTATTTGTACTGGGAGATCGATCTCTCCCCTAACCTCTCGGCGAGTGCCGTCGAAAGCACGAACCACCATTGAACTCGGCTTTAAGTGGGAAGCATTGAATGGTAACTTCTCCAAAGTGCTTTTAGGCATCACGTTTAAACTGGAACCATTATCGATGAGCACCTTGGCTACGATATGGTCCATACACTCGACTGATACGTGTAAAGCCTTATTATGCCCTCTCCCCTCGGCGGGGATTTCTTCTTCGGCGAAGGCAAGATAGTTGTTGGCAGTGATATTGTTGACCAGCCCTCCGAAACCTTCTACCGAGATATCTTGGGCCACATGGGCCTCGTTCAGAACTTTTACTAGCAGAGCCCGATGAGGCTCGGAGCTCATAAGTAACTCCAACAGTGAGACCCTGGCCGGGGTTTTGTTGAGCTGTTCGATAACCTTGAATTCGCTCTGCTGAATTATACCGAGGAACTCGCTGGCTTCCTCTAGCGACACCTCCTTTTTACCATCCTTTTTCTCCGGGAGGCCCTTTGCCGGAATATCTTTATTCGAAGCGTGGGGTGCTTCGCCATCTTGTTCCTCCACGACTTTTCCTTTTCCTTTGACGTCCGCGGGTTGGACTGGTAGGTTCGGAGGCACGAACATACGACCACTACGGGTCACACCACTCAGTCCCGTGATATTTGTTACTTTAGCTGACAACGAGCTGACGTCAGTGGTTTCTTCTTCCTTCTCCCTCGGAGGTGTATATCTCCATGGGACTGCGTGGCTATTTTGGTACAGGAAAGGAACAGGTTTGGCTACTAAGGGGTGTCCGGGCTTTTGCGAAGCTGCGCTTTTAGTGAAGTATATCACCAAGGGTTTGGGCTTCGCAACACTGCTCCCATCCGTGGACTGCATGCATATATGCTGCTCTTCTTTTCCTTCACTGCCGACTTCCAGTCGACCCTTGATCTATCATCCGCTGTAACAATTCCTCTACTCCCAAACACGTCTCCATGTCATGCAGCTCGCCGGAATGTAGCAAACAGGAATCCTCCTTACACCCACTATGGGGAATCACACCTCCCTTTTGTAGGGCCTCGAAGATAAACCTCCTAGGGGTTGCCACATCCCTTAAAGGTTTAGACTTGCATGGTCTATCAGACTCAACGGCGTTAATTGCTCCCCCTCCATGATTGGCGAGCGGGTTGGTTCGCACATTGGGCCGATCCTCTTGGAAGGTCAGCCATCCAGCATCCATCAAATGTTGGACCTTGTATTTAAGGGCCAAGCATTTTTCAACGGAATGTCCCGGGACACCCCCATGGTACTTGCAAGTTGCGTTAGGGTCATACCACTTCGGGAAAGGGGGTTCGAGGACCCTTCCGGGAGTTACCACAGCCAAATGATTGGCGATGAGGGATGGCAAAAGGTCTTCGTACGTCATTGGGAGTGGGGTGAATTCCGGAAATGGCCTCGGAGGGAAATTCCTTGTCGTGTTGGAATTACCGGCCGGGCGAGTCGTGTTCGGAGTTGGAACTCGGGGAGCTTCCCTCTGGGTGGGTGCCTTAGGCTGCACGGGTGTTGAACTAGAGGCGTTTCCGGTATGAGCCGAGAAGCTCGGGTGATGTTGCGCGTACTGATGGGTACCATGAGGCGTTTGCTGGGGTTTGACCCACGCGGGTGTTGAAGAGACGGCATGGGCATCTCCTTCCTTCCTTTTTGCCCCTGTTGCCCCGATTCTTTTGGCATTCGCACTCGTGGAGGAAATGTAATCAAACTTTCCTCTTTTCAGTCCCACCTCGATTCTTTCCCCGGCGAATACTAGGTCCGCAAAGCTGAACGGCATATAACCTACTAGTTTCTCATAGTAGAACACTGGTAGAGTGTCTACCATCATGGTGATCATCTCTCTCTCAACCATGGGAGGAGCTACTTGTGCCGCCAAATATCTCCACCGCTGCGCATATTCTTTAAAGGTTTCACCCTCTTTCTTGAACATATTCTGCAGTTGAGTGCGGTCGGGAGCCATATCAGAATTGTACTGATATTGCCTTAGGAAGGCAGTAATCAGATCCTTCCAAGTACGGATACGGGAAGCTTCCAAATTAGTGTACCACACTACCGCGGCTCCGGCCAAGCTATCTTGAAAGAAGTGTATTAATAGCTTCTCATCTTTAGAATGGGCGCCCATCTTACGGCAGTACATCTTGAGATGGTTTTTGGGACAAGTCGTCCCTTTATACTTGTCGAAGTCCGGCACTTTGAACTTCGGGGGGATAACAACATCGGGTACTAAGCAAAGATCCGTCATGTCTGCGAACGGATAGTCCCCAAATCCTTCCACGGCCCTCAATCTTTCCTCAAGGAGGTCGAGCTTCCTCCTTTCTTCAGTTGCCGGGGACGGTCCTTCCGTGGACAAAACTATTGGTTGTGTCGCGATGTTGGGTTGAGGCAACGTACTGGGTGCCGGCCCTTCGAGGATCGGGGGATAGAACTCGACATCCCTTCGAGCATAGTCTTGAGGATCTTTGTGGACTTCGTCGGGCTATTGAGGAGGCTCTCTTTCAAGGACGGGAAAAGCAATATGGCCCGCATCGTCTTGCAAGACGGGTGGTGAGTAGTTGGGCGGCAATCCATAAGGGTAAGCCGCTCGGTTGTATCCCAGGTGAGGGCTGCCATCGTGCCCCAGTGTGTCCCTTCCCCGTCCTACTATGTTTGAGGGAGGATGGTGCGCAGTTGCCAAGAGAGTCGGGTCTGCTTTGGCAGCCGAACTGACAGCGGCAGCGGTGGCCGCGTTCTTCTCCATGAGCTGCCTCATACTTAACATGGCCTCCATCATGGAGGCCATTTGTTCTTTCAGAGCCGACATGCCGGCTTTCATCTGTTCCTGTGTCTCCTCTTGATCACCCATCGTTCTAGATTTGGATCTGGTGCGATAGGGATGCCTTGTGGCGCGTTTAGTTATGGTGTTTTTCCCTAAAAAACCAAACGTGAGGAGTGGGTAAAGAAAGAAAGAAAATGCATGCTAGAGATGAAATGTAGGAGTGATTTGATTTGCACAAGCTTTTGGAGTAGAAACATGGGAGCAACTCATTTTATTTCAAAAAGAAAGTCGTATCTAGTCAAGGTCTGAGAGACCATACAAGTTTCCTAACGATTTCTAATTATGTGGGCCATTAAGTCTATCATATGCTGACAATAGCCGAGAAGCCCATGAATCTCTTCGGGGGCGGAGTAGGTGTCTGCCATCGCCTTGGCCTTGGCTAACAAGCGGGGAAGTTCTTGACTCCCGTTCAAGGTAAGAGCAAACCGATCCATCCACATGGTTGCCTCTTGGTGTAAAGAGTCGATCACCCTTCCTCTAGCCTCTTTTTCCGCGTATACTTGAGCATACTCGTCTGCGATTCTATGTTCGTGGGCCGTGGCTAGACCTAACTCTTCTTGGTACTTGGCGATGATAGCTAGCATGTTGGTCTCCGTCTCGCATAAACGCTGAGACAAGCTTCTTTTGGACCTTGAACAAGCAACTAACTCCTCTTTCAGAACCATGCTATGTGCTCGCGACTGGTCCCTCTCTTCCCTTCGCAGCTTGAGTTCACTATTGTTACCCCATAGAGCTCCGCGAAATTTATTCCGGCCATACTCTTCCTTGCGAGCCCTCTTGGTCTCTTGTTCAAGGGCTCTTGCGGTAATTGCATTCTCTTCCCGTAACCCGGCACACTCCTTCCGAATGTGTGTAGCGGCCAACTTGAACTTCTCCTTGGCAAGTTTTGCCTTTCCTAACTCGCTTTTGAGAGCTTGGACTTCTTCGTCCTCTTCCGGTGCTTCAAAACTCTCTTCGCTGACGACTTTTAACTTGGCGAGCCAATCTAAACCTCGTATATGAACTTTCAGCCATTCGTGGTACCCACCAATGATGCCATTACGAATGCCCCTAAGCTCTTGATCTTTACTTAACGGGGTTTCCCATGCCTTATGGATTCTTTGTATAGCCTTGAAATTTTGTGCGCCGAAATCCCTTACAAGCAAAGGAGACATGCTTTCTTCCATCGGTGCTCCCCTCATGGGGTACCCTAGTTGTCTTATAGCGAGCGCGGGATTGTAGTTAATACAACCCCTCGTTCCTACCAGCGGAATGTTTGGGTATCCTCCACATGAGAAAAGGACTCCTTCTTTTCCTTCCTTCCATCTGGGGAACCAACTGATTGTTCTACCTCCTATCCCAGCCAAAAGCTGGTCCCAATCTATTCTCCTCTTTTCAGTACACGAGCGATGGCTCAGGAGCGGACATGGATGCCTGTGTCTTGTTGGAACAAGTGCGAAACCAACCAAACATAGAGGGCGGGCAAGCAACAGATGATCCGTGCACTACTCTTTTCGCACCTTCGGTCAAATGTGTCAAATAGATCTGCCAAGACAGCTACCACCGGACTTTCCTTGCTATGGTGGTATGCAAGGAAAGCGTCGATCGCTGCTAGGTCCACCAAACCATCCACGTTTGGAAAGAGGACGACCCCAAAAATTAGCAAAGCTAACACATCCATAAACGGGACCCAATCTCCTTGATTGGCCATACCCCTCGCCTTGTCTTCTAGGTACCCCCGTGGTAGGCCCGCTATGCCATTCCGAGTCTGTTTTATGCGGTCCAAACCTCTTGCTGAATTCTTGACCACAGTTGCAATTCTGCTCAAGGAGGGGAGACACCCGGATGAAAGATATGTTTTTCTTCCCCCGAGAGGACATCCTAGAATTTCCTCAAATTCTTCAATGGTTGGTACTAATTGGAAGTCTCCGAATGTGAAACATCTCAAAGGCTGGTCGTAGTATTGGGTGAGTGATGCAATGGCTTCTATGGATACCTCTGCTAAGGTCAACTCTAAGATCTTTCCGTAAGTCTTGCAGAAGGCTTGCATTTGGAGAGGTTTCATCAGCCGCCCTAATTCCTTGATGCTGGTGGTATCTAGGCTTTTAACCTTGACTTGGTAGAACCTCTTGCCGGTTTGATTTGTTCCCATGCTTACTAAAGTGAGACAAAGCTGGTGCAAATCAAAACTCCGATGATGGAATGCATATGACACAGATGCAATCTAGGAATGCGGGGGCCCGAGGAATTGTCTCCTTCTTAGATACAACGTCTAGGGGTAGCAAAACGCCCCAACATACGTTTTTAAGAAGGCGACACGGACCCTCCGTTGGTTTGTTTACAGAGGGGATCAAGACAAAACCCATATGTGATGCATATGCAAAAGACGCAATACGGGAATGTACATAGTATGACAATATTCACTGAACATAAGCAAAAGGGTATATGATACTTATGCATGGCAGTTGTGAAAAATGGCACGCAGCGTGTTTGCTCCGTGCCCCTATTTAAGGGACCTATAAGGGAGAGAACTAACTAGGCATTTAGTGATAACCCCCAAGGTAGTCATATCTCTTTTGATAGTTTCTAGAGGTATCATTCTCTTCGAAGAACATATTGCAGCAGTAGGGACTACTAGCAACAATAAGTTTTCAAAGAAAAAAGCTTTAGATGAGGGTTCACTGTAATCAAGCAAGTCGGAGACCTAGCATGATCACAGATTCACCTTCGCTCCTTATGTTCCCATGAACCCGGGTATAGGGCCCTTTTTCACTCACAGTGTGTGCAAATAGTGTTGGTGTTTGTGTGCATCAAATGAATAAATATTTACCTCATGCATACATTTTAAAACGCACTAAAAGCAACAAAGAGTTTATATACACAAGAACATAATGAAGGGAAACCAACAAAGGGATAAGTCACGGTAAAACATTGCACAAAATTAAATGGCCTAACTCTCTAAAAACAGTCCCCAGTGGAGTCACCAACTGTCGCAACCTACCCTTCGGCGGGAGGGCGACGCGAGACTCGCGGAATGCGTGTTCCACGAAAGGAATACGCGCGGAGTCGCCACCAACGTTTATTTGAGGAAAACGTCGGAAAAACCGGAAAAGACGCGATCTACGAACTTTTAAGTGAAAGGTTCGGGAGTTGTATTTACGCACGGGGAAGGTATTAGCACCCCACACGTCCGTCCCAAGGGACGGCAGCCTTTAATCGAATGTGCAAACATGACTTTGATTTTTTATGTTCCCTTTTATGTCCTTATATCCTTTATACCCTTTTTATATTTTTCTCTTTTTGTGGTCGACAAGGGTGTTTCCCTTTGCTCCTACGTATTCCTCAATTTGCGATGAGGAAATCAGACCTACGTAGTTCTTTCTTATCAAGAGGTTCTTTTTTACTTTAAGAGGTGATCATTTTAAGGCGTTGGACCTTGAAAATGATCCATTTTACTTAGTAAGAAATTGAAATGACAAACTTCACAAACCTATTTTTGTGGACGAGCTTGACTAGGCGAGTTGATTTTAGCCTTAGTTTCACTTTAGTTATTAGTCAATTCGATTAAGAATGAGAAATCCCAAAGAGAAAACGTCCGATTGATTTTCCGCTTTATTTTACTAAAAGATGTTTTTTTTATTATTATATTATTTTTTACCTCTTTTTTTGATTTCCAACGTAGTTACGGCACGACCGAACGGTCGGAATTCATTTTAACCGAAGTTAACGGATAATACAATTCAAACGTTCGGTGGAAATTGATTTTATTTTTAAGTTAAGCGAGAAATGACTTAAGTAAAATGGCTTAAGCACGTCAACAGGGGGGTATAAAAAGTAAATGAAACGGGAATAAAAATACACAAAACACAATGTGGACCACCGTGGGTACATAGAATGAATCGAAAAGCTTGGTTCGAGGTACTTACCCGTTGAAGATCGAAGAACGAATGAAGAACGTCGAAGAACGGTCGAAAACCTTCGCAAAATTCCTCACGAAAAACGTTACGTAAACGTTTCGGAAGCGCCTCGGCTTAGATTTTCTTCACGGAAACAATTTTTCCAAGCAAATTCGAAAGAGAGAGAAGTGCCTAAGGGGTTGAACCCTTTTCTTCTTCACTTCCTCCCCTATTTATAGCAAAATAAGGGAGGTGCTTGCCGCCCAGCTCGCCCAGGCGAGCCAGGTTGCTTCCTCCAGAAGCAACAGCCTTCTGGAGGAATATTCTGGAGGGCCCAAGTGGGCCTGGGTGCTATTTGCACCCCTATTTTTACTAAGTACACCTCCCTCTGCTTTTTTTTGGTGATTCTTTTTTCGTAAAGTTACGGAAACTTATGAATTTCGTAACGATACTTGTTTTCTTTCCGTAATGTTACGGAACCTTGCGGATTACATAATCATCCCCTTTTTGACTTACGGAATGTTACGGAACCTCACTTAATTAAGCAACGATGCTTCCATTTGATTTCCGGTGTGTCACGGAAACTTACGGATTGTGCATCAATATTTTTTTGGTTTTCCGGCATGTCCTGGAATTTCACAAATTGCCTAATGATGGGTGCCAAGCACCTCACAAGGACCAAAGAAAGGTCGCATGTCATCAAGCAAAGGTCCCCGGACGAAATTAGGGTATGACACAACTTATCAACGGGCCATGGTAGCTTTGTTCCATGATATGATGCATCAAGAGATCGAGGTCTACGTGGACGACATAATTGCTAAATCTAAATCCGAGGAAGAACACCTTGTCAACCTGCGGAAGTTGTTCGAAAGGCTTAAGAAATATCGATTAAGGTTGAACCCCACCAAGTGTACATTTGGGGTTAAATCAGGGAAATTGCTTGGTTTCATCGTAAGCCAGAAAGGGATAGAGGTAGACCCCGAAAAGGTGAAGGCCATCCTTGAGATGCCGGAACCCCGTACCGAGAGGCAAGTCCGAGGCTTCCTGGGATGCTTGAATTATATTGCCAGATTCATATCGCAGCTCACCGCCATTTGTGAGCCGTTGTTCAAGCTCTTACACAAAAACCAAAATGATCGCTGGAATGAGGGTTGCCAAGAGGCTTTTGGAAGGATCAAGAAGTGTCTTATGAATCCCCCTGTGCTTATGCCACCAGTACCTGGAAGGCCTCTCATCTTGTACATGACAATCTTGGACGAGTCAATGGGGTGTATGCTGGGGCAACATGACGAATCCGGAAAGGAAGAACGCGTTGTTTACTACCTAAGTAAGAAGTTTACGACTTGTGAAATGAATTACTCCTTGCTCGAAAGAACGTGTTGTGCTTTAGTATGGGCATCCCATCGCCTAAGGCAGTACATGCTGAGCCATACTACCTGGTTGATATCCAAGATGGACCCGGTTAAGTACATCTTTGAAAAGCCAGCTCTCACGGGACGAATCGCCCGGTGGCAAGTCCTGCTATCCGAGTTTGATATAGTTTACGTCACCCAAAAGGCGATAAAAGGAAGCGCCTTAGCAGATTATTTGGCTCAACAGCCTCTTAACGACTATCAGCCCATGCATCCTGAATTCCCGGATGAGGACATCATGGCCTTGTTTGAGGAAAAATTGGACGAAGATCGGGACAAATGGACCGTATGGTTTGATGGAGCGTCAAACATTCTAGGCCATGGCGTTGGGGCAGTATTGGTCTCTCCGGACAATCAGTGTGTACCTTTCACAGCCAGGCTAGGATTCGACTGCACCAACAACATGGCCAAATATGAAGCATGTGCCCTAGCCGTCCAGGCAGCGATTGACTCCAATGTCAAACTACTCAAGGTGTACGGCGACTCAGCGTTGGTAATCCATCAGCTGAGAGGGGAATGGGAAACTAGAGATCCCAAGCTGATACCCTACAAAGCCTATATCAAGGAGTTGGCTAAGACCTTTGATGAGATCTCCTTCCATCATGTTCCCCGCGAGGAAAATCAAATGGCGGATGTGATTGCTACTTTGGCGTCTATGTTCCAGCTAACGCCGCACGGGGATCTACCCTACATTGAATTTTGGTGTCGTGGCAAACCCGCGCATTGTTGCCAAGTAGAAGAGGAATGGGACGGAAAGCCTTGGTATTTCGACATCAAGCGATATGTCGTAAGCAAAGAGTACCCGCCAGAGATTGCCGACAATGATAAGAGGACATTGAGAAGGTTGGCAGCCGGTTTCTTCATGAGCGGAAGCATACTGTATAAGAGAAATCACGACATGACACTCCTGCGGTGTGTGGATGCCAGGGAGGCAAATCACATGATCGAGGAAGTCCATGAGGGCTCGTTTGGAATGCACGCCAACAGGCATGCTATGGCCAGGAAGATCCTAAGAGCAGGTTATTACTGGCTTACCATGGAAAGTGATTGTTGTGTCCATGTGAGGAAATGCCACAAATGTCAAGCGTTCGCAGATAATGTCAATGCTCCACCACATCCTCTGACTGTCATGTCCGCCCCTTGGCCTTTCTCCATGTGGGGAATAGATGTCATCGGGGCCATTGAGCCCAAGGCCTCGAATGGTCATCGCTTCATCCTTGTAGCGATAGATTATTTTACCAAGTGGGTCGAGGCGGCCTCCTATACCAATGTCACGAGGGGTGTGGTGGTCAGGTTCATTAAGAAAGAGATCATCTGCCGATATGGTTTGCCAAGGAAGATTATCACGGACAACGGCACCAACCTGAATAACAAGATGATGGGGGAAATGTGCGAGGAGTTTAAAATCCAGCATCACAATTCCACACCCTACCGGCCAAAGATGAATGGAGCCGTGGAAGCGGCCAATAAGAATATCAAAAAGATTATCCAAAAGATGACCGTGTCATACAGAGATTAGCACGAAATGCTCCCATTCGCGTTACACGGTTACCGAACTTCAGTGCGAACGTCAACTGGGGCAACGCCGTTCTCATTGGTATATGGGATGGAGGCTGTGTTACCGTTTGAGGTAGAAGTCCCGTCATTAAGGATCTTGGCAGAATCCGGATTAAAGGAGTCAGAGTGGGCTCAAACGCGCTATGACCAGCTCAACCTCATTGAGGGTAAGCGCTTAACGGCCATGAGTCATGGGCGCTTGTACCAGCAAAGAATGAAGAGTGCATTCAACAAGAAGGTACGCCTGTGCAAGTTCCATGAGGGAGACCTTGTGCTAAAGAAAATGTCCCATGCTGTCAAGGACAATCGAGGAAAATGGGCCCCAAACTACGAAGGGCCTTTTGTTGTGAAGAGGGCTTTTTCCGGAGGAGCCCTGGTGCTTACCAACATGGATGGCGAAGAGCTACCTTCACCTGTGAATTCTGATATCGTCAAGCGATATTATGCTTAGAATCTGGGGCAATTAAGGATGTCGTTGCATGTTCTTTATCTTTATGTGTTTTCTGGATTTCCCCCAGGGATTCCCCGTCTACAGTATCTCTCGTTACAATCTTTCAAAGAAATGAACGTGGATTCGAGGCTTTAGTCCTCACGTTGGTTTCAAACCTTGCGTTAATTTGTGATCACCTGAGCCCTTCCGCTCAGTTCATGGGATGCCCCAAGCGCTTAATTAAAATTGAACCTAAACCAACTTTCACTAAAATTTGCTGCGTTTGAAAACATTCATGCATACGCATACGCATGCATATTGTTGTTGTAAAATAGGGGCAGGATCATCTCGAGCTGCCTTCTGGGGTGGGGACAAAACATGAACAACAGAAACCAATCAAGGTAAGACAACGACGCGGTCAAGATTGGCCATACCTGGTTGTTTATTACTTGCAGGTACTTAGGAACGGATGCAAGTGCGGATGGGGTCACGACCGACTGATCGTCGCCCCTTCTCTGCGCTAAACAAGCAGAGAACGTTGCTGCAAGGCAGCCCCGTATCCTTTGTATTCGCAGTTTTCTTTTACTATTTGTTTGTTTTAAAAATAAGTAATCAACGCCTAATTCTAACTTAAGTAAGTTCAAGTTAGGCAAAACGCTAACCCATAAGGAAGGAGGGGACATGGTTAATGTTCCTCTCCAAAAAAAAAAAAAAAAAAAAAAAACCCTGCACCAAAATATAAAAGTGACGAAAGGGGGGACGTTTTTGCATTCAAAAACTTCTTTTCCCCCTTTCAAAAGCCATACCCACGGAATTTACGAGTTTGCACCCCTAGGATCTCTACTTTTCGCATTCTTCGATTCCGTTTTGCGCTTTTATTCATCACCAACAAGTAAGTATTCCATCCTTAAGCTTTCTAGCTTTTCATTGGTGTATTTTGATCCCCTTTTGGTGCTCTAAATTGTGGGAATGTGCTCAAATATGTGGGGCAATTTTGGTTTGTTTTCTTGCTTGATTGGGTTGAATTGGGGGTTTGTATGAGATAGCCCTAGGCCTATAATGCATTTTGAAGCAATGGGACATGCCACATTGTCCCCGTTCTCTTGCTATTAATGCCTAAACGCGCGCCCACCAAGTGTTCGGTGAAATGTCTCAATGGCATTAGCGCGTGATTTTCGTAGGGAAACATCCCATGGGGCATTTTGGTTTGCACATATTTTCTATTTTTTGGGACATGCATTCAGTTCCGAAAGGGCTAGAGTAATTGCCCCACATATATCCTAGGCCTAGGAACCAAAGTTTTTATGCAAAAGAACACAAGAGGGGGTGCATATTGGGTAAAGTTACCCTTTTTGGCCAGCAATCAGCTATGAGCCACGCTACAATAATTTCCCTACGCCTAGATGTTTAGGAATTTTGCTCATCATAAATGTGTAGGTTTAGAATAGGTAGCAACATACCTTTGGCAATTTACACTTTGGGTGTGGTAGCAGAATACTTGGATGTATGTACATGTAATTTTTGGTAGTCAAAATGTCTCACAAAAAAAAAAAATATATATATATATATATATATATATATATATATATATATATATATATATATATGTTGCATGTTATGTAAAGAAAATACCTTACAAAAATACCTTTTAATTTGAATGCAATTTTAGTCAGCAAAAGAAAATATATTTGAATTTGCATGCGGCTTTAGGTAGCAAAAACACTTGAATAAAGAATGAAATGTAGCACCTTATTGTGTAGATAGCCAAGATTCATCACAAAGTTTGTATATGCATAGGTATTAGAAATAACAGAATGTGCACGTGTGCAATTTTTGGTAGCCAAGATGCTTTGAGTATGCATGTATGTAAATTTAGCCAAGGAAGTGCATGTGATGTAGGTAGCAAATACACCTTGGAAGTACACATAAATAAATCTAGGTAACAAAGGTGCCTTGATTGCGCATAGGTGCATTTTTTTAGGTAGAAGAATATCTTGTGCGAGTGAATGTTCATAAGGAAGTATGTGCATGAGTTTGCTCTAAATTTACATTGATGTTTGTGTTTATTGGAGGAGGTTGTATGCCATTTTTGTTTTAAGAGTAGCATTTCTTGGTAAAACTAACTTTCCAAATGTTTGCCTTCGCAGGAAATGGCCCCGAGGAAGCTTGCCTCAAAGAGGTCCAGGAAGGATAAGGCGGTCGAAGGAACTAGTTCCGCTCCCGAGTATGACAGTCACCGCTTTAGGAGCGCTGTACATCAGCAGCGCTTCGAAGCCATCAAGGGATGGTCATTTCTCCGGGAGCGACGCGTCCAGCTCAGGGACGACGAGTATACTGATTTCCAGGAGGAGATAGGTCGCCGGCGGTGGGCATCACTAGTTACCCCCATGGCCAAATTTGATCCAGACATAGTCCTCGAATTTTATGCCAATGCTTGGCCAACAGAGGAGGGCGTGCGTGACATGAGGTCCTGGGTGAGGGGTCAGTGGATCCCGTTTGATGCAGATGCTATCGGCCAGCTCCTGGGATATCCGTTGGTGCTGGAAGAGGGCCAGGAGTGCGAGTATGGCCAGAGGAGGAACCGGTCTGATGGGTTCGATGAGGAGGCCATCGCCCAGTTGCTATGCATACCGGGGCAGGATTTTGCCCGGACTGCTGCAGGGAGGCGAGTGCGAATCATGCGCACCAACATGACCACCCTGACTCAGATATGGATGACTTTGCTGCTCAGCAACATCCTGCCCACCGATCATAATTCCGACCTCCCCCTGCTGAAGTGTCAGCTGGTGTACGCCATCCTGACGCGGATGAGCATCCATGTGGCTCAGTTAATCGCTGATGCCATCTATATTTTTGCAAGTATGGCGCCTACCAGGCACCCTTTGGATCCAGATAAGTCAAACAGGGCCCTGGGATTTCCCGCACTGATCACAGGACTCTGCCAGTCGTTCGGAGTCCCCGTGGCACCTACCAAGGTGATTCGGCCGCCCATCACCCGGGCTTTTATTGAGAAGTACTGCACCCAGAGACAGGCTCAGGGGGATGCTCCACAGGCCGCGGGTGCGCCACCACCACCTCATTAGGCTGGCCCGGCTGGGTCATTTGACATGGAGCAGTATTTACGGCATTTGGTTCGCCAGCAGGCGGCCAACCACCGGGCACATGTGTAGACCCATGATTGTCTGTACCAGTTGAGCCTCAGCATGCAGAGCCAGGGCTTCGCTTCTTTTCATGCCCTACTCCAGACCAGTTCAGGGCAGAGGTCGCATGGCCCGGGGATTGGCCCGAGGCCCAAGCAGGAGAGGTGCCCCCAGAAGCTCCCGGCGATGGAGAGGAGGCCCACGAGGACGAGGAGATGGCCGATTTGCTTAACTTCTTGGGAGGGAGTGGAGCTTCATGACTGGGAGATCCCCAGATTCATGTTTTCTTTCATATTTCTTTTATCATTTTTTATGTTATGTTTTGACTTGAGAGACTAATGTTTGTTTTTGTTGTTTCAATTGTCATTTGTACAGCGCATACATTTTTGTTTGGATTGTTGCGTTAGTGTTTATATCATTACTATCAATGATGTTTGAAATTCTGGAACCGTGTAGAGTTCTTCGTTTAGGAACATCGTCCAAAAAATAATAGTAAAACAAACAAAAAACAAAAAAATAAAAAATAAAAATAAAAAAAATAAGAAAAGAAGAGAGCAAGTAAGGAAAAAAAGAGGAAAAAGGAAAAGGAAAATAAGTTGTTTAGCTGAAAAAACCGACATGCTTTTGAAAAGAGATGACTTCCAACTTTTCTTTGAAAAAAATTCACTGATCATAACTAGATTTTGAAAAAAATGTGTATACACCTGAAGGGTGAATGCTGTGAAAATTTTCCCGGACGCCCGAAATGGACTCGAATGAATGCACAAATTGATAAAAGAACATATTTTGGAAACATTGGGTTGACTAAAATAGAGGAAATGAATCCTGAGCCCTAGCATCACATGACCATAAAAATTTGACACTTGTGTGTCCACATAGGTGCATGCATGATCAGTTTTGCATAAAGTTTCCAAATCATCATTTTTGCATTTGTGTCATGGAAATAATGTGGGGCATCCCTTTTATCCTTGAGCCAAACCAAACCCTGACATGTATCATGTCTAGCCATTCTACAAGTCTTGAGCCAAAATCCTGACTCACCATAAACCTTGACCCAGGGTGAGAATGTCAATCCTTACCCTCGGAAGCAAAAAAGAAAAGAAGGAAAATTTCCAATCAAAGAGAAAGCAAAAAAAGAAAAGAAAGGAAATTCCCAATCAAAGAGTGGGAGAAAGCAAAAAGAAAAGAAAGAAAATTCCCAATCAAAGAATGGGAGAAAGTAAAAAAAAAAAAAAAGAAGAAGAAGACGAAGGAAAGAAAGCTCCTGATCAAGGATCGAAAGAAAAAAGAAGAAATGTGCAGAAAGGTCTTTGGACCGGACAATATCTGAACAATACAGAATTGTCACCAAATGAACAAAAAGAAGGAAGGGAAACCACGACCTAAAGTGGTCTTCTCCCTTTAATTGCCAACCAAAATCTTGTGTGCTAGCGACTTTTTCGCCCCGCACTAAACCAAAACAGAAGAGGAAAAAAGCCAAAAAAAGGGCCAAAAAAAAGAAGAGGTCAAAAGCCGAAAAACCCACCAAAAGAACCCATTCCCAAGGGAAGTCCTATTGATCCATGATCACGCATGTAATTTTTGATTTGATAGGAAATAATTTGCAAAGTCAAGTCATGACATATCTATGGTTCGGAATTAGGATGAAACACTTACCTGTGCGAGATTGATACACTTTGAGTGATTTTCTTCTATTTTTGTCGAACCCAGTGTTTCCTCTAAATGGTCATTTAGAAACGAAATGCTAAACATCCAAAATCTCATTTGTGGTTATGAGAAAATTTCATCAGCAGATTCTCCTTCCCCGATAGACACATTGTTTTTTGTCCAAAAAGCATATGTTGATCTGATTAGTTGGAAGTTTTTATCTCTTTACTAAAGCACGTTCGCATTTTAGCAAAGAAAACACCGAGACTTTTTCAAGTCTCACAAGTTATCTAGAACTACGTAGGTCTGAGTTCTTCATTGGAAGATACGTAGGAGCAAGAGCCTCGCTTTTGTCGACCACACCGCTTTTTGTTACCATGACCCAAGAGCTAGTAGCCCGCAGAGACGCCTTACGGTTATCCGCACATCGTCATTCAGTGACCCCAAGTGTGATTGATGAGCAGAGGCCAATGTGGTCATCTGCGCCCTTTCCGGAGATGTCAGCATCTTCCGGTGGAGACTTTTTCAAGTCTCACAAGTTATCTAGAACTACGTAGGTCTGAGTTCCTCATTGGAGGATACGTAGGAGCAAGAGCCTTGCTTTTGTCGGCCGCCCCACAATCTCTGTCATACTGACCCTGAGGTCATGTGACATGCGGAGACAAATTATGGTCATTCCGCACCCCTTTTGCCATTCAGACACAGTCGTGTCCGATGGCACACAGAGACAAATTATGGTCATTCTACACCCTTTTGTCATCCAGAGGCGGCGGGCCCGATGACATGCGGAGACAAATTATGGTCATTCCGCACACCTTTTGCCATTCAAACACAGTCGTGTCCGATGGCACGCAGAGACAAATTATGGTCATTCTGCACCCTTTTGTCATCCAGAGGCGGCGGGCCCGATGACATGCGGAGACAAATTATGGTCATTCCGCACCCCTTTTGCCATTTAGACACAGTCGTGTCCGATGGCACGCAGAGACAAATTATGGTCATTCTGCACCCTTTTGTCATCCAGAGGCGGCGGGCCCGATGACATGCGGAGAAAAATTATGGTCATTCCGCACACCTTTTTCCATTCAAACACAGTCGTGTCCGATGGCACGCAGAGACAAATTATGGTCATTCTGCACCCTTTTGTCATCCAGAGGCGGCGGGCCCGATGACATGCGGAGACAAATTATGGTCATTCCGCACCCCTTTTGCCATTCAGACACAATCGTGTCCGATGGCACGCAGAGACAAATTATGGTCATTCTGCGCCCTTTTGTCATCCAGAGGCGGCGGGCCCGATGACATGCGGAGACAAATTATGGTCATTCCGCACCCCTTTTGCCATTCAGACACAGTCGTGTCCAATGGCACGCAGAGACAAATTATGGTCATTCTGCGCCCTTTTGTCATCCAGAGGCGGCGGGCCCGATGACATGCGGAGACAAATTATGGTCATTCCGCACACCTTTTGCCATTCAGACACAGTCGTGTCCGATGGCACGCAGAGACAAATTATGGTCATTCTGCACCCCTCGTCAATCGCGGCCGGCAAGCCCGTTGACACGCGGAGATTTACATCATCTTCCGCACTTACAAGATCTGTCATACTGACTTTTGAGTCACGCTGACGGGCGGAAATACCCGAGTGGTTATCCGTATAAACATTCTTTTGCTATCTGTAAGACAGAACGCTTGATAGCATGCAGAGACTGACATCGTCTTCTGCACCTTTTGTTCCCTCGGGAACGACAAGTCATTTGCATGCGGAAATTTTATGGTCACCCGCGACTCTCGTCAACCGAGAGGAACGAAATTAGTGTCTTATCTTTACTTTCCTTTTATCTCCAATAAAAGACAAGTAAAGAGGGGCAACTGTCATACCCTAATTTCGTCCGGGGACCTTTGCTTGATGACATGCGACTTTTGTTTGGTCCTTGTGAGGTGTTTGGCACCCATCATTAGGCAATTTGTGAAATTCTGGGACATGCCGGAAAACAAAAGAAAATATTGATGCACCATCCGTAAGGTTCTGTGACACACCGGAAATCAAATGGAAGCATCGTTGCACAATTAGTGAGGTTCCGTAACATTCCGTAAGTCAAAAAGGGGATGGTTATGTAATCCGCAAGGTTCCGTAACATTACGGAAAGAAAACAAGTATCGTTACGAAATTCGTAAGTTTCCGTAACTTTACGAAAAAAGAATCACCAAAAAAAGGCAGGGGGGTGTACTTAGTAAAAATGGGGTGCAAATAGCAACCAGGCCCACTTGGGCCCTCCAGAAGATTCCTCCAGAAGGCTGTTGCTTCTGGAGGAAGCAACCCTGCTCGCCTGGGCGAGCTGGGTGGCAAGCTTCTCCCCCAATTTTCTATAAATAGGGGGAGAAGTGAAGTGAAAAAGGGTTCAGCCCCTTAGGCACTTCTCTCTCTCTTTCGAATTTGCTTGGAAAAATTGTTTCCGTGAAGAAAATCCAAGTCGAGGCGCTTCCGAAACATTTCCGTAACGTTTCCGTGAGGAATTTCGCGAAGGTTTCGACCGTTCTTCGACGTTCTTCATTCGTTCTTCATCGTTCTTCGATCTTCAACGGGTAAGTACCTCGAACCAAGCTTTTCGATTCATTCTATGTACCCGTGGTGGTCCACATTGTGTTTCGTGTATTTTTATTCTCGTTTCAGTTACTTTTTATACCCCCTTTTGACGTGCTTAAGCCATTTTATTTAAGTCATTTCTCGCTTAACCTAAAAATAAAATAAATTTCCACCGATCGTTTGAATTGTATTATCCGTTAACTTCGGTTAAAATGAATTCCGACCGTTCGGTCGTGCCGTAACCACGTTGGAAATTAAAAAAGAGGTAAAATAATAATATAATAATAATAAAAAAACGTCTTTTAGTAAAATAAAGCGGAAAATCAATCGGACGTTTTCTCTTTGGGATTTCTCATTCTTAGTTGAATTGACTAATAACTAAAGTGAAACTAAGGCTAAAATCAACTCGCCTAGTCAAGCTCGTCCATAAAAATAGGTTTTTGAAGTTTGTCATTTCAATTTCTTACTAAGTAAAATGGACCATTTTCAAGGTCCAGACGCCTTAAAATGATCACCTTTTAAGTAAAAAAGAATCACTTGATAAGAAAGAACTACGTAGGTCTGATTTCCTCATCACAATTGAGGAATACGTAGGAGCAAAGAGAAACACCCTTGTCGACCACAAAAATAGAAAAATATAAAAAGGGTATAAAGGATATAAGGACATAAAAGGGAACGTAAAAATCAAAGTCATGTTTGCACATTCGATTAAAGGCTGCCGTCCCTTGTGACGGACGTGTGGGGTGCTAATACCTTCCCCGTGCGTAAATACAACTCCCGAGCCTTTCACTTAAAAGTTCGTAGATCGCGTCTTTTCCGGTTTTTCCGACGTTTTCCTCAAATAAACGTTGGTGGCGACTCCGCGCGTATTCCTTTGGTGGAACACGCATCCCGCGAGTCACGCGTCGCCCTCCCGCCGAAGGGTAGGTTGCGACAATGAGGAAGCAAAATTCTTGCCCATGATTTGTCAGTTACTTCACATTTCAAATGTTAGTGGTAGACGTGGGTGAAGACAATTTACATATTTATCTTTCTAGATGAATAAACACTTTTTCGTTTATATTGGGATACATATTTGAAAGAAAGCAGTTTGATTAGGTGGAAAAAATGGATTTTCTCAAGAGTTCAAACATACATTTTTTAGGGGGCATCTGTTAAGGCTGTAAGTAAAATTTTATGAGTATAAAAATCAAATGAATTGAGAGAATATGATATTGAGGTTATGTTCAAGATAGCAATCAAACAAGACTTGGAAGGGTTCAATTCGATGATGAATAAAAGACAAAGGACTTAGAAAAATGAAGATCATCTTTGAAGACAAGTTGTGAAGTTGTATGCTACTCGAAAAGCTGAAAAAAATCATTCATCAAAGGGATGTTGTTTCGATACATTGCTTGAAGGCAGTTATCAATGATTTTCAATAGAGAGCACGAAGATATAGGTGCCAACATCATGTGCAATTAGTTTGAATAAGTTGTACACTTGTACGAATCATGTAAGTCGACTGTTGAGTCAAATTAGGTTATAAATAGACACAATGTTTATTATTTTTCCTTGGTTACAAAGATTGCAAGAAACCTCTACACCAACATGCTGCACAAGGAAAATGAATACTAGTTACAATGATAATATGTATGTTCGAACCCATTCATCTATGCAATTTACAATTCCTGTAGTTGTTTTCTTTTGATTCAATTTACATTTCATGCAACTCTCTTGTGCATTCATATTTCTCCTCCAAACTTTATACTTTTTTAATCTTCATTTCTCCTCTAAACTCAAACTCATTTGCTTTTTGTTATTTATTTTTCTGTAACTTTTATCTTGTTTCATCCTTTACTTTCAGTTTACATTTTGAACATTTTACGATTCTATCAATTTAAACCTTGTTTGCCTTTTGATTCTCTTCGTTTTTCCTTGGTTACAAAGATTGTAAGAAACCTCTACACCAACATGTCGCACAAGGAAAATGACTACTAGGTACAAGGATAATGTGTATATTCAAATCCATTCATTTATGCAATTTACAATTCCTGTAATTATTTTCTTTTGATTCAACTTACATTTCATGCAATTCTCTTCTTGTTTATTTCTTCTCCAAAATGTATACTTTTTAAATCTTCATTTCTTCTCTAAACTCAAACTCATTTACTTTTTTGTTATTTATTTTTCTGCAGCTTTTATCTTATTTCATACTTTACTTTCAATTTACATTTTGAACATTTTATGATTATATCAATTTAAACCTTGTTTGATTTTCAATTCTCTTTGTTTTTCGTTGAACTCTTTTACTTTATAAGTTTGTTATTTTCTTTGGTTTCTTATTCAATTTCATCAATCAATTTGCTTATTTAAACCTATATAAATACTATTTTGTTATTAAAACTACGAAATTATAAGAAGATCATTATAAATCTTAATAATAAAGATATATCTTTGAATTACATCATAGTTGGCCAATTCTTATTAAGAAACCGTTGATTTTATAAACTACAGTTATAAATATGAATAGTTTTGATAATAATACAATAGTTTGTGACTGTATTGAATTCCCATATCAATATTATTAGTCTTATAATTCCTTTAGTTGAAACTCATATCTATTGCTAGTTTAACCAAAAAGAGTTGAAGATTGTGATTCTATCCCACTGAATAAGTTATTTGTGGTTGATTAGACTCAAGAGTGGAAAATCAGTATGTGTTCCAAAAACATTTCCATGTTCAAGTAATATTGGACTATGATACCTTAGATAAGATCTTTGATTTTTTTTTTTTGGTATTCAACAAGGCTAAAAAGCCCAGAAAGAAAGGATTACAAAGGAACTAAACAAGGGGGTAACACACCTCCTAACATCTTTACTCAACAAAGACTTGATAAAAACTGGAGTAGAAGAGAAACTCTCAAAGTCCATCTCCATATCAAAAGCCATATTGGTTAGAGCATTAACACAATTCTTCGCCCCCTATAGATATGCTTCATAGTGAACAATTGATTCTTTTGCAGAATGAAATGAATAACATAGACAAAGCTAGCACCCAAAACACACCCCATAGAATATTTGTTGATGCTTTGGACCACAACCAAGGAGTCAACTTGCACTTGCAACAAATACAGACCCATGCTACTAGCCATCTCAAAACCTTAGCACTCCCCATAATTCAACGATAAAAGTTGATAAACAACCAACCTTTTTAGCAAAACCCCCAACCCATCTTCACACATGGTCCCTAGTCAAACCACCCACCCAACAATAAGCAAGTCACCCTTCAAAGATCCATCTATGTTAAAGCTAAACAAGCCTAGAGAATGAGACATCCATTTAACCTAAATTTCCACCTTTTGACCCACTTGCGTAGTATCAACTATATTCAGAGCTACATTGTACGAACAACAACAACTCTTACCCTCTTCCCAAGGTTTTCCCAGTCTCACAAAATTACTATCATGGATATGTTTGTTACTCCATATCCAGTGACGGTGGCAAGTGACAACCCACATTTCAGCACAACTATTGTGACCATTCTGACCAAGATCATTATCCAAATTATAATTGATCCAATCATAGAAGCTCAGACCAAAGAAATTGCTTCTACTATTCCATTGGAATAAGTGTGTCCAAGTCTAGGAGGCTAAAGAATAACTCTTAGAATGTGCAAATTAGTTTCTTCTCCATTTGGGAAATGATGACAATACCTACCATCTCTCCCCAATTTATCCATTTTGCTTCAATTAGGTAGCCTTACATGCATCATTTTCCAGATGAAGCACTCACATGTTGAAGGACCTTTAACTTCCATATTTTCTTCCATCTAGACTGGGCTCTAGAGTATGAAATTTGTTGAGACATTGGTTTGCATTGGCCTAAATTCTTACCTGACCACACCATTTTGTCTTCTCTCATCTGATCATAAGGAGGAAGGATAGGCAAGATTCTTTGGGTGATATCATTAGGGAACAGAGTGGTCAGTAATTCCATATTCCATTGACCCGGAGAGTGGAGAAGTTCTCTACCATAGGAATTTTCCATAGCAAGAAGGAAATCAGGGACAATATACATTAGTCTAGTGTTAACTCATTGGCAAGTGCATGAAATTGTCACAAGTAGTAAAATAAAGTGGAAGTCCGAATGTTGAGTCCACAAGGACTTTGTTTGTACTTAGATTAGCGTATGTCCAATTTTCAAGCAATTAATTGAAGAGAAGGGATGAAGAGTTAAAAGTAAAGTAAAATGATTGAAAATAGGAAAGATAGAAAACAAACACTTTTGAATGTGAAGGTTAATTCATAATGCAAATGTGTTAGGGCCTAGCATACCAAAATGACTCTTGATGTAATGTTAATAATTTTTCTCAATTTAATATTATCCCAATTTTTACCTACGTCTACTATGATACTCTAACCTGATCCCTCAAGTGAAAAAGCCTAATTTATCTAATCTTTTCCCCTAATCCCTTAAGAGATTAAATTAAATAAATTGCATTACAATTAGAAATACATGAATAGGCTAAACAATATCATTCTATTACTATATATGATTCATTTAGATATCCTTTCCCAATTTTTTAGAAAATAAACAATTTCCATTGCCTAAATCCTCAACAAATGCATGAGTATGGATGATCAAACCACAATCAATAATGAGAAACACAGAAAAGGAACAATAAAAATTGAAATTACATTAAAGAGATAGTAGTGGGAAAATTACATTACAAGAGTTTGGCTGCTAGGTTCCCAACAATGAGGGCTCATTTACACTTTAGGGGTTGATGGGGATGGAAGAAGAATAGGGATGGAGAAGAAGGGAAGACATGGCTCTAGAAAGGGATTTTCCTATTTGAGAAGCTCAAGCTTTGAGGGTATTCAATAGAAATCTCTAAGTCTTGGTGTGTCTTTCTCCTTAGCTTCCTCCTTTTTTTTATAGGTGTACTTAGCTTAAAATTCACGCGACCTTGCGCTAAGTGCGACAACTACGATTAGCGAGTATGGCAGGGATCACGCGCTTAGCGTGGGATTTGCGTTAAGCATGCCTTCAGGTTTCTTCCTGAGACTTCTTTGCTCTAAAGCATGTGTTGTCTGCTTAGTGAGGCGTTGTGCTGAGCATGTCTTGCACGTTAAGCAACCTTCTCCCTAACTTCAACTTTTTCTTCGAGGATTTACTTTATGTTTCTGCATCAATTTATCTCTAAAGCACTTGTAAATTCCCTTCTTTTGAATCTTGCTGGTCAAGAACTAAGATGATGTTAAAATCCTCCTTATTCACATAAAAATAACAATAAAGTGAAGGAATTTTAACAATTTTTGTCTGATTTGACTATCAATTATGCCTAAGTTTCATAGTTATCATCTAGTATTGTTATTTAACCATATATCCTTCCATGTATTGATCATCTAGCCATCTCCAATCACCTAAATCTCTAGCTTAGCCAACTGAGGCCTTTAGAGATCGACTTCCCGATATGAGAATCAATACCTTTAGCCTCCAAAGTCATTTGATTCAGACTTCCCCTCTTACCATATTTTCCAATAAGGACTTCTCCCCACAAGCCATAATTTTTCAAACAAAGAGTCCATCCCATTTTCATAAGGTAGGCTTTATTCATCTCAACAAGATTACAGATTGCCATCCCCTCTTCGTGCTTAGGGAGCATCATAGTTTTCCAACCGACAACATGAGATTTTCTAGTTGTCCCCTGGTCACCCCAAATAAAGGCCATTTGAACCTTTTGTATATCTTCTAAAATGGTTCTAGGAATTTATTTAGTCATCATAGGATAAGGTCCAAGACTATGTATCATAGATTTGGCCAAAGTAATTTGACTTTCTAAAGACAATTGTTGATCAGTCCAATCTGAGAGTTTTTGGGAAACTCTTTCAACTAAATACTAAAAGTTTTGTCTATGAGGATCTTTTCCCAACAGAGGAACCCTTGGTGATTGAGGAAATGTTTTTGAACTAAATTGTAAAATCCCAATTTTCCATGCGTGTGTGGTAGACAATGTTATTGCTTTATTGTGTAATTGGGTAGTGTTTGTAGACTATTGAAATGGTAGAAAATGAGATGTTACCATAGGATACCTAAGCATGATTAAGATCTTAAGTTTTTAAGGTCAAGAAAGAATAAGGATAATTCAGAGAAATCCTATGTATATATAAGGATACCTAAACATGATTATATGATGTAGAATAATTAAAATAAGTTAGAGTTGTAACACCTTAAAAAATTACAACTCAGATTGACAAAGAAAACTCAGTGTTGTGTCATATGAACATGTATGATTCTAATTTAAGTAATTATATGTTTTTAAGCATAGAATTTATCGTCAGGTATATTATATATATATATATATATATATATATATATATATATATATATATATATATATATATATATGTATGTATGTATGTATGTATATGTATGTATGTATGTATGTATATGATTGGTTTAGTAAAGCTTGGCAGGAAAGTAGAAATTGTATGAGCTAGGTTTCCATCTGTGCAAGAATTGCATTGCACACTAAGTCGCAGTGTTATTTGTCTCTAAGTGAGTAAACTTTGTGCGAGATTTACTTTGAGTACATGTATTCCTACTAAGGTTAGCACAATAATCGACGATGTTAGCACATTAATCTAGATGTTAAAGATAAGATTTACCAGTTTTGGTGAAAGTAGTTTTTACCATTTTTTCCTATGCCTACTTTATCCATTTCAAGCTAAAAATTCAAAAGCAAAACTACCTACTTATGGCAACCTTTGGCACGTCCAACATGCCAAATGTTCATTCAAGCTTGTCAAGTGATTTTATAAATAGCAATAGGCATAGGTTTGCATCACTTCTCATCATTTCTCACCATTTCCTCTCCAAAAACCAAAACTTGAACCTTCATTTTCTTCTTCTTACATGAGACCTTCAAGGACAAAGATACCACCATTTCCATCTTCTTCCAAGCTCCATAGTAGTGTCTTGAGACTCCTTCTCTCAATGTTTTGGTAAGAAGTTCTTAAATCTCTTCTTTTCTACTTATTTCTTCATCATTTTCATGCAAAAGCCCTTATGTTTGGTTCCAAGAAAAAATTTCATCCTTTGAACCTTGATACTTCAAGATCTAAGCTTTTTTCTCTTGACCATTTCGTAGAAGCTTCATTTAAGGTAAGAGGGCTCTTTCCACTTCTTGAACCTTGATCTTGTTATCTTTGGAAGTTAGACTTCATTGCATGTTGTGTTTATGTTCAAAATTTCGTAACGACTCCCTTTGCTAGATTTGTGTGATATGCTGTCTTTCTTTAAATTTTAAGGTTAAAAAGTAGTTCTTTGGGCATCAAAACTTAGGGTTAGCCTTAAATCTCACTTAAATTGTAGTTTTCTAGCAAAGGTTATGAACAAAACTAGTTTAAGGATATTTTGTAGGATTATATTTGTCACAAAATTAAAATGGTGGTTATGGTTGTATGGAATGTTTTTCTTAAAGATTTGATTTCAAAAATGAGTTTGTTAGGTATGAAAATATAGGGTAACAACTTGATACTAGACAAGTTTAAGAAATTTGAAGACAAGTTTAAGAGTGAAACCTTTTGAAATAGGGCAACAACTTGATATTGGACATTAAATGACTTAATTTACTAATTCTAAGACTAAAAATGGGTTTAGAATGAAGGAAACTCTTGGGAAAGTGTCAAGGAGCCCTGAGAATCGCTTTAGGATCCACTGTGAAATTGTAAGCTAAGACAGACAAGATTACTAAACGCATGAGGACCAACTTGTATTAATTCCTTAATTTGTAATTTGATGTTGTATGTAATGTTTGTGGCTTGTATGATCAATGTTGAAATTAATTGCAATTGTTCTCTGATGGTTACTGTTAAGCCTCAAAATGTTATGGATACTGTTAATGTGATTGTTGAGATTTAAGGTGAATGTCATTTTCAATGTTGATTGATGATATGCACGTCTGATGACTATTGTTATGCTTTAAGTGAACATATTGCTTGCTAGTGTGACATTTAATATATGAACGAACGATGAAATTTTATTATTGTTTATGAATGCCTAAGACTGAGAGAGTGTGAACTCCAACATTTGTATCTGTAACGTGTGATTTATATTTTTGTAATATATTGATATTTACCTATATGTGCTTTGGTTTGAGTTTGAAGGTGTCCGACCCTTGGCAAATTTCTTATTATAAATTTTAGGATGGTGTAAATATAGTCGCTATGCCGCCAAATTTTTGGTATATTTGTGTGAAAAGTGATTCCTATCACTTGAGGGGCCTAGAATGGTTCCCTTATATTATTATGAAGACTTGAGCCTTGTCTGTCTGTGTGTATGGGTATGAATGTTTGTTTTGTGTGATGTATGTGACACGAGGGCTACGCATGTAATGCGGCAAAAAGATGCAAGAAGAATGAAAGAAGAGTAAGGAATCGTTAGTTATGTCTCATCTATAAGATGACGTGTTTTGTCATTAGGGTTCATGTGTGAGATGGTGTTGTTATGGTTAGATTCTTTCTATGAGATGGTGAGGTGTACAATTATGATCCATCTACGAGATGCTGAAGTATGTGGTTAAGTTCCATTTATGAGATGGTGAGGTATGTGATTATGGTTAATCTATAAGATGGTGAGGTATGTGATTATGTTCCATCTGTGAGATGGTGAGGTTTATGTTAACAAATGGATGATTTACAAGGTACATTAGGGTATAGTGGGAGGAGAGGTTCGAAGAACCTTGGGGAATTAACAAGTGGTGACTAACAGGCATTTGGTGTACTCATTTGACGCAGGGAACTCAAAGGCCTCACTTTGTTACTCCTAACGGGCATCGAGACTATACTTTTTGGAGTTGGGAGTATAGGGATCGATACATGTTGTACCTGTATGTAGTGATCACTCCCAAGTGTCACCCACGTGGTTGTGTAAGACCATCAACACTTGAGAGGCTTGGTGGCATTGTTGGGCCCTGTTAGGTGTCGAGTGTGATAGTCAATTGTGTCCAATGTGATTATCAATGATGCTAAGTGTAGTATTTGATTGTGTCAAGAGTGATAGTCAATGGTGTTAAGTATTATAGTCATTTATGTCAAGTGTGATAGTTATGCATTCTAGGGCATTGAGAACGTTGTTTGCCTAGAAAAATCATATGCCATGGTTATGTAAGTTGTTATATGCTTTGTATGTGTTTGTGGCGTTCAAGAAGTAGAGGGTTCACCCCTACAACCAAAAACTTTAAGGTACCGACGTTAGAGGAGACCATGATGGTCTCATGCCTGCGGAGATAGAGGAGTAAAGATATTTATTGTGGCAGTTAAACCCTTTATTTAAGGATGAGCAGGAAGGATCTGTCTTAGATACAATTTGATACCTTGGGTCAAGTAGATGTCTACTCTCATACCTAAGTTTTCTTTTGGATGTATCTGTTTTAGAGTTGGGTGTACTTAGGTTCAGATAGTCATATTTGTTATAGATTTACATGTTACACTTACTTTTAGACATTTATGGGTTGTTATTATAATTTATTTTCATGTGACACAATACTATGATACTTTTTATTATTATGTATAAAACTATGTTATTTCACCCTTGTATTTAATTAATCTATCACAAGGTACATATCTTTTCAAAGGTCATGATTATTATAAACCTGTTACGGAATTTTTTTAATTATATTGACTTTCAAGAAATGATGTTAATGTGTTTTTATACATTTTTAATTGAATTTATTTATGCAAGTTTTACAATAAAGTTTATCCACATGTTTTCAAATATATATATATATATATATATATATATATATATATATATATATATATATATATATATATATATATATATATCACTCGAGTTTTGAATAAGATATTAATTTATTGACATATATTTCAAAAATAAAAAGAATTAACGAGAGTTTTTCAAACAATGTTTTCCTATAGAATTTGGGGCCTTACATTCACACTTTCCAGGATTATGAGTTAATTTATTCATACACATTACAAAGAGATAAGGGGACATTGAGTCTCCTTGTCTCAAACCCATTTGAGGGAGGAAAGAAGCAGCACAATGACCATTACACCGAACATTGGCTTGAGCCGAAGTCACACAATGCATAATGATGGAAACCAAGTTCTATGGAAGACCCATTTCATGCAAATATCTTCAATGAAGGACCACCTAGCTTATTCAATTATAGGCTTTAGCAAGATCAATTTTTATGACAAAGAATCCAGGTTTCCTCTTAATAAGGTGCATAGAATGGATAATTTCTTGAGCCACATGTAGGAAAAATGGTGTTCAAAAACATATACTGCGGAATAAAATGATCTATTTTGTATTTAAATTATATTATAAACAGATGACATATTAAAAAACATACATGTTGATGAGCTCTTGAAGCATAAAAATTCTTCAATAGTGTGAAGACTCTACGTGTATCCACACCGAGACTGACATCTATTCGTCAACAACTTTGACAAGTGGAAAAAATAAAAATAGAGAAGTGATATTGAGATAATTTCAACGTCTAGCCTAAGGCTCTATTTGTAGCACGTTAAGGATACCAAATTCTTTATCAAATCAAAATCATTATTGACAGTATCTTTTTTTTAAGCTATATTATTTCTTGTTACCTTTTATTGCTAACCATTTAGCAATTAAAATTAAAATAATAATTGACCAAGTCAAACTTGTATCTAACTGCATTTTTAACCCAAATTCCAAATACAAAATCATACATGTTTGTTTCTCTTTTTTCACCAAATCTTTCATATTATTTCTATTTTCAGTGCTAGCAAAAATATAATAATATTTCACCTTTTTGAAATCAATTAATCATATTAAATTCTCTAATTTAATTAATCATCAAATATTAAAATAATTTCTTTAATAGAGAATAGAACACTCGTTTGTGTGTGACCCCACAGATTCAATACTAAGCCGGTAATATATTAATCAAATTAATATACTAACCAAGGTAGACGTCTAGCAACACTTCTTAACGTCCGAATAGCATGAAGTGACATTTTACTTTCAAGAACCATTAGAAGAGTAGTGTAATAATTTCTTCCATGTTTACACCTCTGGGTTAACTTTAGAGTATGATATTACTATCAAACCCTTTTGAGTTAACTCATAATGACTTAAGAAATTAATTTCTTTTTTCATTTAATTTTCTAGCCAGGATATAATTTTATTCATAGAGCTCAAACTCATTACCAAGAGTTGATGAATTCTTTCTTGATTAATCATTAATTCTACAAGTATTTAATCATATCCAATATCCATTCAACAAGTGCTCTAAAACATTAGGTGTCCGGCATCAAAATACAACAACAAATAACCTGTTAATTACTATGACAATCTCAGGTCAAAGAAAGCTACTATACCTCTTCTTGAGAATTTTCTATTGACAGTTTATGGTAAATTTTAACCATTAGAAAATTTCAATTGAGTCAGTTCAATGATCATATCAACATGTGACTCATCTATATATGCAAATTAATAAATGAGATCTATTAATATTTATCCAATAAATATTATCACATATATATTAATCTATCCAGATCATTGATATCTTATTTACAATAATCATATGATCAAGAACGGTTTAGATTAAAATTAGAACAAACTTATTTCTCATTATCATAATCTCTATTATAATAACAAATCTTTAATTTTAATCAAAGACATTATTAAATGGACCATATTTAATCAAATAGTAAAATATGATAATGAAAATAAAATAATACTTTATTATTAAAATTAAAATTAATTACATGATAACTTAGAGGGTGGACATACAAATTTATTCCCAAATATCACAATAATGTTTTCATGAATGTTTTTACAAGGAATAAAACCTGTTTGGTGGGGAGAGATGATATTGGGCAACAAAGGCTTTCAGTCTATTGACAATAAACCTGGTCAGGATTTTGTAGCTCACATTGTAAAAAGATATGGGGCGAAACTGGGAAGCAAACTCAGGTTTCTCTGTCTTGGGAATCAGGCAAAGATCAGTTTCTTTGTACTTCGATCATATGCGGGAGATTCCAAAGATCTTTGATGGAATTGCACACCGTAGGGCCCACCACATCCCACTCGTGATGGTAAAAACCCGCAAGAAAACCATCAGGTCCAGGGGATTTCCAAGGGGCCATGTTAAGCACTGCATTCTTTATTTCATCATCATAAACTTGAATTTTAATCCTGAGGTTGGATTTCCACGAAAGTGAAGCCTGTAGGTTGCCAAGTGCGACCACTATTGGTTTCCTTGAACAAATCTTGAAAATAAGATGTTATGTGTGTCTCTATATCATTATTATCGTCCTTCTATTTTCTATCATGACCACGCAACATCTGAATATTGTTACGTCTTCTTCTATTGATTTTTTTCGAGTGATAGTATTTGGTGTTTCTATCACCATCATGCAACTAAGTGGTTCTTGACCTCTGAAACCAACCCAGCTCCTCTTGATACATCATAATGGACAATTCTGCTTAGAGATATTTCAAGGCGAACAAGATAAGGGTTAGAGTTCCCTTCATAATTTTTCTTTTGGGTACCTCCAATTTGAGCTATTAAGAATTTTCTTCTTCTTTTTAGTACTTCTAAAGACAATTTGAGCTAATAAGATGTTATTGAAGTCTCCATTGAGAGTTTCATAAAGCTCGGTCCAGCCCTTCAAACACACTTTGATATCCATGGGACATAGGACCTTACCAAGTGTATCTTGATCCTATGAAACCATGGTCCATTAAATCACCGGAATTAATTATATCCTGGAAAAATTTACACTTCCTGGAGGACACTGAGGCCTTTCCTTTTTTTTTTTTTTTCATCTGGGGAGGTAATATCATTAAGATCACCAACTACCATCCAATTGCCAATGTAGAGGCTATCTGTATGAAGGAGTTCTAGAGATGGTTTCTAGTGCTTTCTATAGGACTACCATAGGAAGGAGTGAAGCACCAAAAAAAGCCATCCTGAAAATTGACATGCAAAAAAAGGAATTGGAAATCATTTATATCAACTTGGACTGTCACCTTATCAGTTTTCCAAGCAACAGCTATGCCTCCAACAAAACCCCTTGTTGGAGAAAAGGTATAACCATGAAACCCCAAGAGTCTAAAAGTTTCTTCCAGCTTCGAAGGGTCAATACGGGTTTCCATCACAGCAAACATGTCAGTAGGGTGAGCTTTATGTATTGTTTACAATATCTGAATAAAAGAATATTGTTATTATTCTTACTAATCATGGAAAACTAGTTCAAAGTAGTGGCATTCCCCAATGTCATCTCGCCATATTAGAGGCAAAGATTCCATAACCATGTCAGCCTCTGGTGAGTCCTGGTACTTTGTCCCTTATGTAGGACTGCTCTGCACACTTGTGTCTCCTACCCGATCCCACATGGGTTTGGGGGTTTAGGTAATTGATGCATTGTGTTGTCAATTTTTTGGGTAACCCCTACTTCCATTATATTAATATCTTGGCCAGTATCCTCCTCAATTACATGGTGATTCATGTTGTTTTGTCCCATAGTAGTATTTTCATATGTCTCATGCATTAATCGTGTGTCTCCTCCTTTATTTTCCAAGTGGGGCCTCTGATTGTTATGCTCTTGTCCCGGTTGGATAATAATGTCGGTCACTCCTTCAACAACCATTCTACTCAATTTTGACACTTTTTTTGTTCTCCTTATTGTCTTCGTGAACACTCTTAACCATGGAAGCCATGTGATTTGAGGGTCCAGTTGTCTCATTCTCATTTTTTGTAATATTATTTTCAAATGGCTCAAGACTACAAACCTTTCCTGAGGCTTTAGAATGAACATCTCCAACAAAGCCTTGTTCTTTTTCCTTTCCTTTCCTCGGTCTACGAGCTTTTTTACTCCTGCCCAAGGCCCCTCATTAGGAACTTGTTCATTATCCCCAATATTCTCTATTGCATCCTTCTGAGGTGGTTTCTCTCCATTCCATGTGTTGGGTTTGTCTTTGTCAGGGCAACCCTCCATGTAGTGTCCTAATCTTCCACAAGTAAGGAAAAGAAAATGAAGCTCTTCATATTCAATTTTGCAGTACATGTTGTTCAATTCAAAAAGAGCTAATAAGGGTTGTGTGAGATCAACCTCTACACATAGTCTAGCACATTTCCCTCTTTCCTGATACAGAGTGGTTCGGTCAACACGCATTGTCCTCCCAATTCTATCCCTAATAGCATGAAGCAATTTGGCATCGTAATATTCAATCGGTAGTCTAAAGACATGGACCCAAACTACTACTTTCTCAATTGCCTCTATGGATGGATGAATGGGGGACCATTCTCTGACCACTAGATAATGATCATAAATGAGACATAGTCCCTCAGTCATGGCCTTTTTCTTTATCCTCTTCATTAGAGAAAGAAACCAAGAAATAGTCATTGCCCAAGTCAATGATATGAATAACCCCTGGAAAGAAACCAAGCCTTGTCTCCAAAGCTTTGTAGCCTATCTTTCTATATGCCTTTGTTCCACACGAATTTCACCCACTTCATCTTCAGACTTGTCATCACTCCCTATCTTTGTCTCCATTCCATAATCACTAACAACACTCAGATCATCCTTATTTCTGCAGTGCCCAGCATATCATTGTTGTAGTGTTCTCCCTCAACAGGTTCTTGTAAGTTTTCTAGGTCTTAGGAAACGGGCTTCGAGGATTCACCCGAGTACCCTTTTTGGTCGTCGCGTATTCTTTTTTTGCTTCTATTCATGAGATCTGCTTCTTTCCAGGGTCCTAGTAGCACCGCTCTTTAGTCATAGAGGAGGTCTTCGAAAAAATGTACAATTATCTCCCAATTTAGTTGTACTCAAGTTTTTTTAGAAGACATATATTTTTAATCCTGTGTTGTAGTCTTGTAAAATTATTATGGGTGATAAAGTTGTCCCGGTAAGTACTTAATATGCCAAATATTTCTAATACATTGTAGAATAATTTGAAATCTTCCTATAAATCTATAACATCTTTTTGCTAATTTTTCTACTTTTTAATGAAGAAAATATTAAATACCTTTTACGTTTTGAAGATATTAATATAGTAATTTTGTTAACGCATGCCCGTGAATACTAATTAAGGAGACAGAAACGAAAATTTATTGAAAAAAAATTATTTATTATATACAAATTAGAAAAATCATTTAATACTCAATATTTCAAATAATAATAGTATTAAGCATTTAACATAATATATTTCTCATTTTTTAATCATTTCTCGTTAAAAAAAACTATAAATATAGGTATCATTTCATTTAGGGGTTCTTTTATAATGTGATTTTAGGCATATACTGTAAAAATATTATATATATATATATATATATATATATATATATATATATATATATATATATATATATATATATTGAATACTTTAAACTAATTAAAAGTTGTGGAACTTTTTTGTATTTCGATATGAGAAATATATTTTTATTCAAATTTTTATTATGTATTTATAACCACAAATCTTCCGTTTAAATTTTTTTCTAAAATACTAAAATCATAATATTTTTTATTTATAAAAATAATCAAATTTAATATTTTTTTTAAAAAAAATATAATATTTTCATCCAATGATTGAGAAAAATAAAATAAGATGTTGTAGAATTTAAACTTTTCATAATAAATATGTTTTTCAAAATAAGTGCTCGAGATTCAACCAAAGCATTGCTCCTTGTCTTGGTGCAGTGGATTTGGACTCATAAATGACAAATGTTGTATGGGACATGCTAGGTGCACCCAGCAACATTGCTAGTACCTTCATCCAAAAGAAGTTATTCCGTATGAACTTTTGGAAGACATGTTGCTAGTACCTTCATCCAAAAGAAGTTATTCCGTATGAACTTTCGGAAGAATGTCTTCCAAAAGAACCCCTAACATTTGAGTTATTATCACAACACTCTAACCAACTGAGCTAATGAGTCAATTACATCTAAAAATAAATAATATTACTATACATAATTATCACTAACATTTTCAATGCATATTTAATGCGCTTGTTAATTTAAATAATAAATTTTGTAACAATTAATTTTAATTTAAATTATACAAATTATTTAATCCGTATATTTTTTAAAAATAAAAAATATTTACTATGACAACATTTTATTTGTATTACAAAATTTAATATATATTAAATAATTTTTTTTATTTTATAAGAGTAACGTGAATTAAATATGCATTAAATTTTGTAATAGTAACTTGAATTAATAAAAAATATTTAATGCATATTTAATGACAATTTTGCCCCTATCTTGTTTTTCTTTAAATTTAGTGTGTCTGCCTAATGTTTTCCGGTTTTACGCTTCCTTTCTTTCAGTTTTGTCCCGTTTGTGCTGGGTGGTTTTTGCAAGTTTGTTCGAAGTAGCCGTTCGGTGAAGGTTAAATATTGGTGGTTTCTGTCGTCTTTGTTGTTGTTCTTATTTCATCGGAGGTACACATTTTATCATTTTTTTTGGGTGTAGATCTGTTACAGAAGAAGTTGCTATTTAGTTAAATTTTGACGGAAGAAGTAATTCCGTAATTGATAAAAACTTCTTCCATAAGTGCACACTGCTTCTTCCAGAAGAAGTTCTTCTGAAAGAAGTTTACGGAAGAACTTCTTCCAGAAGTGCACACTGCTTCTTCCGGAAGAAGTTCTTCCGTAATCTGTATTGTTTATATTTTTTTAGAATTGTGTTTTTAAATTTGTGAAAAAAATTAATATATATGAATATTATAATTTATAATATTTGTATTTCATAATTTTGAAATTGTGGATAATTGGTTTAATTAGGTATAATAATTTAGGTATAATATTAAATGATTTAGGTAAAATAATTGTATTTTGTTGTAGTAGTAAAATGTTTAATTAGTTGTTAGTTATAGTGTAAAATTTACTTTATGTAAATAATTTAGTTTTACATTTTGAATGTAGTTGTATTAATTGTTAATATGCATGTTAGTTATTATTTAGTCAATTTTTAGTTGTGGTAACATGGTAATTTGTATGTACTTGTGTATGATGCATAATTTATTAATATGTTGTTAAGATAGACGAAGATTAATAGACGTATGACTATATGATGTCCCAAGAAGTTCATATGGATTATGATAATGAAGAAGAATGTGGTGTGAATCAACCACATGTTGATTGTTCAAATGCTTTTAACACCTGTCAGGTAATCATATTCATTAGTTTGAGTCATTTGGTTGAACGTATGTTTCGTATAAAAATTAATATGTCGGGGTTGCGTTGTAGGTCTTTGGTACTCGAGATGATGTTTTGCAGTGGGCTCGAACAGTTGCCCATGAAAATGGATTTGTTGTAGTGATTATGAGGTCTGACACAGATACTGGTAGCAGAGGAAAAAATTCATTTGTGTTAATTGGGTGTGAAAGGAGTGGTCTGTACAAGTGTAGGAATAAAGAATTTGTTAGAAGAGATACTGGGAGTAGGAAATGTGGTTGTCCCTTCAGGCTTCGTGGGAAACTAGTGCATGGAGGGGAAAGTTGGATGGTGAAGTTGATTTGTGGGATTCATAATCATGAATTGGTCAAGTGCTTAGTTGGACATCTATACGCTGGGCAATTGACCAAGGATGAAAAGAAAATTATTGCTGATATGAAAAAGTCGATGGTGAAACCAAAAAACATCTTGCTAACGTTGAAGGAGCACAATGCCAACAGTTGCACGACAATCAAACAAATTTACAATGCAACAAGTGCATATCGTTCTTCCATTAGAGGAGCTAATATTGAAATGCAACATCTAATGAAGTTTCTTGAACGTGATCAATACATTCATTGGCATAGATTGAAGGATGAAGTTGTGGTGCGTGATCTGTTTTGGTGTCACCTAGATGCAGTAAAGTTATGCAATGCATGTCATCTGGGGTTTTTTTTATAGATAGTACCTACAAAACAAACAGATACAGACTCCCACTACTTGACTTTGTTGGGGTGACACCAACGGCGATGACATTCTCTGCTGGGTTTGCATATCTGGAGGGTGAGCGTGTTAATAATATTGTATGGGCTTTGGAACGGTTTTGAGGTCTATTTTTAAGAAACAATCACCTTCCTGTTGTTATTGTCACTGACAGAGACCTAACACTGATGAATGCAGTGAAAACTGTGTTCCCGGAGTGTACAAACTTGTTGTGCAGGTTTCAAATCGATAAGAATGTCAAGGCCAAGTGCAAATCTTTAATCGGTAAAAAAAATGTCTGGGACTATGTGATGGATAACTGGGGTACTTTGGTTGATTGTCCATCCAAACAACAATTCGCTGAGTCCCTTCACAAGTTTCAAATTGCTTGTTCACCTTGGCCAATGTTCATTGACTATGTTAACTACACATGGATTATCCCACACAAGGAAAAATTTATTACAGCCTGGACGAATAAGGTCATACACCTAGGCAACACAACAACAAACAGGTATTAAAATCTTATTTTTTTCTAGTAAGGATTATTAATAAATGGTTTTTAATTGTTGTATATTTTTCATGTTTTTTGTGTATTTTAAATGTAGGGTTGAATCTGCTCATTGGACTCTAAAAAGAGTATTACAAAATAGCCTTGGAGACCTGTGTAGTGTTTGGGATGCCATAAACAACATGATCACGCTGCAACACGTTGAAATTAAAGCATCCTTCGAAACAGTACACATGTGGTTGGACATGTATTTAAAAAAACCTTATACAAGAGGCTTCTTGGAATGGTTTCAAGGAACGCTTTAAATGAGATTGCTGCTGAGGTTGAGCATCTATGTTATCTCGGCAACAATCCTTTTTCTTGTGGTTGTGTGATGAGAAGCACACACGGTCTTCCTCGTGGATGTGAGCTTTCTAGGTATACTGCTGGCAGCATCCTAGTGGATTCAGTCCATATGTTCTAGAGGAGACTTTGCTTTTCAGATCAAGGGTTATGTGAGGCCGAAGTGAGCATCAAGGAAGAGGTTGAGACCATATCTAAAAGATTTGAGGAACTTGATGTGTGTGGCAAAGTAACTCTCAAGAGTATACTTTGAGATATTGCATACCCTGATCAAAACTCTATGTGCCATCTTCCGTCAAAGGTCAACACTAAAGGTGCACCAAAGAAATCGATGAAAAGAAGGCAAATATCCACAAAGCATGATCTGTCTTACTGGGAGTATGTTGATGCTTTTCATTCTGTTCAAAGCAGCAACTCTTCAGTGAAACATAGTGCATCATCTTCTAAACCGCCGAAGCCAACAAGGATCATCCCGATGTTGGATCAATTTGCACCATTTATACAGGGTTTCATTCACAACGTTGTGGATGTGAAAGCGGACGGTAACTGTGAATATCGGTCCATTGCCGCTTTATTAGGGATGAGGGAAGATTCTTGGTCGTTGGTGCGCAACAAGTTGATTAAAGAACTTGGCAGATGGTTGCATGACTACACCAACCTCTTCGTGGCACAGAGAGATTTGAACAATTAAGGCTGCTCCTACTTGTTGATGGGTTTTCCAAGGTATGTTTTTAGGTTTTTTTTTTTAAGAACAAAGTTTAAATAACTTAGATGTGTATGTTTGCTTGATTCAGGTTAGTGTGAACAAGTGGATGGATATAATGGAGATGAGATATGTCATTGCATCATGGTATAACGTAATCCTTGTATCGTTGTCCCTACAACAAAGCATGACATTTTTTCCTCTTAAAATTCAACCACCACCCGATTCTTCTGTGCACCGCATGATATGTTTCGGTCATGTGTTTGGAAATCATTTTGTTCAAGTACATTGAAGGTAGTTAGTCTAAGAATTAGGCAATCACTTCCCTGGTTCATTTGAGTTAATAATGTTTGTTCACGCATAACAGGTTTATTTGAAAGACCGTTGTCCTTTACCGCCTCTAGCGTTGTTGTGGTCAACCAATTGTTATTCTCAGGCAAAGCAGTGACCAACTCCATATATTAGTAGAATGCAACAGTACACAAGCTTGATGTCATTCAAAAGAGACTATGTTGACCTAAATGAAGATTGAACATGCATTGTTTATCTAATTGTATTCATTATGCAATATAATTTGTTGTAAGCCATTAAAGGATAATTATTAAGTACTCGTTGCGTTAAGAAAAAAATTAGTTGGTGCAACCAAAATCAATTACGCATGTACGATACATCGTTGTCATAATTGACAACACATAATGATATGCATGCGTATTAAAGTTTGAGCGTGACACGACATTGAATGACTTGACAACACATTCTGATGCACGACATTGGTTTAGTAGGAAACATAAACACGGAACATGTTCATGCGTGTCTATTTTTTTGTAAAAAAAAATGAAGCAATCTGTTAGTGAGAACCATGTATATATATGAGACACGACAAATGCTAATAAATTACACATTATCTTGCTTTCACATACTCCCCCAACTGATACACAAAGTATGACATTTTTAGGAGAAACTAGCAGTCAGACGATTGTCAACTCAAGGTTGGGTTTCATTTTTCCAAATGGATCGATTATTCACAATGATAGTGGGGTTTACTTCCAAACTTCCACTTCGATGCTCATTCGAGTACCAAACAGCTGTGATTTTGCAAGCCTAAGAACTAGAATAAACAATACCCTTCAGCTAACCGACAAACAATTTTTGGATGAAATTCACTACCGCCATCCATTCACCCATACAGGTAACCAAATTCGCTTTTAATGTATGCAATTGATAAATGATGACGATGTCAACACAATGTTAATGTGTAATGATCAATTTTCGTGTGTTGGTCCGATTGAGTTATTATGCACCGTTGGAAGAACACCAGATGAAGTAATAAACTTACTTGAACGCACTATGACTCCTACTCATGACGCGCTCCTGTATTACGACGAGAGATGGAACATCCCACCCAGAACAAATTTGTAGGATGCGCGTTCACAGGAAAAAATCCAAATAAATTTGAAATTCCTTCAGGATGTACCATCGATGAATTGAAAGATTTGATAAAGCAAGTTGTACCTAAAGGGATTCCTCTCATGGAATTCACGAATCACAAACAGTAACACGATTGTTTTTTCGGCAACCAGGTAATTTTGAGTATTCAGATAAAGTTATAAAATATGAAATTAATGAGCTGAAAACCAACGATCAAGTGTTGAAAGTGTTAGTACAGTCTAACTACTGGAAAGAATATGGGCCAATAGAAATTTTAGTTGTTTTCACTAAACATGTTGTGGAATTTGAAGACGACGTGGTTGCCACGTCGCTAAACAACTGAATGCAACATTTCTTTTTTTTTTTTCATGTAACTTTTATCTATTTACAGCGTGTTTGAATTTCATAATAAAATTGAATGTGTTTTTTGAATGGTCCAAATATAATTTATTTTAATTGTTTCACCTTCAGACCTTAGGCATACTTTGTAGGGTCCAAATCCTTTTTTTTTTTTAAATATGTGCTCTTTTTTTGAGGTATTATTCGATGGAACTGATTCACGATATTATTTTTTTTGAGTTCTTTGACGTCCAAACATGAAAAATAGCACCCCTCCACTATTAGAAAATATACTTTCAACATCGGTTATTTAGAACATTCTACATCGGTTCTAAAACCGATGTTGAAAGTGCCAATGTTGAATGTATCAATGTTAACATCGGTTTTGGAGAACCGATGTTAACATGTATATGATAACATCGGTTCTCTAAATACCCGATGTTAAACACAATGAACAACAACAAAAAAAGTGTACGCATGATCAACGTTGACATCGGTTTTTCAGTAAAATCGATGTTAATATGTTATATTAACATCGGTTTTTTAGAAAACCCGATGTTAATGTATTCCATTAACATCGGTTTTGCTAGAAAACCGATGTCAACATTGATGATGCATACACTTATTTGGTGTAGTTCTTTGTGTATAACATCGGTTATGTGTACATAACTGATGTTAATATTCAAATGTTCATATCGGTTATTTATAACTAACCGATGTTAATGTACAAGAGTTGACATCGGTTATCTACAGATAACCGATGTTAAAATACAAACGCTGACATCGGTTATACACAAATAACCGATGTTAATATACAAACGTTAACATCGGTTTTCTATTACAACCGATGTTAAGGTTCATATCGACATCGGTTTTTGTAAATAACCGATGTTGTTTATGATATTAACATCGGTTTTTGTTAATAAACGATGTTGTTTTCAAGTATTTTTTTTATATATACTTTCTGTTTTTACAGTAAACCCAAAATTGTACCTGTCAAATGCAATTTCAGACCTAATTCACAGCAAATAAACATTTTATTCTGCTTTCAAACAGTTTTAATGATAATAAACATCAATTAATTGATTTATCATAAAGAACAATCATCAAATGAATTCAATGTTCATGTTACATAGAAAATGTAAAAAATGTTAAACCAAAGTAAACTAAAGCTAAAGATAATGTCCCTAAATCCTAGGCCTGATCTCTAACTCGGAGATAAAACTGTGCCCACTGGATCCGCAATGCTTTTAATCTCTCTGGGTCCAATGGTCTAGGATCGTTAAAATACTGCATGATGAAATAAATCATAATAAGTTAATAATGTAATACAAATTATAAATAAATCGATTTTGTTTGAAATAAACTTACCGCTTCCCAATTATTCCTAAAAGTTCCTAAAATAATGGTGGACATCCAGTGCATCACATAGTAGCTGAACTCAGTACTTCCTTTTTGTCTATTACACTAAATACATAATGAAATTTGGATATTAATTAAACAACTAGTGTACAGACACATAAAGAAATATATATAAGTGGAAGTTTTATGTAAATGACGTACCTTGACGACAATCCGCCTAGCAGAAGCCTTTGATTTAGGCTGTGGAGCATCATCAAGACCCTTGATAGCACTGTTCCATATGAGTAACAATTAAAAACTGGTGTTGTACGTTGAGGTATTACAATGCAAATGTATTGAAAAGAACATTAACCTATTAATAATCCCCTTAAGGTAGTTGTCTGGCCTGCTATGCAATGAACAAAACCAGACAACTAGGTGTTCCTTGGGAAGGATGACCACCATCTGCCAGTGTCCGCAGCAGTGGACTTACCCATTTAGGTAGGCTCCAAGATAGCATCGCGTTGTGAACTCTGCATCCAACTCTTTATGTAACTTTCAGACTCAAACTGCGATTGCCCAGACCTCTAAATGGACTGTGGCTTGAGGAATCCATAGATATCAGAATTCCCCACTCACATACATGTTTCAGTGAGATGCCTGTTTATGATAAGTCAAAGTTAAATATTTATGAATTGAAAGCCATAACTTAGGTAATTAAAAGCCTTTTAAATAAAGACTTACAGAATCCACAACTGTAACACTGATATGCTAAGACATTGACCACCGTGTGCGATTTCGGAGAGGTCTTTGTGCTTTATGTAGAGGGGGAAATCTGGATTAAAGACCCCGAACACGGTGGCATCTCATCTAACCTGATAAGGCCTCAAGAAAAGCTCTGGGATGGTCAATGTCATCAGATAAAGCGGATCATTGACCTCCGGATCCGGCTTCGGAGGTGGTTTTGCCAGAGACACAGCTACCTGTTCATGAAACAAAGTTAAATAGCCTAATTTGAGGCACACTTAATGAATTAATTTAAAAAGAAGAAACATATAGTAAGGACAATAAGTACCTGCTGTGATAAAGACTTGACCAGATGTGTCGGCCAAGAAAGGAAGGTGTGAAATGCCTATCCCACTAAGGAAACCTCATCAGTGGGTACAGGAACTGGAGCATCTGCATCTGTAAGCTCCTCCACACTCACCTTTACTTGGCCAGGCAACAAAGGAATGTTATGAACAACAGTGGATCCCTCATAAACTCTCCCCATGGCAACCAGGCGGGTAGGATTTGCTTCTATGTACAAGCCGCACCTATTAGAGTCACCCGTCTCAGGATCGTTTCCTGAGGGATCAACACAAGTCCCCTTTGTGCTCACTCGAGGACCGGAGGGACCAACCAGAGGCTCAGGAGGAACTGCAAGTCCCTGAGATTGCATCTGCGACTGAAGCTTGTTGAAGGATGCCATGACCTGCCTCGTCACTTTCTCTGTGATGGACTCCTCTAGCTGGTCCCTGATCTGCTGGGTCAGCTGCTGCAATTCGTCAGGAGGCAGGGAGGAAGCGCTGCGGGACGTTTGTGGAGCCGATCCAAAGTATTGCTTGATGGTGACACCGGCTCCAGCAGCACGGACACGTCCAGGGTGCTCTAGACGTCCAATAGCAGCGGCGAGAACATCCTGACGTCCATGGGGGACGAACGATCCCTGTGTGGCCTGCTCCTCAAACGAGTCCTGCACAAAAAACACACAGTGGTACATGACATTCTCAAAATATTGAAACATAATTGTAATGGTTAGTTGAAAATGACTTACAATCTTCTCAGCAATTTCCTTTACGACCTCAGTCGTCATCTCCCCTGTCTTCTTTGTGCGGGCCATCTTCCATTTCACGTGGCATCTGACCGGGGATGGAGGGTCGATGATGCCATCAACGCTTCTTGACTGTGCAACTTCCTCCAACTTCTTCTTCGTCTTCTCAGCCAGGAGCTTCTGCTCCAAATAATCATAACCCCTAGGAGACAAAACGTTGGGGGCAGTATTCTGCTTCTGGATGGCCTGTGCCTTCATGCGCACATCCTGAAAAAATTAAACAATAATGTTTGAAATGGGTAGAATGAAGTATAACAACATCATGTTTAATATGAAAAACAACTTAAATGGCAAGGAACATACCTCCCAAGAAGGGTCTCTGCAAGTCTGGCAAAACTGGGCCCATTTTTCCTTGCTGATGCCGTATTTCTCACAGACAGTGTCCTCGACACCGTCCAGATCGGCTGCAAGGGCCTATTTCCTCGTGAGGTCTGATTTAAACTGCCTCCATCTCTCCCCCATGGTCTGTAGTAACTTCCTTTTCGTCCTACTGTTAGAAGCCTCTGGGATATCAAATTCCGCCTGAAAACATCAAATAAAGTTTATTTGTTACGATAATGTATTTTTTGGCTATTAATTAAACAAAATCAAATAAGAAAAGATAAATACCTGAATATCCTCCCAAATCAGGTCCTTCTGAGCAGTAGGGACCTCCTTCCAGTTCTCGTAGGTGATGTCCACCTTATCACGTGCCACAATCCCCAAATATGTTCTTAATTTCTTCCTGTGGCGACCGTCGGCCTTCCCGGCAGCAGGATCAACATGCACCACTGGTCTCTCAGCACCAGGTGGTCTAGTGGACAACGATTGTAGACGTGAGGCTTTGCGTGTCCGCTTCATGGCAGACGGCGAAGCCGATGCGTCCGAAGTAGGAGGAGGAAGGGGAGGAGGAGGAGGAGGAGTGGAGCCAGGTGGAGAACCCATGATCTTTTATACAATAACATACAAAATAGGATTAATGAAAAGAGGATCAGCCATAAGTTTTTTTTGGAAGGCAAAAGTATAATATTATTAAACAAAACCCCACCACAGAAGGAGACAAGACAAATTAACCAAAGGACTCCGAAAGATTGGTAGTTGTGCTTTTTAATTGTGATTTGGGGCAACCATGTTATAAAAAGTCTATTACATGTAATCAACAGTCAATGTATGCTTGATGGAATATAAATACTATATCTTCAGAAATACACATGTACATGGCATCCTTAGGACTTCATCCATGATTTCTTTGATATTGATTTTCTTTTTTGCAGAAAACAAAGAGGGGAACGAGCAACAATTTGAAGGTTGTACATTCAGGAACTAAAGAATTCAAAATAGCTAGTAATAAGAGGGATTTGTTTTTGGGATTTTCTGAGCACCAAGAGCGGCTACGCAAGAAGCTTGCACTTGAGGAGGGAAGAATATTTGCAGCTAATGAACAACTCTCTTAACTATTTATCCTTCAGATTTTATTGTTTCTTTTTGCTAATATGTAAATATAAATAGTATAAGGCTATGGCTTATGGACATGGTCTTTTTTACCCCTAACAATCTTAGAAGTAAATATAGACCATGTTTTTACGCCATAGCCTTATACTATTTATATTTACATATTAGCAAAAAGAAACAGTAAAATATGAAGGAAAAATAGTTAAGAAAGTTGTTCATTAGCTGCAAATGTCCTTTCCTCCTCAAGTGCAAGCTTCTTGCGTAGCCGCTCTTGGTGCTCAGAAAATCCCAAAAACAAATCCCTCTTATTACTAGCTATTTTGAATTCTTTAGTTCCTGAATGTACAACCTTCAAATTGTTACTCGTTCCCCTCTTTGAGAATGAGGAGTATCTTCATAAGACTTCATCCAGCTGATTTTTGTCGCCAGTTTCATCATCCACCACCCTTTTCTTCTCTACCTTCTCACGTTTGTTGTTGTTAAACCCATATTTATGCCTTCTTCCCTTCATGTCTTGTTTTATCACAACTTTAGCCGAATTTCCTATCTTCAGCACAGTTGAATCTCCTGTCTTATTCTCTAATGACACACTTTGATGGCCTGTATCTCTTTTCTTCGTATGTTCTAGTGGTTCAACTTTAGAATGCATAGAGCAATCATAATTTTCCAGTGACCACCAAAGGCTTTTGCATCAGCGTTGACACTCTCTACCTTCTTTGGTTTATGCTTCTGTGTTGCATTCTGTGCTTCCTCCTTATAATTCTCAGATTTATTGGAGGTCTCACTAGAAGGATCAGCACCAATCTGTGCCTGTTCCAACTCTACCAGCTCAATATCTTTCGTTTCACCTTTGTTTTTGTAATCTACACTGTAATTTACAAAACAAAAGTTGAAAGGAAAGATATTGAGCTGGTAGACGAGGAAGAAGCACAGATTGGTGCTGATCGTTCTAGTGCAACCTCTAATAAAGTTGAGATTTATAACGAGGAAGCACGGAATGCAGCACAGAAGCATAAACCAAAGAGGGTGGAGAGTGTCAATGTTGATGTAGAAGCCTTTGGTGATCACTGGAAAATTCTGATTGCTTTATGCATTCTGAAGCTGAAGCACTAAAACATACGAAGAAAAGAGATACAAGCCATCAAAGTGTGTCATTGGAGAATAAGACAGGAGATTCAACTGTGCTGAAGATAGGAGATTCGGCTAAAGTTGTGACAAAACAAGACATGAAGGGAAGAAAGCATAAATATGGGTTTAACAACAATAAACGTGAGAAGACAGAGAAGAAAAAGGTGATGGATGATGAAATTGGCGACAAACATGAGCTGTATGAAGTCCTAAGGATACCATCTAAAACAAAAAACCGATGCCTCAATCAGAGAAAAATGTAGTTGTCACTTACTTGCTTTGGTGACCTCTGTCTCTGCAGAAAATTGCATTAGACGATGTTAATCAATTCTCCTTCATCATGATCATTTCGATTAGCATGAACGTCGTCAGCTTCTTCTTCTCCGACAACGTTACGAGTGATTTGAGCGGTCAAAGGACTAACATAGGTGTCTATGTATGAATCATCATCTTCTACATTAACACCAATTGTTTTGCCCTGCAAAACCATGCACCACCTTTCATCACAAGGGTCTTGCACGTAAAATACTTGTCTAGCTTGTTCTGCCATGATGAAAGGGTCATTGTGGTAACCAAGTTTCTTTAGGTCTACCAGCGTAAATCCTATATCATCGGTGCGCACACCGATGTTGCTGTCAACCCATTTACATTTGAAAACACATACCATAAATTTCACATAGTTAAGCTCCCAAATTTCATCAATGAACCCAAAGTAAGGGATGAAAGCTACACAGGGATTGGCGTCATTGACACTTGCAAAGTGTTGAGATTCAACCCTTAGGGTGACCCCGCTGTTCTGCATTGTACTTTTTTCATCTTGTGCTTTTGTGTAAAATGAATACCTGTTTATGTCGTATCCTTGCGAGGTTATAACATTTCTTTTAGGCCCATCTGCTAGCTTTCTTAATGTTTCTGAAGCATTCTCATCTGCAAACATTGTATCTTTAAACCAATCACAGAAAGTCTTGTTATGCTTTTTCAACACCCAATTCTTTGACATTTTCGGATTATTCTGTTTGACTAAAGCTTCATGCTTAACTATGTATGGCAAAACTTCATTACTGTTGTTCAAGACATACAGGTGAGCTTGTAACAAATCTTCTACACTTGGAGTGATCACATGCAGTCCTCTTGAACCCTTACCACCCACTTTGTCATCATACCGAGACTCAGGAAGGCCAACAGGTTTAGCCTTCTCTAAGTATTCTGAACAAAATTCATTGGCTTCTTCTGCAATGTACCTCTCAACAATAGATGCTTCTGGACGATATAGATTCTTTGTATACCCTTCTAAGATCTTCATGTATCGTTCAACCGGGTACATCCACCGTAGATAAACAGGACCACAACATTTGATTTCTCTGACCAGATGCACAATCAAGTGAATCATGATGTCAAAAAAAGCAGGGGAAAAATACATCTCCAACTGGCACAGTATAATTGCGACCTCATTTTCCATCTCATCAAACATGACTGGATCAATGAATTTGCTACATATAGCATGGAAGAAAAAGCACAGGCGAGTTATCATTAACCAGACTTTGTTTGGCAAGATGTCTCGTATAGCCACGGCTAACAATTGTTGCATGAGCACGTGACAATCGTGAGACTTTAACCCTACAAGCTTAAGCTCCTTCAACTGCACAAGGCTCTTAATATTTGAAGAGTATCCTTGTGGAACCTTCACCCGACGAAGACACTGACAAAAACTTATCTTCTCCTTCTTGGACAAAGTATGGCAGGCTGGGGGTAGGTAAATTTTCTTCCCATCAGACCTTGGATGCAACTGTGATCATATACCCATATCAGCTAGATCTTGACGGGTATTCAAGCCATCCTTCGTCTTGCCTTGAATGTTAAGGAGCGTCCCAATCACACTGTCACAAACATTTTTCTCCACATGCATAACATCAATACAAAGTCTAACGTCAAGATCACACCAGTACGAAAGATCAAAGAAAATGGACCTCTTCTTCCATATGCAACTCTGACTTTTATCCTTCTTTTGGGTCTTCCCAAATACAGTATTCAGGTGTCGAACCCGCTGATATACCTGCTCACCAGTCAAAGGTATCGGCGCAATATCATGCTCTTGACTTCCATTAAAAGCTTTTCTCAGTCGTCTGTAAGGATGATTGGGTGTTAGAAAGCGGCGATGCCTACTGTAGACAGTTTTTCTCCCATGTTTAAGTTGTATGTAACTTGTATTTTCTTCACATATGGGGCATGCATGATGACCCTTAACACTGTAACCGCTGAGATTCTCATATGCTGGAAAGTCATTAATGGTACAAAAAAGCATTGCACGTATTTCAAAGGTCTCCTTGCGAAACGTATCAAACACTACAACCCCCTCGTCCCACAACTATCTCAAATCTTCAACCAACGGACTTAGATAAACATCAATGTCATTTCCTGGCTGTCTTGGGCCCGATATCATCATAGACAACATCATGTATTTTTGCTTCATGCACAACCAAGGAGGCAAATTGTAAATTACTAGCAGAACTGGCCATGAACTGTGTTGAGTGCTTAAGGTGCCATATGGATTCATTCCATCACTGGCTAGTCCAAGTCTAAGATTTCTTGGCTCACTCCCGAAATCCGGATACAAACCATCAATCTTCTTCCACTGTGAGCAATCAGCCGGATGACAGACCATTCCATCAGAAATCCTTCCATTTGCATGCCATGTAAGGTCTTTTGCGTCATCCTCATTAGAAAAAAGACGCTTAAACCTTGGAATGATTGGAAGATACCATAAAACCTTCGCTGGGGGGCCCTTGTTGGAGTTGTCATCAGAACTACTTTCTTCTTCATCCTTCACTTTGTACCGTGAAGTCCCACAGATAGGGCATTTGGACATTTCTTGGAATTCATGCCTGTACAGTATGCAATCATTGGGGCAAGCATGAATCTTCTGATACTCCATACCCATCGGACACAATATTTTTTTCGCCTTATAGTAACTTTTTGGCAACGTGTTGTCCTCTGGAAGTAGATTGTGCACTACCTCAAGCAGTGAGGTGAAACTTTTGTCACTCCACCCATACCTGGCCTTCACATTAACCAAACTTAACACAGCAGACAACAGGGTTATGGAATTCTTGCACCCTGCATACAAAGGCTTCTTAGAATCACTCTGCAATCCTTCATACACAGGGGCGTGTGCTTGTTGGAAAGACTCTAGTCCAAGGTCACGAATCATGTCCTATAACCGATCTTCCATTTCTACATCAAATGATTCAGTTTGGGACCCACTCTGCATGTCTGTGACTTCACCATGTCATATCCACGTCGTGTAATTCTTCTTAATCCCATCACACAATAGATGGTCCCGTATGTCATCCAGTAATTGTCGTCTTCCATTCAAACAGTTGATGCAAGGACAATAATATTTTACTTCTTCATTCGGTCGACCTCTTTCTGAAGCAAATTGCAAGAACTGTTCGACGCCATCCTCATATTCTGGGCTCATGCGACTTTCATTCATCCAACTTCGATCCATCTAAGCAATTCCATGCATGAAAATCTCACTTTTTTATTTATAGGTGTGGCGCTATCCCATTTAGGAAAACTGTCTTTTATGTTAGCTTCAAACGTCAGGGTTACCATTATTTACAAAAATTTGACTAAATTTCGGCAGCATTTCGCATTGGTCTCCAAGTACACGACATGACATCGGTCAAATGAATTTCCCGATAATCAAGTATGCACTCAGAGAACAATATGAAATGCATTGAACCGAAATTTAATCAAATTAATGAAAATAATAATAACCTTCACGAATGAATCTAACACTAAAATACCAGTCTCCCCAAACTGTCCAAACGAACAATTCAAGACTAAATACAATGACTAATGCAAACTGTCCGCAAGAGTCATTGCATTCAGTCTCAAACGGGAATCTAAGGTTCACTCAGCATGAACAACAATTGTTTATATAGCAAATTACACTGATCACATACAAGAACATACAAAAGGTAAAATTCAATTACAGACAAATATAGACATCAGCAGTTGATTATGTAACTAATTTAAAATGCTGGGTTTGAAGGGTGCTTATGCTTTATTATTGTAGTTGGGTATATGTGTGTGTGTGGGTGTGTTTGTGGTTCCTTCAGGTTTGACGCTGCACAAACTCTTGTGTCAAGGTTCCTTCACGTTTCTTCTTTTTTCGAGGATGAGGGTGAGAGCCCCGTCGAGTCTGATGAAATAAAAGTCCAAACTTGGAGCAGCCAACACTACAGGAACGAACCTGTAGTTGTTGTTGCTGCTCCATGGTTGCAAAAGTATTCTAGTTTTGATGACCAGAGTGGGGAGCAGCCTCTGCTTTTGCCCATTCGAAGCTTGAAATCTCGCTTATCTGAAAAAGATATTGATGTTCAATCTCTGAACATGTCAATGAGTTCTAAAAGATTTTCAAGCTATTCGAATAGAAAAGCAGAAGTTGAAGCTGTTGATGTTGATGTTGACGTTGATGTTCAATATCTAAATAGGTCAACAACCTTCAAAAGGTTTTCAAGCAATTCAAATAGAAATGCAGAAGTTGAAGCTGATGCTGCTGATACAGATGTTCAATCTCTAAATAGGTCAACAATTTCTCAAGGATTTTCAAGCAATTCCAATAGAAAAGCTGAAGTTATAATGTTGTCTTCAAACACTTATGTTATAATGTTGTCTTCAAACGCAGAGGATTCAGTGAGGAAGAAGGGCTTCTATAAGTCTTGTCGTCCACCACCTCCGCCACCGCCACCAATAATGTTTCAGAAATCAATGTTCATGAAGCCAAGGTTCGATGGTTCATCCAACAAAGCACCTTCCTTCAATAAGGAGTTGAAGAGATGCTTCACAAGTGAGAGAACCACACCAGTGGGAAAGAAAAGTCATGAAGAAAATAAATCCATGCAAGGCACATTGTTTAGAAGTAACAAGTTCATGGGGCATGCAAGCGTGCCTCTTGTGTCACAGCCAGTTGAGAAAGAAAGCCTTCTTGTCGAATCTGATGATGATGATGACGACAATGACACAGAAACCGAGGACCAAGACGTTCAAGGAGGAAGAACCGTTGCTCAGAACAATGACAGGGGAAAGGGTCCACCTGTTATTGGTGGAGAAAGTTCAAAAATAAATGGTGATGAAGGACCAGATGTGGATAAGAAGGCTGATGAGTTCATTGATAAGTTTATAGAGCAAGTAAGGCTTTAGAGAATTGAGTCAATCAAGAGGAGTACAAGGATTGCAAGAAACTCTTCAAGGTAATAATATTAAAGATGGATACATATCATATCCTTCTATTTACTACATTAGTTAAATGGAATGTAATTAAATTGACGTGGATGTTTATTTCCACAGCTTAAGGTTGTAATTGGATTGCTGTCCTCTTCCCCTCCTAATTTCCTATCTATGGTATAGACAGATTTACTGATTTTACCTGTGCTTTGCTATAACTTCAAATTTTTTTTGTGTATTTTCAACTTTTTGCTGTGTGGGTGTGTGTGTGTCGCAGTCTGTGTGTGTGTGTGGGGGGGGTTGTCTGTGTGTATGTGGGTGTGTGGCTGTCTGTCTGTGTGTGTGTTTGTGTGTCTGTGGCTGTGTGTGTGTGTGGGTATGTGTGGGTGTGTGTGTGTGTCGCTGTGTTTGTGTGTGTATGGTTATGTATGTGTATGTGTGTGTGGCTATGTGTGTGTGTGTGTGTGTGTGGTTATGTATGTGTATGTGTGTGTGTGTGTGTGTGTGTGTGTATGTATGTGGGTGTGTGTGTGGATGTGTGTGAGTGTGAACAACACAACCTGCATTTCAAAGATAGCTTTAGGGGAGGACTATTCACAAATACAACACTTTATCTACCAAACAATGGTATTGGGCTTACAAATTCATTATTTGTTACAACAATATATCAAATAGTTCTAAAAGTATACCAGTAATGCATACAAACAATTTGACAGTAGTTTTCGAATAAAACATATAAATACCTGAGTTCGAATAAAACAATTTGACCGCAAGACCAGTTTTAATTAATTTTGAAACAACAATGACCTCTGGCTTCTAAACAATGCCTATCACCACAGGATAATTTCAAAGTCAACAGAAGCACAATAAATCTTATCATAATAATAAAAGGAAGAATTTTGTAATGACTTATTACAAAAAGAAAATTATGTGAAGCCGATATAATGTTTACGAACATGCTAAAATGGTAGGAAATAACAAATTATGACTTCTGTATTATATGTTCCTCTGACTCTGGCCCGGTTGTATCATTACCAAAAATTTAGAAAATTACATTCTTGTTTTAATATCTTCTGATGGGCAATAAGGTGCTGGAACCTTTATGTCTTCTAGACAAGGTAAGAGTTTTAAAAAAAATCCCATTCCCTCTTAGGAAAGTAGCCACAACACTCAGTTGAGGGCAGTGTCAGTAAGTCATTTTGATTTGGAACAGAAATGATTTCTACTGCAAGCAGAAACTAGTAGTGATCTGTTTGTGTTTAATCACTACAAAATATTAAATCCTTTTGATTTATGAGTTTCTCAAACTTGTTTATTCACTTCATGCAGAACTAGGAAACTGTTGTGGAGCAACCGAGTGAGTCCTAATGTTATATACTCCTTACAGCACATGCATAGTGACACATCAACATTAGCTGTTGGCGGAATAGATGGTATCTTGAGATTGCTAAATCAGAACGATGGCAGTGTTGTTTCGAGTTGTGTTATGGGAGATAAATTGTTTTCACTAGATCCTCTGTTTTTGAATAATAAATTGTAACCTTTTTGGATTCTTTTTTGACAACATAGTTTTCACTCTAATTCAAATTTTTGAGAATAGGACACAGAGTAACATTTTTGTAGTAAATGTGAAAACAAAAAATCCTGACTTGCTCACAACAAACGATCCTTTATTTGTCTTGCATTCTGCATTCATACAAATATTTATGAAAACAAAGGCAATTGTTCAATGCATACCTTGGAATGTATTTGCATCAATTATTACAAAATTTATTAGCATATATTCAATGTATATTTTGGAGTGTAGAGTGGGATCCTTGGGGTGTTCCAGATGATTACAGATGTAAGGTGATTGAGAATGATGCACCAGTTCCCAAGCATGTTCCTCTCCCTATAGAATTTGACAAGACGCTAGAGGCACTTTGATAGAACCAGCAGGGCTACTGGCTTCGAGGGCCTGCTCCCTTAAGAAGAAGAAGAAGCAGAAGAACTAAAAAGGAGAGGAATTCTGTGTTTTTCATTGATTTCCCACTTGCTTTATTACATGGCTATTTATTATGATTCCTTACTAACAGAATTTGTCTCTTTGTGATTACAGGAATATTACAAAATGCCCAAAGGAAACGCCAGACGATGAGACTGTTAATGAATTAGAATAAATTTGAATGAATCTGATTGATAAGAAGGAGCCCAAGTATTTGACTGCATGAAATGGGAATAAGTCCCTCAATACAGAATGACATTCACAGAAACAGACTTACACTTATAAAACAGGAACAGAAATAGTGCAGGTACTTGGAGGGGTGGTGGGTGGGCTTCCTCCCTTCCCAAATGTTACTCACAATTCTCTGTCTTTCCCCTCTCCACTCTTCTCCCTTTATCCCATTCCCATTACTCAAATCTGTTTCCTGGCCCTAGATGCCATGTGGACAGGTTGTTACAAGCCACTCTCTCTATGTACTGATGACACTTCCCTTGCACACTGCCCAAAACAGCCTCTAATCTCCTACATTCCCTCCTAGTTTTCTTTATACCCACCCACTTGTTATGGATGAATATGTTTCACTGGTGCTGCAAGTGGCCAGCTCCAAGGAGTATCATGCTTTGTAATTTGACAACTGAGGATGCTCTTAACTGCAACTGTAATAACTAATGAAGGGGGTCTGGGGATTAAAGAAATATCTAAATTCAATGTAGCTTTGCTTGGCAAATGGATATGGGCCTTAGCTTCTGGTCAGCAGCATTTATGGGCTAGAATCATTAACTCCAAATATGGAGGTTGGACATAGTTCCAGTTTGGACGAGAGTAAAGGGGATTTTCCTACTGGTGGAGGGACTTGAGGAAGCTTTATCATCAGAAATGTGGCTATCCAAGAAATGTGGCTATGTCTTCACTTGGAGGCTCCTCAAGGACAGGCTCCCCACTAAGGGTAATCTCTTAAGAAGAAATGTGGCTATCCAAGAGGCTGTTTGTCCTCTCTGTGGTCAAGTGCAGGAGGAAGTGGGTCATCTCCTCTTTAATTGTAAAAGGAAAATAGGTCTATGGTGGGAATCCATGAGATGGATTCAGGCTGTAGGACCTCTTCCAGCTTCCCCAGCAAGCCATTTTGCCCAATTTTGTGATGGGTTTGGTGCAGACATAAATGATAGCAGTTGGTGTGGGTGGTGGGTTGCTCTAACTAGTGCTATATGACAGCATAGGAACCTCCTGATCTTTCAAGGAAATCCTTTTGATTCCTCCAAAGTCATGGAAGAGGCTATGTTTCTAGTTTGGTCTTGGCTAAAACCTAGAGACAAAGGCTTCAACACTAGTTTTAACCACTGGTCTTCCAACATATCAGACTCCTTTGGTTCATCTATATGGGGTTGCCTTTCCTGCTGGGTTAGTTTGGGTTTTCTTTTGGAGGGCAGCACCAGAGGTGCTTTGTATTTCCTTTCATTCACTACCCCTTGTACTGCTTACATTATCTTAATAATATATTATATTTTCTGCCTTAAAAAAAACTCTACAAACAAAATATCCTACTTCGTATTTAATAAGCAATCAACAGACCTTTCTATTTCTATTTTTTACACGTTTAAAACTCAAACATATAAAATATAAAATATATAACAAACTAACATAGATAAAGACAAAAAAAAGAAAATATAAACTCACCTCATTTTTTCACTAGAAGGAACAGATTGTACGAAGGATAGAGGTTGAGATATTCCAGTGGTTGTAACCTATGAACAAAGAAGCTATCAGTAAAGCAATAAATAATTATACCCATTTGAATTCAGTTTAATTTTTTATGACAATATTGAACGCAGCTGCAAGTAAAAATGTTATTATGATCACAAATAAATATCAATCAAATTTGGTAACTAACTTAAGCAATTTGGTCTTCAAGTTGGTGTGTATCAAGCAACCAAATTGACTGGTTCAGAACTTTATTTTTCAATATTAAGGATAAATTTACCTAAATATTAATTTCTCAAACTAAATTGAAAATTTTAAAAGTTAATGATTAAATTCATTTTTGTAATATGAAAAGGATTTAAATTGATTAATAGAACTAGTATGAAAGCCACCAAATTGATGCAGTGCAATTTCTAGAACAGCACAACAATCTTATAACCTTGACAAATTTTTGCAGTTTCCTTGACAAGTAAAGACAAGTCAAACATCACCATGGATGCTTTGCATTGTGACTCAACTTGAGGAAACCAACCAAATGATGAAAATGGTTCCGGTTTTGATTACTACATGCATTCCAAGCTCATTGACTGATAGCTGTCAAATCAACCTTGAGAGGAACTATTCTGATGACTCCCCTATTATCCTCAAATCCAAGATCATTGACTGGGGCCCTAAGCCTTTTAATGTCTTTGATGTCTGGTTAAAGATGAAGCACTACCAGCAAGTGGTGAAGGATTGCTGGTCTGCTTATCAGCCCATGGGGTGGGGGGGCTTTGCCTTAAAAAACAAGCTTAAGAACCTTAAACACAGGTTGAAAAGATGGAGTAAGGAGAATTCAACAGATATATATACTCAAATAAAGCACCTCCAACAGAATATGAATGAGTTGGAGAATTCTATGTCATCTCAGCCTTCAGAGCAACAAATCAAGCAGCTGAAGGAACTTCAATCTAAGCTATGGGAAAAGGCTAATCTCCATGAATGTATCTTGAGACAGAAAGCTAGAAGTTGATGGGTTAAAGAGGGGGACAACAACAGTTCGTATTTCCACAAACTAATCAATTACAGTAGGAGGAGAAATGCTATCAGGGGTTTGTTGATTGATGGTTCTTGGGTTGAAGACCCTCTCTTGGTTAAGGCTGAGGTTTTACAGCACTTTCAAAATAGATTCCATGAACCTCAGCTTCAAAGACCTAACCTAGATGGAGTGCATTTCAGTGTCTTATCTGCTTTTCAAAAAGATAGCATGGTAGAACCTTTTAAAGAAGAGGAGATCACTTGTGCTGTGTAGACTTCTCCCCTTGGTGGAAGGATCTAAGAGCTGTTTTCCAGCAGCAGCATAGCAACAGTCTCATCAATAATATGAGGTGGAAGGTGGGTGATGGGGTCCGGATTAGGTTTTGGAAGGATAAATGGAGAGAAGGAGACTTAACCCTACAAGACAAATACCCAGCATTGTACCAAGTGAGTACACAGCAGAACCACTCCATCAACTCAATGGGCCTCTTAGTTGATAACAGATGGGAATGGAAATTCCAATGGAGGAGAAATCTCTTTGATCATCAAATTGGTACAGCGACAGCTTTCATGGCAGACATTGAAGATGTTCACATACAACCTTCAAGTAGGGACCTTCTTTTATGGAGTGCTGACTCTGGTGGTTCTTATACCACAAAGTCAGCTTACAATCTCTTAAAGGCTGAGGACAGACATGCTTCTAAAGACGGCGCTTCCAAGATTATTTGGAGTTTGAAAATTCCACCAAGACTGACTGCGTTTTCTTGGAGAATCTTCAAGAACAAATTACCTACCAAGGATAATCTAAGGAGGAGACATGTGGAATTGCCTTCTTATAATTGTCCTCTCTATGATACGAAAGAAGAAATTGTTGGTCATGTCATATGTATTCATGTATAAAAACTAGGAATGTTTGGTGGGACATTTTGAGTTGGGTCAATAGAGTGGGTCCTTTCCCCATTGAACCTAGATATCATTTTATGCAATTTTTTAATAGGAGTGGGAAAACCTCAGTAGACAAGACATGGCAAGTGTTATGGGTAGCTCTATCTATGACTATTTGGAAGCATAGAAATTCTCTAATATTCAAAAATCAGACTTTTCGCCCCGAAAAAGTCATGGATGAAGCTTTATTCCACACTTGGTCTTGGTTAAATTGTATGGAGCAAGATTTCCGTACTCATTTTAATCAGTGGTCTGTTAGATTGAAGGAAGAAATGTCGTAGGGTTGTTTGATTGTTGGGTATCCAGCTACTGTGCTTTTATCTATAGTAGTTGGGTAAGTGGAGGTGGAACTTATTCCAGCATGAAGGGCAGCTGTGGGCAAGAGTCTTGCAATCCAAATATGGAGGGTGGAGAGGTCTAGAAGAAGAACCTGGCAGCAATAAAGATTCATTGTGGTGGAGGGACCTAAAGCTAATCTTTCAAGCCTCACAAAAGGGCGAGCAACTCAAAAAAGGAACCATGTGGAAGGTAGGGAGAGGTGACAGGGTTAAATTTTGGGAAGACGAATGGATACAAGGTGAGGCCTCATTAATCACAAAGTATCCAAGACTGTATGTAGTCTCCCAACAATAGAATCAAATAATACAAAAGTTGGGAGAATTCAAGGATAATGTATGGGAATGGAACTTGTCATGGAGGAGGCCGTTGTTTGATAATGAGATAACAATGGCTTCAAATTTCCTAACGGACATTGGGACGAATACAATACAGAGAAACAGAAAGCATGAGTGGGTGTGGAAGGAGTATCAAAGCGGAAAATTCACAGTGCAGTCAGCTTATAAATTATTGACAAGGGAAGCAGTTGAGGGGGAAAGGGATCGAGCATTTGAGGAGCTGTGGAATTTAAAGGTGCTAAGCAAAGTTGCAGTTTTTGCTTGGAGGCTTCTTAGAGATAGGCTGCCTACTAAAGTTAATTTGTACAGGAGACAAGTAGAGGTTGCGGATACAAGCTGTCCATTTTGTGGAAATATGGAAGAGGATGCAGGGCATTTATTTTTTCACTGTAGCAAAATCCTCCCCTTGTGGTGGGAAACACTATCTTGGCTGAATATTTCAGTAGCTCTACCGATTGACCCAAAGCAACATTTTCTCCAACATGGTTCCATAATGGTTGGTGGCACAAGGATTAATAGATGGAAGTGCTGGTGGCTTGCTGTAACTTGGACAATATGGCAGAAAAGAAATAAGATTATCTTCAACAATGAGTCCTTGGACAAAAACAAACTGATTGATGATACGTCTTTTCTTTTGTGGACATGGTTATCAAATCTGGAGAAAGGCTTTGCAGAACACTTCAATCAATGGTCTACTAATATCAGACAGGGCTTTTTGTACTAGTATATTAATCTGGAGAAAGGCTTTTTGTACTAGCAATTCATTTTAATTATGGCAGGGTGTAGCCTTTTTGGTTCCTAATCAGAGTCTATTTTAGTCTGATCTGGAACCAGATTATGGCCATCCAACTAATTGAATCTCAAGTACCTCTGGTACTTTTCTCATATATATGAATATATATAATTATATTTGCTGAGCAAAAAAAATATCTATAGTAGTTGGGTTTGGCAGGATTTGCCTTTGTATGTATTTTCTATTTTCAGTACATCTAGTACTGAACTATTATTAATATAATTAATTTTTGCTGTGCAAAAAAAAAAAAAACCAGACCAACTTTGGAATAGGATTCTGGTTTCTAAATACAATGGTTGGAGGGGTTTGGGTCAGGGGCCTAGAAAGCTATACTTCTCTACTTGGTGGGCTGACTTAAGGGTCATCATAATGGAAAGGAAAAACATGCATTCCTGAGTCTAAATTAGCTCTGTCTGGTACTTTATCTATTCTAATATAAATTATCTTTGCTTTCCAAAAAAAAATGCATTCCAAGCATCATCATAGCTCAAACCACTACACTCTTTATCAGACAAGGCACCACACTGGACAGGAGAATGGGACCCTATTTTGAAATCCCTCCAGCATGTCTCATAGCACTTGTAAGCAACTATAATGACTTAGTATCGTCTTAGTCTAATTTAAATCTCCAAATTCACAGAAACATGAACGGGTAACAAAATATATTGTTTGGAAAAACAATCATATTGCCTAGTCTCAGCTTACTCAAATATCAATCATATTAGTTAGTCTAACTAGGGTTTCGAAACATCACAACAGAGATAGACCATTGAACAATGGATTTTCATCATTAACATACAACAGAGACATACCTTCGATGGCTTCCCTGGGAGTCTTTAAGCCAAGCACAATGGACTTCCAAAATCGAGTCCCACCCTTTCCGGGACTTGATTTTTTCCTAGTTTTCTTCGACCTGCGAAAGTGAGCAAATGTTCAAATGAGGAACGCCTAATGTTAAAACCAAAGGACGTACCTCAAAAGATAAGTGCCAGACACGCACTCCATAAACACGAACTCGACAATGTGGTTGCAGTCACGGAAGCGCAACCCAATTTGCAACAAACACGAACTCAGGCAGAAGGAGAAACAACAAGAACGCCCTGGGAGTACCCTTTCCGGGACTCTTTCCTTTCCTAGTTTTGTTCGACCTGCGAAAGTGAGCAAATGTTAAAACGAAGAACGCCTAATGTTAAAACGAAAGGACGTACCTCAATCGATAAGTGGCAGAGACGATCTCCACAAACACGATCTCCACAATGTGGCTGCAGTCACGGAAGCGCAGGCCAGTTTGAGACAAAGACGAACTCAGGCAGAAGGAGAAAGAAGAAGAACGATAGGGTTCAAGCGCGCGGGTTGTGCGATTTCAGAATTTTAATATATAATGATAACAACATCAGTTTTTTAAAAATAACCAATGTTAACATCAACTACGTAACATCGGTTTTCTTAAAACCGATGTTAACATCGACTCGATAACATCCGTTTTTACAAAACCGATGTTAACAACAGTATACTAACATCGGTTTCGGAAAATTACTTGGTTGCCGAAAAAACAATCATCTTACCGTTTGTGATTCGTGAATTCCATGAGGGGGAATCCCTTTAGGTGCAACTTGCTTTGTCAAATCCTTCAGTTCATCGATGGTACATCCTGAAGGAATTTCAAATTTCTTTAGATTTTTTTCTGTGAACGCGCATCCTATAAATTTGTTCTAGGTGGCATGTTCCATCTCCCGTTGTAATACAGGAGCGCGTCATGAGTAGGGGTCATAGTGCATTCAAGTAAGTTTATTACTTTATCTGGTGTTCTTCCAACGGTGCATAATAACTCAATCGGACCAACACACAAAAATTGATCATTACACATTAGCATTGTGTTGACATCATCATCATTTATAAATTGCATACATTGAAAGCAAATTTGGTTACCTGTATGGGTGAATGAATGGCGGTAGTGAATTTCATCCAAAAATTGTTTGTCGGTTAGTTGAAGGGTATTGTGTATTCTGGTTTTTAGGTTTGCAAAATCACAACTGTTTGGTACTCGAATGGGCATCGGAGTGGAAGTTTGGAAGTAAACCCCACTATCATTGTGAATAATCGATCCATTTGGAAAAATGAAACCCAGCCTTGAGTTGACAATCGTCTGACTGCTAGTTTCTCCTAAAAATGTCATACTTTGTGTATCAATTTGGAGAGTATGTGAAAGCATGGCAATGTGTGATTTATTAGCATTTTTCGTGTCTCATATATATACATGGTTCTCAACGATAGATTGCTTCACTTTTTTTTACAAAAAAATAGACACGCGTGAACATGTTACGTGTTTATGTTTCCTACTAAACCAATGTCGTGCATCAAAATGTGTTGTCAAGTCAGTCAATGTTGTGTCACGCTCAAACTTTAATACACATGCATATCATTAAGTGTTGTCAATTATGACAACAATGTATCGTACATGCGTAATTGATTTTGGTTGCACTAACTAATTTTTTTCTTAACGCAATGAGTACTTAATAATTATCCTTTAATGGCTTACAACAAATTATATCGCATAATGAATACAATTAGATAAACAATGCATGTTCAGTCTTCATTTAGGTCGACATAGTCTCTTTTGAATGACATCAAGCTTGTGTACTGCTGCATTCTACTAATATATGGAGTTGGCCACTACTTTGTTTGAGAATAACAATTGGTTGACCACAACAACGCTAGAGGCAGTCTTTCAAATAAACCTGTTGTGCGTGAACAAACATTATTAACTCAAATGAACTAGGGAAGTGATTGCATAATTCTTAGACTAACTACCTTCAATGTACCTGAATAAAATGATTTCCAAACACGTGACCGACACATATCATGTGGTGCACAGAAGAACCGGGTGGTGGTTGACTTCTAAGTGGAAAAAATGTCATGCTTTGTTGTGGGGACAACAATACAAGGATTATGTTATACCGTGATGCAATGACATATCCCATCTCCGTTATATCCATCCACTTGTCCTTACTAACCTGAATCAAGCAAACATACACATCTAAGTTATTTAAAGTTTGTTCTTAAAAAAATAACCTAAAAACATACCTTGGAAAACCCATCAACAAGTAGGGACAACCTTAATTGTTCAAATCTCTCTATGGCACCGAAGAGGTTGGTGTAGTCATGCGACCATCTATCAAGTTCTTTAATCAATTTGTTGCGCACTAACGGTCAAGAATCTTCCCCCATACCTAATAAAGCGGCAATGGATCGATATCCACAGTTATCATCCGCTTTCACATCCACAACGTTGTAAATGAATCCCTATAAATGGCGCAAATTGATCCAACATCGGGATGATCCTTGTTGGCTTTGACGGTTCAGAAGATGATGCACTATGTTTCACTGAAGAGTTGCTGCTTTCAACAGAATGAAAAGCATCAACATACTCCCAGTAAGATGGATCACGCTTTGTGGATCTTTGGTTTCTTTTCATCGGTTTCGTCGGTGCACCTTTAGTGTTGACCTTTGACGGAGGAGGGCACATAGAGTTTTGATCAGGGTATGCAATATCTCAAAGTTTACTCTTGAGAGTTACTTTGCCATACACATCAAGTTCCTCAAATCTTTTATATATGGTCTCAACCTCTTCCTTGATGCTCACTTCGGCCTCACATAACCCTTGATCTAAAAAGCAAAGTCTCCTCCAGAACATATGGACTGAATCCATTGGGATACTGCCAACAATATACCTAGAAAGCTCACATGCACAAGGAAGACCATGCGTGCTTCTCATCCACAACCAGAAGAAGAGGGATCATTGTCGAGATAACGTAGATGTTCAACCTCAACAACAATCTCATTTAAAGTGTTCCTTGAAACCATTCCAATAAGCCTCTTGTATAAGGTTTTTTTAAATACATGTCCAACCACATGCGTACTGGTTTCGAAGGATGCTTTAATTTCAATGTACTGTAGCGTGATCATGTTGTTCATGGCATCCCAAACACTACACAGGTCTCCAAGGCTATTTTGTAATAGTCTTTTTAGAGCCCAATGAGTAGATTCAACCCTACATTTAAAATACACAACAAACATGAAAAATATACAACAATTAAATACCATTTATTAATAATCCTTACTAGAAAAAAAATAAGATTTTAATACTTGTTTATTGTTGTGTTGCCTAGGTGCATGACCTTATTCGTCCAGGTTGTAGTAAATTTTTCCTTGTGTGGGATATTCCATGTGTCGTTAACATAGTCAATGAACATTGACTAAGGTGAACAAGCAATTTGAAACTTGTGAAGGGACTCAGCGAATTGTTCGGACAGACAATCAACCAAAGTACCCGAGTTATCCATCACATAGTCCCAGGCATTTTTTTGACTGATTAAAGATTTGCACTTGGCTTTGACATTCTTATCAATGTGAAACCTGCACAACAAGTTTGTACACTCCGGGAACACAATTTTCACTGCATTCATCAGTGCTAGGTCTTTGTCAGTCAAAATAACAATAGGGAGGCGATCGTTTTTTTAAAAATAGACCTCGAAATCGTTCTGAAGCCCGTACAATATTATTAACACGCTCACCCTCCAGATATGCAAGCGCAGCAGAGAATGTCATCATCGTTGGTTTCACCCCAACAAACTCAAGTAGTGGGTGACACCAAAATAGATCACGCACCACAACTTCATCCTTCAATCTATGCCAATGAATGTATTGATCATGTTCAAGAAGCTTCATTAGATGTTGCATTTCGGTATTAGCTCCTCTAATGGAAGAACGATATGCACTTCTTGCATTGTAAATTTGTTTGATTGTCAAGCAATTATTGACCTTATGCTCCTTCAACATTAGCAAGATGTTTTTTGGTTTCACCATCGACTTTGTCATATCAGCAATAATTTTCTTTTCATCCTTGGTCAATCACCCAACGTATGGATGTCCAACTAAAGACTTGGCCAATTCATGATTGTGAATCCTACAAATCAACTTCACCATCCAACCTTCCCTTCCATGCACTGGTTTCTCACGAAGCCTGAAGGGACAACCACATTTCTTACTCCAAGTGTCTCTTCTAACAAATTCATTATTCCTACACTTGTGCAGACCACTCCTTTCACACCCAATTAACACAAATGAACTTCTTCCTCTGCTACCAGTATCTATGTCAGACCTCATAATCACTGCAACAAATCCTTTTTCATGGGCAACTGTTTGAGCCCACTGCAAAACATTATCTCGAGTACCAAAGACCTACAATGCAACCCCGATGTATTAATTTTTATACGAAACATACGTTCAACCAAATGACTCAAACTAATGAACATGATTACCTGACAGGTATTAAACGCATTCGAACAATCAACATGTGGTTGATCCACACCACATTCTTCTTCATTATCATAATCCATATGAACTTCTTGTGACATTGTATAGTCATACGTCCATTGATCTTCGTCCATCTTAACGACGTATTAATAAATTATGCATCATACACATATTACCACAACTAAAAATTGACTAAATAATAACTAACATACATATTAACAACTAATACAACTACATTCAAAATGTAAAACTAAATTATTTACATAAACTAAATTTAACAATATAACTAACAACTAATTAAACATTTTGCTACTACAACAAAATACAATTATTTTACCTAAATCATTTAATATTATACCTAATTATCCACAATTTCAAAAATATGAAATACAAATATTATAAATTATAGTATTCATATATATATTAATTTTTTCACATTTCTCCTTGCTAATGCCATATTTTTCACAGACAATGTCGTCCACACCATCCTTGTCGGCTGCAAGTGCTCATTTCCTAGTCAAGTCAGATTTAAACTGCCTCTAGTGCTCGCCGACAATCTGAAGAATTTTCTTCTTTGTCCTACTGTCAGAAACTTCAGGGGTTTCAAATTCCGCCTGACAAACAATAAATTAGGTTTTATTGTAAGTAAATAACAAATTTAGACTATTAAAGAAAATCAACGAAGAAAACTCAAATACCTGAATATCCTCCCATATCAAATCCTTTTGAGTAGTAATGGGTAGCTCCCAAGAGGACTTCAGGAGCTCTATACCACAAGGTTAGTATCTGAAAATAGATACATATATTGGCATACAAAGGTTTAATATTAACCAAGGTAGAGAAAAATAGACACAAAAAAAAATCTCTTTTTACCTCATGTGTATATTAATTGCTTGATTGGCACTGAATTTAAAATGTTTGAGCTAGTCCAAGACCAGCCATTTTAAGCATCACTGTTTTTTCGGTCCGTCAAGAGCAAGAGGTTATGAGACTAGTCATTTTTTTACCAATAAATATTAATTATTAATTTATTAGGTTTTTTTTTTTAGAAAAAGAGATCAAATCTATGAATTTTTCCTTATTTTCTTATTTCATAATTACCAAATTAATCTTATATAAAATCGGTTGTATCACTAATTGTTTTATTCTAAAGATGAAATTTAGATATGGGTGTAAAATTCCTAAAAAAAAAAAAGGAAACCTGAACAACATGGTTAATAAAGTAGAAAAATATTTTAATATAAAAATAGTTAATTAAAATAATTAATATTTAAAAATATATCAAATGCTTAAGAGAATATTTTATAAAAAACATTGCATTTAAATTATATGTTATCATCTTAATGACATTGACCTCCATATTTGTATCTAAATTTCGGCCACTGATTGTATAAGTCTATAAGAGTTCATCAACCAAATGAAAAAAATTTATATAGTATTTATTAATCATGTTAGAAATGCTTAGAAAACTTCCACTAGACCCTTAGAAAGTCCACCAATCATGTTCCAACCAGTAGCAATAAAATAAACCCCTATCCCTCTGCACTAACCCACCACGTAAGAAAGGCACCCAAAGCTACACACCACTAAACCTGATAAAAGCCACTAATTGCGAACATGTCCCTACACCAATGTGCAAATCAATACATTACAGCATCACCATAAAGAATTTGAATACCATTCATAGAAAGAGAAATGAAATCCCTTAAGTTTTGCATTTATCCAATCCCAAGATCTATATTTGATTTCAGAAGCCGCAGAACCAATTAGCTTCTTCGTCACCCAAGATAATCTAATTTTGTCTATATATAACATTCGAAAATCGATATATATAACATACTATTTACTTAGGATCAATCTAATCTCGATTATAACATTCAAAAATGTATAAAAATACAATGATGAAAGCATTAAGAAAATCGATATAACATTGTTCTAACTATATTATCGACGCAATTGGAATTAAAATGTGAGTTTGGAAGGTGTGGCTTTGCACTTACAGGGCTTCTATTGCTTCTGCTATGGCTGCACTCCGATTCCGTCCACGCTGCAGTGGCGATGGATTCAGAAGAGGAAAAACTGAAAAAGCCCTAATTCTAAAACCCTTCATGTTGTTTTTATTATTTTTAAAGGGTTCATTGCGGGTTAACCCGTTAAACTATTTGACCCGAATAAATTCAATAAGTCTCACCTAATTACCCAACTGAGAACGGGCTTTCCCAAGTTTAACATGGCTTCCCCATGGCTCTCTTACACACACAACACACAGTTCTTCTCTCTCACTCTCTTTCTCCAAAAGAAACAAAAACAAGAGCACCTTTGAGGTTGGTTATTGGAAATTACAAAATAGAAACTAAGCTTAAGTTTAAAATATACGGACCTCAACTCTCTCCTTAAATCTGCCTCATTGTTTTAGCCTTGGAGTCCGCGTTCCGTTTGCATCAGTTCATCTCCCTTGTCATTCACGTACCAAAAATAAATAAAACATAAGGCGCTGTCAGATTTTCAATTTTCTTTTATTTTTTATGCTGTGATCATTATGTATTTTTCAATTCTAAAAATACTGTTTTCAATCCTACTCCAGCTTGATAGAATTACAGGAAGTTTGTAAATTTTTGTTTTCAATATACAACCCAATCGCAAGATTTAAGATTTAACGTTAAGTTAAAATAAATTTAGGTCAATTGATCTATATGTGTAATTTCCTAAAACTACTTTAAATTATTAACAAATAAAAAACAAATAATTCATACAATATAAATGTTTTGTAATTGTGTTCAAAGTAAACTGTTATATACCATTTTTTTTTTGTTTTTCTATAATCACTCTAAAAAAAATATGTCAAAAGTGAATTTTAATTAATTAACAATATAACAAAATTATATTCACATAATCACATTACATGTTTATTATACTAAAAAATATTAACGAGAAGTTAAGTCTAACAAATGAAATTATATTCACATATTCAGCATTTACAAAATTAATTTTAAATGGAATTGGTTTTGCATATTTGATTTTGATTTTGGGTGATATAATTCATGTTTAGAGATTTTTATTTTTAACACAAGTTCATAATAAAATTCAATATATATTTTTTATCTAACATGTGATAGTCTCAATGTTTATCATAACATCATTTTGTCAAACAAATAAAGTTAACGCCAAAATCTAAAGATAATAAAGAAAAGTTTGAAGACTTTGACAAACCAAATATTTGTTCAAATATTAAAATTATAATTTTAAAAAAATACAGACTAAAAATAATTAATCCGAAATGCTTTTTCTTTGTTTCTTCTTTCCTAAATGAGTATTAAAATATATTTAATTGAGTATTAAAATAACTTTTGACAAAAAAAATTCATCACTATTTAAATATAATTCTTTTTCTTTGTTTCTTCTTTCCTAAATAATTTTTTTTATTAAATTTATTAACAAAAAATTCACATAATTAACAAATGAGGTTAAAAATAATAAAAAAAATGACAAATGTAAATAAATTACATGTGAATTATAATTAACTCTAAATTTAAAGACTTGAAACATAATTTTCGTGTCATGAAAATATTTTTATTTTTGTTCCGAAAAATTTGTTTAAAAATAATGAAAATATCATTTTTTTAAAATGCTACAAATATATGAGATAACTATAATTATTTAAATTAAACCACTGTAACATATATTTTCAATTAATCAAATTAATATATACAAATATTTTAATTTACTTTAAATTTAAAGATAATACGACAATATAAATATAGTAGGATTTCATAGAATTTTTAAACAATATTCTCTACTTACCTTTTTAAGAAGAAAAAAACTATTTTTTTAATTTTATAATAATTAAATAAAAATATATTAATAAAAGATTTTAATTTTTTTATGATATAATTGTTTTTACCAACATTCTATAAAAATTCTATAAAAGTTAAACTCTATTATTAAAAACAGTTTTTTTATATTTTCAAATTAACTAATATCAAATAATTTATATAAATGTGTGTTATATTTAAATGATAATCATGAAATAATAAAATTAAAATTACAAAATTCATTTTAAAAATTTAGTTTAATTTTTAAATGCTTACCTTTTGAATTTATTATTGTTTATTAATTATTTTATTTTTTAATTGAAATATAATTAATAACGCAATATATGATTTTTTAAAAAAATATATAAATAATTAAAAAAAAGTTTATATTAACATCGGTTTTTCAAAAAACTGATGTTAACATATCATTAGTTGACATCGGTTTTTGAAAAACCAATGTTAGCGTGTATGCATTAACATCGGTTTTTTGGAAAACCGATGTTAACATCATTAGTTAACATCGGTTTTTGAAAAACCGATGTTAACGTGTATGTATTAACATCGGTTTTTTGAAAAACTGATGTTAAGAAGGATACTTGATTTACAAATATGCTACCGCGTTTAATTTAACATCAATTTTGTCCAAAACCGATGTTAATAAGCCAATGTTAAAACTGCTTTTTGTAGTAGTGCCACTACATATGGTATGGTCCAACATTAATGATTGATTTTTTAATTGTCTCGCATGAGACTCTGAAGTCTTGGTCCCAAACCTAATCATAAGGGACTACTTGGGTGCCTCCATTGTCCCTGAGGTATCCACTGAAACTAAAATGTCCCCAACAAGTTAATAGGAATTGTGAGACCTACGAGTTATTTTATAGCAATTAAGACGAATTATGTATAATTTGATATTAACGGTGGATTGAAGTGTTGATTATCGTAAATTAATTCTCATACTATAAGAATAAAAGTGAGTTGGATTGATGTTAAAGTATAAGTTTGATTAGTGTTTAAATTTAAGATTTGAGTTTAATTTCCCTTTACTTAATGTAGGGGTTTTTTTTCTTTAAAAAGAATTTAACTTGATTTTAGAACTTATGTAAAATCTTATTTTTATAGTAAGACCTCTTAAAATCTTATTTTTTTTCCCTTTACTGTCAAATATTGTTCTCTCGTTGTTTCGCCTCAAAGAGAATAAACTATCCCAACATCGTCAACTAATCCACCAACCATGATGTTGCAATTGGCCCTATCCATGATGGTCTTCAATTCCTCTTGTCGATGATGCATTGTGGCCGTTTGCAATATCCTTAATGTGTGTTCTCCGTCAGGGATTCTGAGTGAACACATTGATCCTCTATTCAACTAACTCTATCCATGACTAGTTAGGAGCATTTCTAATGAAGTAATTTTTTTGTTGATGCTTAAATGGAGCTCCCTTTGTACACATAATTTATTTTTATTCTTTCATATATAAGTATTTCATAAGCTCTTAATCTCTTCAATGAAGTAACTCTGCTTAGGTGCTTAAATGAATCTAGTTTTGTACATACCACTTATTTTTATTCTTTCCTATTAAAGCGCCTCATAAGCTCTAAATCTCTTTAATGGGACAATTCTCTTTGAGTGCTTAAATGAGTCTCATCAAAATGCTTAGATTGTTACATTTTATCGATAACTTATTTATTAAGTTATAATTATCTTTATTTATGAATTAATTAAAATTAAAAATTAAGAAATTTTTCAGACTATTACTATGTGAAATATTTATGATAAAAAATAAAATAAAAAATAGTTCAACTATATTTTATTTAAAATGATGGCTATTATTATGCTAAAATCACATAGTTACCACAACATAAAAAACTCTAGCATTAACTAAAATAATAAAAATTACATAATTATTTGCAATTTTTAACCAAAAAGCTCTAAGTTTTTTTGTCTACCCATACAATTGCATTCTTGGAAACATTTAGCCATAATTCGATAAGACATTAATCTTCCTTTGTGGTGAACCATGTTCCTTGTTGTGTTTGAGAATTGTTTTTCTCATCCTTCTTCATTGACCATTATATTATCCAACCCAACTTGGGTAAAAAAATGGTGGGGTTTATGGTTTTGATGTAGATTCGAATGGTGTGTCATGTTCTTTTTCATTACACTGGCCACCACTAGTATCAATTGAAGATCCTTGATCCATTGAAGGGTTAGTTGGTGGTAATGGAAAGATAGTAAATTTATTTGGAAATAGGAGTGTAGGAAATTGAAAGTTGGCCATATTTGGGTTATATTGTAGGCTTGGTAAATGGGGAGAATTTTGAAATTTTGTATTTGTTGGAAGCATTGACATAATTTCATTTTTTACCCTTGACTTTATATATTTTTGGTAAATTTTATCCCTAAAATTTTCACTTTTTTGGCAAATTTTACCCTAATTTTTTACTATTTGACAAAATTTATCCCAACCTTTACTCTCATGTCAACTCAACGACAGAAGGTAAAATTTGGAAGTTTCTTAAAAAATTTAGGATAAAATGTTTCAAATTAATTTGTTTGGCGTAAAATTCGTCAAGGAGTAAAATATTGAGGGTCAAAAGTGCAATTAAGCCTGCTTTCTACATATGATGGGTTAGGTTTGGGTCATTTCATTTTCATTTGTGATCTATTTGTAAGTATGTACATGCCATGAGTGGAAGGGATGCTTTGGGCTTGGGCGAAATGGGTCTAATCTTGTTGTATAAGTAGATTTAGTCACTTAGGTTTAGGTGTCGATAGAATGAAAAGGCCAAACCCGAACTTGCTCAATTTAACCCATCATAACCCATTTTTAAAACTTGATTAACTTATGGATTTTCCCAAATCCATCCAAAAGCTATCTTTATTCGGATAGAACACTTTTATGTTAGATTGGGCTCAATTTCTCACCTTTATGTAGAAGCATAATGGAGGAGCCAAATTTTGACCACTGAAAAGAAAAACATCTTCAACAGGGGAAGATATTTAAATAGAGATCCTAAAGGTGGGGTACGATTTGAAGAGGAGGGAAGGGTAATTAAGTAAGATCAGAAAAAAAAGATTAAAAAAAGTAAGGATGTATATTTAGGAATTATGAGAGGTGTATATAGAAAAAGCATATACATTTGCATAAATAGCCATTTAGGGAGTTGCTACGTGCACCCAGCAATATTGTTGGGGCACCCAACAAACAGTGAATGGGAAATATTGCCCTTCTACGAAGCCTCTTCCGGAAGAATTTCCGGAAGACGTCACTCCGGAAAACATTCGGAAGAACCTTCTTCCGGAAGAAGAAGGTGGGCTTCCGGAAGAACTCCGGAATACGTTCCGGAAGGATGTGTTCCGGAATTTTTCCGGAAGAAGGGTCTTCCGGAAGATCACTTTCTTCTTCTGGAAGAAGGTTTTTCCGGAAGTTATTTTGTTAGCTTTTTATTTTTCAAATTATTTAATTTTAATAACAAAATTACGTAATAAAATAAATAATATTATTATACATAAATTATCAGTGAACATAATTATGAGTAATATTTGTAATTCTTTTTTTACGCGCATGTAAATGTAAATAATAATTTGTGTGACACTTTAGTATAATTTAAATCATAAAAATTAATTAATTCGTATATTTTATAAAAAATATAAAATATTTATTATGATAATAACATTTAATTTGTATTACAAAACTTAATATATAATAAAAAAATAATTATAATTTATAACAACGTGAAGTAAAAATAAATTTCATTTTATAATAATAACTAAAAATAAAATAATATTTAATGCATATGTAATGATGATTTTGCCCCTGTGTTGTTTTCTTTAAATTTACTGCGTTGCCTTTTCGTTCTACACCCTTCCATTTCACCTTCATTCCCGTCTTCTTGCTATTGCTATCCTTTTCCGTAAAGCTTTGAAGATTTGGTGGTCCCATGAAGTAGCTGTTCCGTATTTGAAGATTTGGTGGTCCCGTGAAGCAGTTGTTCCGTATTTGAAGTTGTATTAGTCGTTGTTGTTCCTATTTCGTCGGAGGTACGCATTTACTGGTTTTTTTGTGTTTTCTGGGTAGTTGTTTAGAGAAGATGAATAGAAAAAAGCTATTCCGGAAGAACTTTTAACTACAAGAGGAAGTAGTTCCAGAATAAGAATGTTGAATTTCCGAAAGTACTTCTTCCGGAATGTTAGTTTCTTAACAATTTTTTTTAATTCTGTTTTAAAATTTATATATATATATATATATATATATATATATATATATATATGAATATTATCATTTATAATATCTGTATTTTCAATTGTGGATAATTGGTTTGATTGGGTATAATGATTTTGGTATAATATTAAATGATTTAGGTAACATAATTGTATTTTGTTGTAGTAGAAAATTGTTTTATTAGTTGTTTATCATAGTGTTAAGTTTAGTTTAAGTAAATAATGTAGTTATAAATTTAGAATGTATTTGTATTAGTTGTTAATATGTTAGTTAGTTAATATGTAGTCAATTTGTGGGTGTGGTTATATGATAATTTGAATATACTTCTGTATGATGCATATGTCATGTTAATATGTTTGTTAGTTAATATGTAGTAAATTTTTGGATGTGGTTATATGATAATTTGTATGTACTTGTGTATGATGCATATGTCCTTAAGATGGACGAAGATTAATGGACGTATGACTATGCGATGTCACAAGAAGTTGATATGGATTATGATTATGATAATGAAGAAGAATGTGGTGTGAATGAACCACATGTCAATTGTTCAAATGCTATTAATACGTCTCAGGTAATCATGTTGATTAGTTTGAGTCATTTGGTTGAATTAATGTTTTCTATAAAAATTAATATGTTGGGGTTGCATTGTAGGTATTTGGTACTCGAGATGATGTTTTGCAGTGGGCTCGAACAGTTGCCTATGAAAATGGATTTGTTGTAGTGATTATGAGGTCTGACACAGATACCGATATCAGAGGAAGAAGTTCATTTGTCTTAATTGGGTGTGAAAGGAGTGGTACGTACAAGTGTAAGAATAAAGAATTCGTTAGAAAAGACACTGGGAGTAGGAAATGTGGTTGTCCCTTCAGGCTTCGTGGGAAACCAGTGCATGGAATGGAAGGTTGGATGGTGAAGTTGATCTGTGGGATTCACAATCATGAATTGGCCAAGTCCTTAGTTGGACATCCATACGCTGGGCGATTGACTAAGAATGAAAAGAAAATTATTGCTGATATGACAAAGTCGATGGTGAAACCAAAAAACATCTTGCTAACGTTGAAGGAACACAATGCCAGCAGTTGCACCATGATAAAGCAAATTTACAATGCAAGAAGTGCATATCGTTCTTCAATAAGAGGAGCTGATACCGAAATGCAACATCTGATGAAGCTTCTCGAACTTGATCAATACATTCATTGGCATAGATTGAAGGATGAAGTTGTGGTGCGTGATCTGTTTTGGTGTCACCCAGATGCAGTAAAGTAATGCAATGCATGTCATCTGGTGTTTTTTATAGACAGTACCTACAAAACAAACAGGTACAGATTCCCACTACTTGACTTTGTTGGGGTGACACCAAAGGCGATGACATTCTCTGCTGGGTTTGCATATCTGGAGGCTGAGCATGTTAATAATATTGTCTGGGCTTTGGAACGATTTCGAGGCCTATTTTTAAGAAACGATCGCCTCCCTGTTGTTATCGTCACTGACAGAGACCTAGCACCTATGAATGCAGTGAAAACTGTGTTCCCGAAGTGTACAAATTTGTTGTGCAGGTTTCATATCGATAAGAATGTGAAGGCGAAGTGCAAATCTTTAATCGATGAAAAAAATGTCTGGGACTATGTAATGGATAACTGGGGTACTTTGGTTGATTGTTCGTCCGAACAGCAGTTCGCTGAGTCACTTCAGAAGTTTCAAGTTGCTTGTTCGCCTTGGCCGATGTTCATTGACTATGTTAACGACACATGGATTATCCCCCACAAGGAAAAAATTATTACAGCATGGACGAATAAGGTCATGCACCTAGGCAACACAACAACAAACATGTATTAAGAACTGATTTTATTTGTTAGTAAAGATTATTAATAAATGGTATTTAATTGTTGTATATTTTTCATGTTTGTTGTGTATTTTAAATGTAGGGTTGAATCAGCTCATTGGTGTGACACCCTCTACCCCTCACATATATATTAATAAAGGAATAAAAATTCAAATATTAATTAAAAGTATTTTTAAAACATTTTTAAATACAAGCTTTTCAAATGGGTAAAAGGCTCACATTCACTTTCTTCTACATCATATTCAAACTTGTCCAAATAAATAATAAAGTCATCTCGACTCAAAGAAGGTCATCTAAGTCTCATACAATTAATATAGAACCTATATCCTAATGTCACATCCTATCAGAGCGTGGTGTTCCCGTGTCCTCTAGCATGAGGTTCTTCATAGTCATCCACCTATTCATCTGCTCCCCCGAACACAAAGTTCAAGATCATCACAGGATCCAAACACAAACAGCAAACCGGGAGTCAAATACAATTTACTTAGCATATCTCACATTATTCCAACTACTAGAGAGAAACAACACAACATATAGTAGCCAAATACAATTTACTTAGCATATCTCACATTATTTCATCACTTTGTCATTCATCAATCACACTTTTCATCCATCAATCACACCTTTCAATCATCAATCACTATACACAGGAATCACACACTTCGATCAAGACATAATAACACATCAATTTCATAATAAACAATTAGCAAGCGTATGCGACAGTTATGCTAAGACTCAAGCCTATATGCAATGTGGTACCATGTCAGTGAAAAACCTCGTCGGGCGCCTAGGAGTACATGACAAGACAAGCCACACAATAATAAGTCAAGTCACTCTCACTAGGTAATATCATAGGGAGACCAGTCAGGGTCACAGTGTTTTGCGAGAATGCTCCAACCATATGGGATCAACATAGGCTTAAAGGAGCACTCAAACCGTGTGACCCCCAAGGCCTACACTTCGAAGAGTCCGTCAAGGCCTCTCCCTCCTGATTCAGGTCCAACCCAAAAAACATTTTAGCACACAGACTCTATCTATGAACTGTACAAAACACACGACTCCTCAATTGTTCCCAAAATAATTTTAACTCGTCGCCCTTTAAGGGTCTTATCATTAACTCGTAGCCCTTAAAGGGACTTAACATCAACTCGTCGCCCTAAAAGGGACTTAGCATCAACTCATCGCCCTAAAAGGGACTTAGCATTAACTCGTCGCCCTTGAAGGGACTTATGATCGTGTGATTGTACAATTCATAGTTCACAACTCAATGCACACAACACTTCAATGTACATATATATCTCAATCATATACATACTCAATTTATCACATACACTTAATCCCAATCACAATGGTATAATCTCAATTTAACATGATATCACACCTCATGAATCATATACAGTTTATCTATGAACTATGCAATACACACATTTACTCAATTGTTTTCAAAATCATTTTAACTCATCGGGTTCCTACAGTGGATCCCATCACAATACTCGTCGCCCTTAAAGGGTCTTACAATTGTGTGATTGCACAGTTCATAGTTCACAACTCAATACACACATCTCATCTCAATACACATGTATTTCATCATCCGTCACATGTTCAATTTATCACATACTCACAGTTTGAATCATCATTTCATAACCTCAACATAACAATTTATACAAAAGATTTTATCACAACATGGGATGTAAAACCTCTAAAATAGTTTCTCACAATTGTATCGAACTCAATTAATCAAAATCATGGGTTAAACACAAAGACATTAAGAGCACTCAAGTTTATCAATCAATTCTCATCAGGACATCAATCGGTACATAGAACACAATAATATTGCATTCATAATCATAAAGAAAAATTATAATTCAATAAACATCCTAAAATAAACCCAAATTTAGTTCTCTAAGGATCCCTACACATGTTCTCACTTACCCCCAATTGTGAATAACTCATCCCTTACCTCTGAGCGGACTCACGTGTCTTCAGCCAGCGATAGTAACATCTCTAGCGGTTCTTCCTTCAGTTATTCCTCCAACTGCTCCGATAGAATTCCCGAACGTCAGAGAGACGGAGAAGAGATTGAAACCTCCACTTGTACTGTCTTCATGCGATACCTTTTTCTCCCTCCACGAATATTATCTCAAAACTCCCAACGGTGAAAGTGTGTGCAATTTAATTTCGAACAACATATCCAAATTTCATCAAAATCCAACGGTTAACGAAACCGAGATCGTAGTTTTACCGAGACAATTTTGGGTTTCTGTGGGAAATTAAAATGATACAATGCGAAGGGTTTTTCTCTAAGCTCAGATATGATTTTCAAATTCACAACGGTTAGAATGTTAGAAATTGGGTTGCGAACGTGGTACTCAAATTTCACGAGGATCCAACGGTGAACGAATCCGCGATCGTCATTTTTCTGAGATAGGTTTGGTGGACTACGGGAAAAAGAAAGGGTTTTGAGAGGAGAAGGGGAAAAACGAAAATGAGACCAAAAAGAGGCACCTGACTTAACATAACTATTTATACCTAGGGTATTCAGCCTATTATTTGCTCTATATTTATTTATTTATTTATTTTATAAAAACAAACTCTATTTTATTTTCTATCAAACAAATAAATGAAATACCCTTTTTATTTTCTCTCAAATCATTATTTTAATTAATAATTATATCTCCTTATTTATTTATTTATAAAATCTCATCATTTTTCTAAAACTCTATTTATTTATAAATAACAATCCTTTTTAATCTAAATTACAAAAACTGGGATCTTACAATTGGGCTCTAAAAAGACTACTACAAAATAGCCTTGGAGACCTATGTAGTGTTTGAGATGTCATGAACAACATGATCACGCTGCAACACGTTGAAATTAAAGCATCCTTTGAAACTAGTACGCATGTGGTTGTACATGTATTTAAAAAAACCTTATACAAGAGGCTTCTTGCGATGGTTTCAAGGGACGCTTCAAATTAGATTGCTTCTGAGGTTGACCATCTACGTTATCTCGGCAACAATCCCTCTTCTTATGGTTGTGTGATGAAAAGCACGCATGGTCTTCCTTGTGCATGTGAGCTTTCTAGGCATACTGCTGGCAGCATCCCAGTGGAGTCAGTCCATATTTTCTGGAGGAGACTTTTCTTTTCAGACCAAGGGTTATGTGAGGCCGAAGTCAGCATCAAGGAAGAGATTGAGACCATATCTAAAAGGTTTGACGAACTTGATGTGTCTGGCAAAGTAAATCTGAAGAGTAAACTTCGAGAAATTGAATACCCTGATCACAACTCTATGTGCCCTCCTCTGTCAAAGGTCAACACTAAAGGTGCACCGAAGAAACCGATGAAAAGAAGTCAAAGATCCACAAAGTGTGATCCGTGTTACTGGGAGTATGTTGATGCTTTTCATTCTATTCAAAGCAGCAACTCTCCAATCAAACGTAGTGCATCATGTTCTGAACCGCCTCAACCAACAAGGATCATCCCGATGTTGGACCAATTTGCGCCATTCATTCAAGGTTTCATTCGTGACGTTGTGGATGTGTAAGCGGACGGTAACTGTGGATATCGGTCCATTGTCGCTTTATTAGGTATGAGGGAAGATTTGTGGCCGTTAGTGCGTAATGAATTGATTAAAGAACTTGGCAGGTAGTCGCATGAGTACATGAATCTCTTTGGTGGCATAGAGAGATTTGAACAATTAAAGTTGTCCCTACTTGTTGATGGGTTTTCCAAGGTATGTTTTTAGGTTAATTTTTTAAATAACAAACTTTAAATTACTTACATGTGTATGTTTGGTTGATTCAGGTTAGTGTGGACAAGTGGATGGATATAATGGAGATGGGATATATGATTGCATCACGGTATAACATAATCCTTGTATCGTTGTCCCGACAACAAAGCATGACATTTTTTCCTCTTAGAAGTCAACCACCACCTGATTCTTCTGGGCACCGTATGATATGTGTCGGTCACGTGTTTGGAAATCATTTTGTTCAGGTACACTATGTCGACCTAAATGAATACTAAACATGCGTTGTTTATGTAATTGTATTCATTATGCGATATAATTTGTTGTAAGCCATTAATAACCAATTAATATTACTAAGTACTCGTTTCATTAAGCAAAAAAATTGTTGGTCCAACAAAAATCATTTACGTGTGTAGCATACATCATTGTCATAATTGACAACACATAATGACATGCATGCGTATTAAAGTTTGAGCGCGACAACACAGTGACTGACTTGACTACACATTCTGAAGGAAACATAAACACGAAACATGTTTGATTCAATCCTCCCTAGGAAGGGACCAATCACTAGAACCATGAGCAAGAGGCTCCAAGAAGATTGGGCTAGAGCTGCTGAAGAAGGCCCTAGGGTTCTCATGAACCTTAGGGTAGATTTCTGAGCCCATGGGCCAAGGTTGGGTCCAATTATCTTTGTACATATTAGACTAGGATGTCATTATATTTGGTCCTTGTATATAGGGCTCCATATTGTAGGTAGGGTACCCTAGAAATATAGGATTTTTCAGCCCTTGTATTTTTGGGCACCTAGACTAGTTTTTGTATTAGGGGTAGTTTTGTAATTTCATATGCACTAAGTGGATATTTGATGTGTGTGGTTGGAAATAAATTTAATTGAATTGGTAGAAGCCCAATCCAATTAAATTTTAGAGGGGGAGGTGAGCATTTGCTTACTACACCCCATTGCCACATCATATAGTCACACTTTGTGCATGTCCTTCATGCTTTTCATGCCTCATGACACCTAAGCACACTTAGTGGAGAATCTTGTAATTGATCTTGGATTAGTGGGCTGAACCATAACTAAAATTCACTAATCATAATTAGTGAAATTTTGGCTCCAAAGTTTGGCTCCACAAATTCAATTTCAAATTCAAGTGAAATTTGAATTTCCCTCCAAATTTTGTGTGACACTTAGGCTATAAATAGAGGTCATGTGTGTGTATTTTTTTCAACTTTGATCATTTGAATATTAACTTCAGATTTCAGAGCTCCTTTTGAGCACAAAATTTCGTGCTCTTCTCTCTCTCTCCCTTCATTCATCTCCTTCTTCCTCCAAGCTCTTATCCATGGCCTCCTATGGTGGTGAGCTTCTTCTAGACTCATCTTCTCCTTGAAGTGGCGTCTCCTCTCTCTCTTCCTTCTCCATTCCGCTGCCATTTATCTTCCAAGAAGCAAAGGAATCCATTGATGAAGAAGATCCTAGGCCTACAAGCTCCAATGGAGCTTGCATCAATGTTCACGCGCGTCTATTTTTTTGTAAACAAAGTGAAGCAATCTGTCGATCACAACCATCTATATATATAGCAGACACGGCTAATAAATCACACATTATCTTGCTTTCACATAGTCTCCCAATTGATACACAAAGTATGGAATTTTTAGGAGAAACTAGCAGTCAGACGATTGTCAACTCAAGGTTGGCTTTCATTTTTTCAAATAGATCAATTATTCACAATGATACTGGGGTTTACTTCCAAACTTCGACTCCGGTGTCCATTCGAGTACCAAACAGTTGTGATTTTGCAAGCTTAAAAATCAGAATACACAATACCCTTCACCTATCCGACAAACAATTTTTGGATGAAATTCACTACCGGAAGCCATTCACCCATACAGGTAACCAAATTCACTTTCAGTGTATGAAATTGATAAATGATGACGATGTCAACACAATGTTAATGTGTAATGATCAATTTTCTTGTGTTGGTCCGATTGAGTTATTATGCACCGTTGGAAGAACACCAGATGGAATAATAAACTTACTTCAACACACTATGCCCCGTACTCATGACGCGATCTTGTATTACAACGGGAAATGGAACATGCCACTGCAGAACAAATTTGTTGGATGCCTGTTCACAGGAAAAAATCCTAAGAAATTTCAAACTCCTTCAACAAGTACCATCGATGAACTGAATGATTTAATAAAGCAATTTGCACCTAAAGGGATTCCCCCTCTTGGAATTCATGAATCACAAACGGTAAGACGATTGTTTTTCCGCCAACCAGGTCGCTTTGAGTATTCAGATACGCTTATAAAATATGAAATTAATGAGCTGAAGACCAACGAAGAACTGCTGAAGGTGTTAGTATAATCTAACTAATGGAAAAAATATGGACCAATAGAAATTTTAGCTGTCTTTACTAAATATGTTGTGAAATTCGAAGACGAGGTCACTGTGACATCGCTAAACAACTGAATGCAATGCTAATTTTTTTGCTTTTTCGTTGATGTAACCTTTATCTGTTTACGGCGTGTTTAAATCCCATAATAAAGTTCATTGTGTTATTTCAATGGTCCAAAGATAATTTATTTTAATTGTTTGACCTTGAAACCTTACGCATACTTAGAAGGGTCTGATTTCTATTTTTTTGGATTTTCTGCCTCTTTTTTAGGTGTTATTTGATGGAACCAAGGAACATAAATAATTTTTTTGGGTTCTTTGACGTCCAAACATGACAAATAGCACCCCTCCAATGTCTTACGCCACTCGCACACCCACGAAAAAAAACCCCAAACATGGGTACTTAAACATAAAAAAGGGTCTGATTTCTATTTTTTTGGATTTTCTGCCTCTTTTTTTAGGTGTTATTTGATGGAACCAAGGAACGAAAATAATTTTTTTGGGTTCTTTGACATCCAAACATGAAAAATAGCGCCCCTCCAATGTCTTACGCCACTTGCACACTCACAAAAAAGAATCCCAAACATGGGTACATAAACATAAAAAAGGGTCTGATTCCTATTTTTTTGGATTTTCTGCCTCTTTTTTTAGGTGTTATTTGATGGAACCAGGGAATGGCAATAATTTTTTTGGGTTCTTTGATGTCCAAACATGACAAATAGTACCCCTCCAATGTCTTACGCCGCTCGCACACCCACGAAAAAAAACCCCAAACATCGGTACTTAAACAAAAAAACGGGTATGATTTCTATTTTTTTGGATTTTCTGCCTCTTTTTTTAGGTTTTATTTGATGGAACCAGGGAACGGCAATAATGTTTTTGGGTTCTTTGACTTCCAAACATGACAAATAACGCCCCTCCAATGTCTTACGCCACTCGCACACCCACGAAAAAAAAAACCCCAGACATGGGTACTTAAACATCAAAAAAGGATTTGATTCCTATTTTTTTGGATTTCCTGCCTCTTTTGTAAAAAAAATTATTTTTAATGTAATTCTTACGAACAAAACTCATGATTTTAGCTTCACTTTTTTTAAAAAAAAATTAAAACAATCCAAAACTTCACTTAAGGACCACGATCGAAATCAGAATCGATATGTCAGTTAATATCATAAAATAATAAACTGTGCAAAACAAGTCAACTATATTAAACTAAAAAAATGTAACAAATACAAAAAATCATGTCAACTACAAAACAAAAAATAGATACAATAATCAATGCTCTATGCGCCGTCTCTGTCGAGCCCTGACACTTCCATTAGCACTGGCTCCCCCTCTGGCAATCGTTAGGCAATCATGCATAATATCATATAACTCTGTGCCTGCAGTGATCATCCTAAGGTTGAGCACACGCTCCAACCTCTATGCAATCGCCTCATAGCCGTTATAATCATCCAGTGACAGTCATTAAAAACATTTATTATAAAATTTAAAATAAATAACAACTCATCAAACATTAAACACGCAAAAACTCTTACCACTGCATGTGGAGGGGGGTCAAATGCCACTGGTACCTGGGGGCTGGGCGGCTGCATGTACTCCTCAGGGTCTGCGGCAGGTGCATCTCTGGGCTGGTCACCTGCCTGGATCGGTATCATGAATGGGTGAGATATCCGGAAAAACCTCTCCATGTAATCCGCAGATACTTGCCCATGCACTAGACAAAGCTCACCCACAGCTAGTACGTGGTCCACAAAATGCATCCACCTGTCATCTATATCATCATGTGACAATCGAGCACTAACAGGCGGCGGAGGGATGCTCTGAATGTAACCAAACTGCCGTAGTACCCTCTCCAGTCGAGCTGTGACCACCATAGGACCCCATCAAAGCTGAACCTGGAATGATGAAATCAGCTCAAAGGCCCTAACCCCCCGATGCTCAGTGTAAGGCAACCAGGACACATCTATGACGGTCAAAGCATCACAACGTGCCCTGTACGGTGCTCCTGTGATTCCCTTCATATGCGCCTTCGACGTCAGCCACCGGGAAGCACGTGGGGACGTCTCCTAGTATGTATCATCTATGACGCACTGATGCACACTAGGAAAGTGCTCATAGATCCAGCACTACAAAAAAATGAGGTTAACATAACATAAAAACATGTTTAAATCATAATCGAACGTAACATATTTAAAAACACAAAATTTACCTGTAACAGAGTCAGGTACCCCACAATCTGTCGTGTGGTGGTCCTAGAAGCCTCATCTAACTGGTTATACATATGAACCAGCGCGGCAACTCCCCAAGCATAACCACCACTCTGACCCAGGTCGCGAAAAGCGTCTAGGTACACCACATGAACATAGTTGCACTCTTATTAGCAAAAAGAGTGCAACCGACCAGGTGCAGCAGATAAGCACGAGCTGCTACAATCCACTGTCGGGCCTGTCATCTCATCTCATAAATGTCTCGAACCCATCCCAGCAGTACGTATGTCCCACGTGATCGTGCTGTCTCGGCTCTAGCCTCCTCAGCAGACACCTCAAGCAACTCGGTCAACAAAAATATCGTCTCCTCCGCAGAAAGAGCATGAAAGTTGTGCAACGCGCCAGTGATAGGCAAATGGAGGAGTGACGACACATCATCTAATGTGATTGTCAACTCTCCTACCGGAAGGTGGAAGGTGCTGGTCTCGTTGTGCCACCTCTCCACAAATGCGGATATAAGTCCAGGATCGCCAGTAACAACTGAACAATAGATCAGTGGACTTAATCCTGTGGCACCAACCAGTCCTTCAATCTCAAGCACTGGCCTCCCAATCAATGTCACCTTCCTCCCATGTGACACCAACTTCAAATTAGGACGTTCCTGATTTGAAGTACAAATTATACAATTATAAAAAAAATTAATGACAAACACACTACAAAAAAAATATTAAATAATGGAGGTTATTTTGTGGAGGTTTTAGAAACCTCCTTAATTTATTAAAAACTACAATTTTTTGTACTTAATTTGCGGAGGTGTTATAACCTCTGCTAATTAAATATTATTTTTTCACTCTTTTCTTTTTAAAATAAAAAAAAATCATATTTTTTCCCGGCAAAAAAAAAATTCCCTCTAAAAAATTTACAAAATCCCAATATGTACTGGTTGTCCCCAACCTTCAATCCCTAATTCCACCCCTCACTTCCGCTCTCAACTCAAGTACAAGATTCTCTCTTCACTCTTCTTCTTCTCCTTTCTCCGCTCTTCAATTGTTTCGTTTTCTTCTTCGATTTTTCCTTTCGATAAGAGTATCTGTTTTTTTTTTCTTTTCCCTTTTCCGATTCCCTGAACAACCATCCTACGCTAGGGTTGCAACTATTCCCTGTTTTTTTTTCTTTCTCGGTACCGCACATTTATACTCACATGTTCTGTTCTTTTCCCACTGGGTCTGTTGTTGCTGTCTCATTCTGTTCCTACGACTCAGATGCCGATCTTTGACACAAATGGGGTTGTGAGTTTTATGGGAAAGTTTCTACCTTGATTTTTGTTTTCTCTGTGGGGTTAAGGTAACCATGATGGGTATGATGAAAGTTAGCATCTTTGTGTTTTTAACCCTGATGATCACAATGGGTTGTTATGGTGTCACAAACCCGAATGATCTCAGAATTCTGAATGATTTTAGAAAAGGGTTGTTATGGTGTCACAAACCCTTGTGGCCCTCCTTCATGGTCTTATGTGTACTGTTCTGGAGGGAGAGTCACTCAGATTCAGACCAAGAATCTAGGTCTTGAAGGATCGCTACATACTTTTTTCTAGGTTGGAGTTTTATCAAATATTAATGGCAAAATGTTTGTTTTCATTAATGCTGATTACAGCTGCAATTCCACAATCTGTATGCACGATTGTTTCTAGGGGAAATCAGTGTTACTTAATCACCTCCAGGTTAGGCTAAACATTTAATGCCTCCTTTTTCTGGACCTTTTTTTCAGTCCATCCTCATTTTGCTAATTGAGTGCTAAAAAATAGATCATCTCGATACTCTCTTTTCCTAACTTCTTTTATTTGTATTGTGTTCAGTGTCACTGACGTTTTTCCTCAAGTCTGAACTTTGCTGGCGGTGCATGTATGATTTTAAGGCCACATGACTACCTGATACAACAGAGTTCTATTGTAAGTATTCAAACTTCAATCTAGTCGTCCTAATAAAGCATGGACAGAACTCAAATTACAAAATTTTGAGGGATAGAGTTAGGACCTAAGGCAATACACTAATAAGGGGTAGTGCTTTATGATTTGTATCACCTTGTAACCCATCACAATATACATAATCTATATTCTCTCATTTTTCTCCTTCAATACCTAAAATCCTATAATTTGATTAATTTCAACATTCCCAATTGCCTTTTAAATATGGGATTAATAGAAATATTGTCTTTTAAATTGTGGTTCATTGAAATATTGCTTTTTAAATCAGGGTTCATAGAAATTCTTCCAACGCAACAAAAAGAAAACCATTCAAAACATCTCTCATTCTCTTCCATTAAAAATTTGAGCGATAAACATACTCCAGAATTGCACACAGAGTTGGTAAGAATTTTGAAGCTAAACGAGGAAGTGGTGATGAATGTGAGAAATTTCTATACTTATGCAGAAAAAAAATTAGGAGCTGTTTCTTGTTCTTTGTATTGTGTGCAGGCTGTACATTGTCATTTGGTAGGAATAAAATTTTGATTCAACCAAAAAAAAGTCATCAAATTTAACTTGCCTTGTTTTGTGTTGCTCGTATTTCAATGTACTTTGCCCGGTGAGCAAACTTCAATGTATTATGTGTATGGAAACTGCAATGTAGCCTCTAATTCTTGATCTTCTATTTGATTCATAATTATGCAGTGATTGGAATCTGAAGAAGCTCTTGATTCTCTGTTTTGATTACAAAAAGATTGTATAATGTGTAGAGAGTAGTGTGATTGTGTGATACTCAAACTATAAATGTTCGACGGTTGTACATATTGGCTCATCAGCATACATGTCCAAAAGGAAAGGATTTATACAAATGAAGTGATTTTTGGGGCATGGCTGGCATTGCATTATAACTATTTTTTGTATACCCAACAAAGCAATATGAAGGGTGTAAGCATATGAAACAAAATACTAAGCCAATGTTTTATTACAAGCCCAAGTCCACTAATACAAGCACTAGTATATAACCAACCCTCAATAACTAAGGAAATAAACCAGGAAACAATTCCTTAGGTTGCTTCCTCATTTACATGACTAATTGATTTCACAGTATATTCTGAAGATATGCTAATATATTCTAACGTAATCTGAACTCTGAAGATATTCCTAATATTATGCTGTAATGGTTAACATAATACAATTTTTTTACCTCTTCTACACCACTTTCTGTTTTCTTGGCATTCTAATTTTTGAGCTACATATATTATTGAAATTTATCATGTGGCTTCTTTTTGTGTTTAAGGAAAATCAAGGGCAAGAGATGCTGCATTAAATGCCATCCAGTCACCTTTACTGGATATTGGTATAGAGAGGGCTACTGGAATTGTTTGGGACATAACTGGTGGGACTGATCTGACCTTGTTTGAGGTGGCTACCTACCCTTTGGCACTTAAATATTTCTTTCCATTGTGCCCATAATTTTTTCCCTTCTCTTTATTATTATTATTATTGGCTTCCTTTTTTCCTCTGCTCCTTTATTATTTTGGACTTTCAAATCTCAAAATATGAATCACTAGATAATGTTAAGGGCATTGGATATTGAAGAACATGGATGCTGTCATGGTTGTAATTGTGGTTTGTTAGGTTCACCAATGTTGTGGCACTGTTATTTATTAGGAAAAGATGTTGGATTTAATAGATGTAATATATCCAGACTTATAAAGACACTGATTGGGTCTGGTGGAACAGTATCCACCTTTTTGGGATCTATCAAAGGCACAACACTGATTTGCTTAGATACACTTTGCCTAACTGAAGGCTTCGTTTGTGAAAATTGAAATTGCTTAGATACACTGATTTGCTCAGATTAGTAGTGCCAGATCCAACTCTAAAATTGACTCAACACCTTACATTACACCCCCTTTATTGCTAGTAGAACAGATGTAAAAGCGTTCAGCCTGGGCTTAGAACCATTGCATATAATAAAATATAACTGACTATTGATTTCATTAATAATGATTCACCTAATTTTGCAGTTAACTGAGCTGACATTTATAACCTTTTTAACAATTGATATAAAATCCTGACACTGAAATCAAAAGCTGCATAATTTGTTGATGTTACTTGTTTATCCTATTGCCTTTCTGGGATTATATTATGCATGAGATGGAAAATATCTTTGATGGTCAGATACTGGTATATCTAACTTTTTCTTTTGACAATGATCTAATTCAATTTAATTTTAAATTCCATCTTTTGTTTTATAGTTGGGTGATGGGTTCCCTAGTGACCTTTTTGGAGGTAGCATTTGAATAATAAATTGTGCTAAAGAAACTCAATCGTGCATTATTTTTTTGCTTTTGAAAAAGAGTAATGCCCATCAATTAATTGTTATTATTATCCAATACAGATGCATATATATATGGTCGGGGCATAAAAATGTTAGGTTCATTTAAGCTTTATACATAAATGAATAATAAATTATGTTAGTTTGTTGCCAGAGAAATCGGATTTTCTTGAGTCTTCAATTAGATACATTAACAAGAACAGGTTCTAGTCAGTCATGAAGAAGTGATAATCACTGTTTATGTTATTAGTATTAGTCATTACCTTAGCTATCTAATTGTAACTTGGAATCAAGTTCTAGAATGTGTTAGGAGATTTTGGAGTTGTGTTCTGTTCAGAGCATGGAGTGACACATGCATATATATATATATATATATTCTTTTATCATTTTGGACTTTCAAATCTCAAAATATGAATCACTAAATAATGTTAAGGGCATTGGATATTGAAGAACATAGATAATGTTATGAACCACACTTCTGAACTTTAATTTGGAATTTTGGACCCATATCCACTAAAATCATGATTCATCTACTCATGATAATGTACTGAAACAATTTTTTTGCATTACTTTTTTGTTTGTTTCTCATATCACCTGCACCTACATTACTCTTATTCTTGTCACTACCAATAACATTTAACATCGTATGTTCGTTTATGAGAGAGGGTGGGGAGTAGGGAGTTTTTTGGTGGGTGGAACAGGAATGCTTTGGGTCAATTTTTCAGTCAACGCGTAGCCTTTTTTTTATTCTGTTTTTTTTTTCATGGATTAGGTGCTTTTTTTTTTTACAAGAGACAGTTCTATGAGTGTAGTAAATAAAATTAATCATTACGAGTGATAATATTTCTGTAAGTGTTATTGTATTTGAATATCCAAAATTCAAACCTATTGTGGATTTGTAGCACACTCGCTCCAAAAAATAAGTGGTTAATTTGCTTATTCTTTTTTTTCTATTAAGGTCATATATATATATATATATATATATATATATATATATATATATATATATATATATATATATATATATATACTAACTTGTCGTATATAATACTAACTTAATTTCCTTATTTTTTTTAAAGCTTGTAGCTGAAGTTCTTGAGAGGTGCTGAAATTGGTTAGGCAATAACAAAAGACACATTCCTCTGCTTTCATTTACTGGAAGTTCAAAGGTACTTCATCTCTCTCTTATTTTGATTAAACATTGTAATCTTTATTTTTATGTTTTTACAACGTACATTACATTTTCATGATAGTATTTTTATGTTACAACCTCTACTAGTTAGCTAACAAGTGTAATTTATTATAATTTTTTGTAATTCATTTTTTTGTTGGTTCCATTGGTTTTTATTCTAAATACCTATTCTTATTTTATAACATATATGGTAGTAGCTGTAACATAAAAATTAGTTAGAATAATTATTATAGTTTTTCTTCTTAATTTATATTATAATTTTGTGGGGGACTTACTTTTTTTTAATACATATTATACTATGTTATATTATCATAGTGTGATAAATTATTTTAATAAAATTGTTTAGGTATCTTTTGTAATGGATAAGTCATGGATTTCAAAGGCCAGAAACTCAATTGATTACTCCATTGGTTTGAGTAAATTCTTAGATTTTGCTTTTAAGAATGGAGCTGTAGGAGAAATGATTTGGTGTCTATGTCCAAAATGTGGATTTATGAAATGGCAAACTAGAGACATAGTTGAAGATCACTTGCTATATAAACCATTTCCTCAAAACTGTTATATGGGATCTTCATGGTGAAAAGCAAGCATTAGAATCTTCTCAAGTGGAAGATGTTTTCCAAGATAGTGGTGTTCAACCTCAAAACCCAATGGAAATGATGATCAATGACGCATTTGAACAATATAGGCAACATGACCCTAATGTAGGTGCATCACAACCATTAAATGAAGATGAAATAGTAAATGATGAACCAAAAGAAGATCATAATGGCTTTTATGAGCTTCTAAAGGACGGGAGCCAAACATTGTATGAAGGAAGCAAGTACACAAAACTAGAATTTATAATCAAATTATATCATATAAAAGTTTTGTGTGGATTAAGCGATAAGGCAATGACTATGATATTGGATTTGTTAAATGACGCATTTGAAAAAGCAAAGTTTCCTCCTTCTATTTATGAGGCAAAGAAAATTATTAACAAGCTTGGTCTTAATTATAAAAACATAGATGCTTCTCCAAAACACTGCATGTTGTATTTGGGAGATGATGAAAAAAGTTTGGATGCTTGTAAGCATTGTGGTACATCTAGATGGAAACCCAACAAGAAGAAGAAAATAGCTGCAAAGGTTTTACGTTACTTTCCATTGAAACCAAGATTGCAAAGATTGTTCACATGTCGTAAGACTGCAAAAGATATGAGATGGCATGTTTTGGAAGACAATAAAGATGGGTTGTTAAGGCATCCAAGAGATGGAGAGGCATGGAAGACATTTGATTTAATCCATCCTGAGTTTTCTTCAGATCCTCGAAATGTTCGTTTAGGCCTTGCTACTGATGGTTTTAATCCTGCTAGGACCTTGAGTTCTACCTATAGCATCTGGCCAATTTTCTTAATTCCATATAATCTTCCACCTTGGATATGTATGAACCACACTTCCTTCATTCTATCAATGATCATTCCAGGCAAGCAATCTCCTGGAAATAACATAGATGTGTACCTAAAGCCCCTTGTAGAAGAGTTATGTGAGTTATGGAGTGGTGTGGACACCTATGACTCATCCTTAAATGAAAATTTTAGAATGCGAGCAGCTCTTATGTGGACAATTAGTGACTTTCCTAGCTTAGGCATCTTATCTGGTTGGAACATACACACAGGATTGGCTTGCCCAACTTGCAATTTAGATGCGGAACCTTGTCGCCTTCGAAATTGTAACAAGTGGTGTTTTATGGGGCATCGTCGTTTTCTAAGTAGAAATCATAAATTTAGATTGAACCGTGTTCGCTTTGATGGAAGCATAGAAGAACGAAACCCACCATTAAAATTATCTGGATCTGAGATTTTTCGACAAGTGGAACATATTAATACTACATTTGGAACTGGAGCTATTCAAAATGGAACAAGAAAAAGATCTAGACAAGAAGTCACACAGTGGAATAAAAGAAGCATATTCTTTGAACTTCCATATTGGGAGTCTAACTTGTTACGACATAATCTAGATTTTATGCATATTGAAAAAAATGTATGCGACAATGTCATGTATACATTGCTCCATGAGAAGGATAAATCAAAAGACAACCTTAATGCTCGAAAAGACTTAAAAGAAATGGGCTTAAGGCCTGATCTTTGGCCAGATGATAATGGAAAGTATCACCTTGCTTTGTTTTCACTAACACGTGGTACCAAAAAGTTATTTTTGAAAACTTTGAAGACTATTACAGTACCAGATGGTTACTCAAGTAACATTTCCAGATGTATTGATGAGAAACTTAATAAAATATCTGGGTTAAAAAGTCACGATTGCCATATTATTATGGAACAATTGCTACCACTAGCAATTCGTAACTTGTTGCCAGACCATGTGACTTCTATCTTAGTGGAGTTCTGTTCTTTTTTTAGAATACTTTGTGGTAAAACTTTAAATCTTCCAGAACTTCAGTTGCTCAAAGATCGCATTGTGGTTACACTATGCCACTTAGAAATGTTATTCCCTCCATCATTCTTCACAGTTATGGTTCATTTAACTGTTCATCTTATAGAGGAAGCAAAACTTGGAGGCCCAGTGCATTATCGATATATGTATCCAGTAGAGAGGTAAAGATTTAAATAATTTAAATTTATGATGTTATATTATAAATATCTTGCTTGTACACTCTTTAATTGTTAGTTATTTCTATAGGGAATTAGGTCACTTAAAATCCTTTGTGAGAAACAAGGCACAACCTGAAGGATCCATAGCTGAGGGGTATTTAGCTGAAGAGTCTCTTACCTTTTGTTCTCGGTACATTGAAGATATCGAGACAAGGTTCAATAGACCTAAATGTGTTTGTGATAACCCAATTGATAATGAGACCTTTTTTGTGTCCTCTATCTTCCCACAAATTGGAAAACCAGTAGGAGCTTGTTCAATGTTCACTTTAACTCCAATGCAAAAATTGCAAGCTCATCGATATGTGCTCCTTAATTGCACTATAGTCACACCATTTGTGGAGTAAGTAAAGTGACATAAACTTTTATTGTTATACTACTTATAAATAATAGTCATGTGTATTGATTATAATAATTAATTTATGTAGTGAATTTAGAGAATTCATAAAAAGGAGTTCAAGAGGAAGAAGACCTTCGTCTATAGAGATAGAGAAAAAAGTCAATAAAGAGTTTGTTGATTGGTTTAGAAAGCGGGTGAGTAGTCATTTAGTGGATAAGGATTTTTTTACCGTCTTTGTTTCAAACTCTAACTTCCAATTTTTTTAGATTATGAATCCAGATACAATGAATGAAATGTCTACTGATCTAAAGTTTTTAGCACGAGCATCAAAGCCAATTGCATCTACATTTACTGCATATAATATTAATGGGTTCAAATTTCGAACCTTGGCTCGAGAAGAAGGATTAAAAATTTCCCCTAATTAAAAATCTATTTCACTTTTTACTCAAGTTATGAATTCCCTTAATGACAATCTTCTTAAATATTAATTCAAATGGGAAGTTGGAAGATATCATTGAGATTAACTACTATGGTCGATTCTCTGTTATTCTTTTTAAATGTAAATGGGCTGATACTACACGAGATAGAGGGTATAAAAAGGATTGTTGGAATTTTAATTGTGTTAACTTTGATAGATTGATTCATATTGGTGATCGTGAAGAACATGAACCATACATTGAAGCATCTCAAGCACAAATGGTGTATTATGTAGATGATGTTGTCAATGAAGGATGGAGTGTTGTTGTACACATAAAGCCAATAGATTTATATGACATGGGAGAAGAAGTAGAAGAAAATGCATATGAAAATGAGTCATACCAAGAGCAACAACTTGAACAATTTTCTAGGCTTGATGATCAATATGTACAATTGGCTACAAACCATCTAAATGATGATATAGTTGATTGAATTGTAACTCCTAAAATAGTAAGAAATTCACATTTGCCTAAATATGATATAGTTGATTGACTTATAAATGTTGTTATTATTTCATTTATTAATTATTTTAATCTTGTTTTAATTTTGATAGTATGTCATCTTAAATTTTATTATTCTTTATTTATTTTTCTCTTAATATTGTTGTCATGAATATGTAGTCATGCCAAAGGTGAAGCGTTTTAGAAATCCACAAAAATCAGCACCTCAACCACAATGTCCCTCACCATGTGATTCCACACAAGCTCCTGAAGTCCCAACTGGTAATGTCCCTCTTTCTCATGAATCAACATCTGAAGTTCCAGCAATGAATCCTGAAATTTCTTCCCCGCCAAGTGATTCCACACAAGCTCCTGAAGTCCCAACTGGTAATGTCCCTCTTTCTCATGTATCAACATCTGAAGTTCCACAAGAAGATGAAACAACTAGACGTCATGTTGGGCGTGAGTCTACACACTGTTGGACTGTTGAAGCAATAGGTATACAAGTATTGTATTTTATTTTTATTTTTGTAATTATCATCATATGAAGTATATTACATTTTCTTATTAAGAAATTCTTTTACTGTTAAAGACTCTGAAGAAACGATCAAGAAGATTAAGGTGAAAGTTAGGGGAGTCAATAGCTTACCTAGGGAGTTACGCATCATTGTGAATTTTGATGACCAAGGCCAAGCAATTGGTGAAGCACAAGCCTTGCTTGCAGGATTTCTTGGAACACTAGCAGCTGATTGCAAATTATTTCCTATGGATTATGATAGATGGTCTGGACCTTCAGGCGTACCTAAAGCTTATTTTGATGATTGCTTTGAAACAATTTTAAAGGTATGTCAATTAGTTATATATAACTTTTTATATCTACACCACTTAGAAACCTTATCTTTACTATTTTTCATATATATATATATATATATATATATATATATATTATTTTGCATATGATATTTGATAAATTTGTCTTTTTTTTAGCCTCGATTTTATTTTAAGATTAATGAAGCTGGTGCAAAACGGTATTGCAAATTGAGTATGAGAAGAAAATGGGCTGCAAATAGGCAAAGCTTATGGAATGAATTCAACGATCCAACCAAAACAAGAGATGAAATCATAAAAAATGTGTCGATAGGCATAGATAAAGATCAATGGGCTCGCTTTGTTCATTATCGTCATAAACCATCCACATTGGTACAATTAGATTGTTTTAATTATTGAATTGTTTTTATAGCTAGTTATATGATTACTATTACAAGTTGTAAACTTGAAATTGCTTTGCATATAGGAACTTTGTAGGAGAAATAAAGAGATTCGAAGCAAGCAAGTTATTCCACACACTGGTGGATCCAAAGCTAATCCTAGAAGAAGAAATGAGTTGGTAATGACACTAAATGTTAACTTTTACTAATTAAAAAAGTTCAATGTTTACTTACTCTTTATTTATCTTAGTTGTTAGAAACTGGGAAGCTACCAAGTCGTGGACAATTATATATTGAAACTCATAAAAGGAAAGATGGATCATTTGTAAATGAAGCAGCAAAGACTATAGCGGTATGTTTTTCTTTAGTAACATTGTTTTCAAGGATTGTGCTTAATCTTAAAACTTTTGTAATTCCTTTTATTACATGTTTGCAGGAACAAATTGAAGTAGGATTGACTCAAAGCATAGTTGATGAATCTGAAGTTTCTCCTCTTGATGTTGTTGGTAGAGTGTTAGGGTTAGAGCACTCTGGGAGAGTGTGATGCATGGGATTAGGAGCTGTTCCTTCTAATACATTCAGGAACACAAGACTTCGAGCTTCTAGTCTGAGCTCTTCTTCATCTGGTGTTGGCTTTCCATCTTCAAACCAATGGCAAGAGAAATACAACAATTTAGAATCAGCTTTTAAGGCCTACATGATAATGAAGGAAGGAAGGATCCCTGAAGAATTAGCTAGTTATTTCACTCCTGATCAAACACATGTAAGTAATTAATATGCATACATCATTATAGAGAAATACAACAATTTGTAATTGGTACGTGTGTTTATTAAGCTAATTAATTTACAGCTTTGTAGGTAGATTTTATAGTTAATCAACAATATTAAGGTAGAATTTTATTGATTTTGGCTAGCTCTTAATACTCTTTATCTCAAGTTAAGTCTTTAAGTAAACATACATGACCAAGGTAATAACCATGCATAAGTTTAGAATATTAAAACAATTGTTTAGAATTGATTATTTTTATTGATGGTCATTATGATTTAGTATGTGTGATACACCCTTGTATATAGTATATGTGACTAAGTGTTTTTACTTTTCTTATTTCAGCTAAATGATGTTTCAAGTGTTCCTAATACACCTTTGGATGCAAGAGGATCTTCTGGTGCTAGCAACCCTTAGTTTGCTTATAATGTATTTTGGATTTAAAGTTTAGTACAATACTAATATTACTTTGTTATGGATTTTATGTCATACTTTGATTTATAATAGAAATTTGAATTATAAATCTTTGAACTATATGCTATTATTTTGGTTATTGATCCTCATTATGAGTTTTTTTATTACATTTTTTTATCGATATCATAAGAAAATGAAAAATTATAATACATGTAGATTATGAAACTAAAATGAGTATACAAAATCATTATATACAAGAAAATAAGGAGAATTAGAAAATCAATTGTAAAACATATATTGCTAGCATGATTTAAAACAAAACCCCTCCATAGTATAGTTTAAAACCTCTTTTAATAAACCTCCGCATTTAGCATAGGTTTAAAATCTCCTACAAAAAACTTCCATATTTAGTGAAGGTATAAAAACTTCTTCCAATAAACCTCCACAGTTAGCGTAGGTTTAAAACCTCCTTTAAAAAACCTCCACAGTTAGCGTAGGTTTAAAACCTCCTTTAAAAAACCTCCACAGTTAGCGTAGGTTTAAAACCTCTACAAAAAAACCTCTGCAAAATGTTCTCGATACCAGAGGTTTTCGAAAACCGCCGCTAATTGCTTGTGGCGAATCTAACTGCGGAGGTTTTTGAAAACCTTCGAAATTTATTTTGCGGAGGGTAAAAACCTCCACTAAACGAAAAAAATAACCTCCATTATTTAACAGATTTGTTGTAGTGACAAATCAACAATGATAAATAATTAACAAATTAAAATACCTGTCCACTCCAAACGGCGTGTGCAACATGGTCTGCAAATGATGTCAGCACTGATGGGTCACGTGGCCCACCTAGGAATCCCTCAGCATCATCAGCATGTGACCCCTCAGCACCATCATCACCCTGTATGTCCACAGTCATCTCAGGTGCATCCTCAGCCATATCAGGGACATCCTCAGTCATGTCAGGAACATCCGCAGCCATATCAGGTGCATCCACAGTCATCTGATGAACACGTTGCCTATGGGCTGATGCAGTAAGCCTACGCCTCTCAGGAACATCAACTGCATCATGGTCATCCTGTCTATCTCTGCCTATAAGTCTATCTATAGCACGACCTAAACCTCGTGTTCTAGCCATGATCTGCAAATCATGTGGAACACGTATTTTTTTCGGTCAAAACATACACAACTTTCTTTATAAAAATAAAACAAGTTTATTTATAAAAAAATAAGACTAATTTAAATCAACTTATTTGAAAACACACACAACATAATTTAAAAAAAAAATAAACAACTTCATTTATAAAAAAAAAACACAACTAATGTAAAAATAATTAATTATCCGCAACTTAATTTAAAAAAAATAAAAAACTTCATTTATAAAAAAAAAACCCAACAAATGTAAAAATAATTAATTAGTAAACATCCACAACTTAATTTAAAAAAAATAAACAACTTTATTTATAAAAAAACACAACTAATATAAAAATAATTAATTAGTAAACATCCACAACTTAATTTAAAAAAAAATTAAACAACTTCATTTATAAAAAAATACAACTAATGTAAAAATAATTAATTAGTAAACATCCACAACTTAATTTAAAAAAAATAAACAACTTCATTTATAAAAAAAACACAACTAATGTAAAAATAATTAATTAGTAAACATCCACAAATTAATTTATAAAAAAAAATACTTCATTTATAATAAAATAAACAACTTTATTTATAAACAAAAAAACACAACTAATTTAAAAATATATAATCAGTAAACATACACAACTAAAATTATATACAAAAATAAAACAAAAATGGGAAAAAAATTTCAAAACATACACACCTTAATTTATATCAATTATAAAAAAAATTAGTATTTAAAAAAAAATTCCAAAACACACACAACTTTATTTATAAAAATAAACAACTTCATTTGTAAACAAAAAACATAACTAATTTAAAATTAAATAATTAGTAAAATACTCAACTAAAATCATATAAAAAATAAACAAAACCAATTAACAAAAATAACCAACTTAATTTATACAAATAACCAACTTTATTTATAAATAAAATACACTAATTTAAAAAAATAAACAAAACAATATGTTAAAAAAAGAAAAGAAAACAATATTTAAAAAAAAAACTTCCGGAAGAAGAACACCTTCTTCCGGAACTTCCGGAAGAACCCTACACGGATCTTCTAGAAGCCACCACCATAACCACCCTTTTTCCATTTTTTCCGACGTCTTCTACCCTAAGGTTCCACTAACCTAAGGTTCCACTATCCTAGCCTAAATGCTACAACTATACTGCATAATAAAAGCAAAGGAAGGATAGGGACACCTACCTTGAAGGCAAATGGCGTGTCTGATCCAATGAAAACAAGCAGTCGGGCTCGCGGAGAAGAAAAGAAGCAGCAGCGAAGAAGGAGTGAATGGTTCTGGAAGAGGGAAAGAAAGCTTTTTAAAATTTTTAAATGAAGGGCAAAATGGCCCATTCAATAAATTGCTGGGTGCACCTAGCATATCCCTTCTAATACAAGTCCTCCACATTTAAAAAAAAATAAGAGAAGCCCAAAGCGTCTCCATTATCATTTCAATTTTATCAATATAATTAATAAAACAGTTCAGGACCACAATTTCAACATTGTTTTGTCCACTCTTAATTTCATACATTTCATACAATAAAGAAGTAACTTCTACTGCACACATCTCATAGAGTTCTGCTACCGCTCCTTTCTCTGGAGGAAAAAAAGCTACCGCTACTCAGTCTCAAATCTCCAGCAAGTGTGCTTCTCCTTGCACAGATTCTGCCACACACTTTTCATAACATTTCACACTTTTTTTTCTTCCTTTTTCCTATTTATTGTGCTTTGGTTTTTGAATATTAAACTTCCTCATTTTTCTCTTACCAAAAATCATTCTCTAATCTAATGTTCTTCTTCATGTGTTCATCACGTATTCTTCATCCTGTTCTTATTTTCTTTTCTTCGCCTACATTCTATCATTTTTTTATTCTATTTTTTTATTTATTATTTTGGATTGACAAATCAATTAATACCTTATTGGTGTGAAATGAACATAAATGATTATATCAAAAAGTGGATGAAGAGATTGAGATCTTGAACCTCTCAATGGAACAGAAGATTATTGTGTTTTTCCTTTCATTGCTTTCTCTTTTTGTTGTTCTTCTTTCATTTCCCATCATTCCTTTTCTTATTTGATTTGTTTCCTTCACTTGATGGATTGTTTGTGCAAACAACGGCTAAGGTTTTTACAAAAAGAATTCAAGTTTGTGCTTTCTCTATTTTCTCATGACAAGTCTTTGAGTTTGTGATAACAATACTACAGCAGCACCCAGCAGGCCCAAAAGGACATTGAAGACCCAGCATACATGAGTAATTACATTTAAGCTACAACCAGCTTAGGAATTCCCTTGCTCTGCATACACAAGCAGTTATAACATAATTCAGACATTTTCCAATTTTGTTATTAGGATATTATGAATTTTGTTATTGTTTTGCCTTGTATTCGAGCATGGAAAGAGGCAAGTCTGGTGGGTGGTGTGTTATGGCATGGCAGGAGCAGAGGTAGAGGCAGCCATGTCTGACAGGTCGGACCAATTGTTACAAGCAGTGTGCTTTTGCCTTGTATTCGAGGACAAGGTAACCTCCTGGTGTTTAAGTTATTTTGAGTAAAAGATAAAAGCTGAGTGATAATTTTCCTTCCTGTTATTTCATATTTCCTAGTATTTATAATGGTAATAACACTGGGTAAGGATTAGCACTAATGACCTCAACAAATAAGACAAAACAATAAAAAAATTAGAAAATATATGAATTCTATTATAATTGCTTATGTATGTAGAGCAAGGGAATTCCTAAGTTGGTCGTGGCTTAAACGTAATTACTTAGGTATGTTGGGTCTTCAATGTCCTTTTGGGCTTACTAGGTGCTGTTTTAGTATTGCTATCATTTCCCACCGCTGGAAAATAAACCTTGTTCCTAAGGTTGGGCAACAAAAGCAAAATTGAAACAGGGGTGGTTTTAGAAAAAAAAACATGTGAGGGAAGTTGCTTTGTTGGTTGGCTGGTTTTGGCCTTGACAATGATAACCCTCGAGGGATATCAACAACGTGAAAGTCGAGAGGGTTGGGTTTGTGACCTACGCCGCAGAGCAGACAAGAAGAGCTATGAACGTCGAAGTTTCGGTTCTGGCTTTGGTGGTCGTGGACGTGGAGGCAACATGGGACAAGGGCAATGCAGGGTAGGAAAGCACCACAACAAGGAGGAGAAATAGGTCCCAGTGACGAAGTTGGGGTGCTTGGTGAAGGAAGGGAAAATCCGGAGTAGACCTGCGTCACCATGGTGGGGGTGGAGGCAGTGGCTTCAGTGGATACAACCGCAATGGCGGTGGATATGGTGGTGGGTGTGGCGGTGGATTTTGTCGCCGATGACTTACAAAGAAAGAGGTCGAGGGGTGACGACGAGAATGTCGGGTCCAACAAAGATCGTGATAGAGATAGAGACAAAGAGCATGACCACGAATGTTCCTCTGGTCGTCACAGTAACGAGAGGGAGAGAATCTGAGAGAGGTGATACGAGATTGTCGGCGATGGAGGAAGGTGGAGCCAGCATACTCGAGCGTGCATGACTTCATTAGGGAGCCAAAGTTGGTGCTCTTCTTGATGTTCATAGTGGTGGTGAAAGAAAAGGTAAGACTCGGGAGGTCGATTTCTATGGCTCCATTGTCATGGATCCATAGGTAGTGGATCCATGAATAGGGGTGATTTGGGAGAAGATAGAGTGGGTGCAAGAGTGGATAATCAGTCAAGGATGACGTCTAGTTTAGCGGCCATCTCCAGAGTCTTGGTGGTCATGGCAGATAGGTGAGGTGGTTCTGGGTGAGGTGGCACACAACCTCTTTAAGGCGATCTATGGTGATTGTTGTGAGCGACCATGGTTGAAGGCAGGGGTAGGGGTTTCGGCAAAGGAAGAGACAGGTCTAGCGGGTGGTGTGTTTTGACATGGCAGGAGCAGAGGTAGAGGCAGCCATGGGAGGCAGGTCGGACCAATTGTTACAAGCATAGTACTTTTGCCTTGTATTCGAGGACAAGGTAACCTCCTGGTATCTAAGCTATTCTAAGTAAAAGATAAAAGCTAAGTGGTAATTTCCCTTTTTGTTATTTCATATTTTTTGGTATTTATAATGGTAATAACACTGGATAAGGATTGACACTAATGACCTCAACAGATAAGACAAAACAATACTAGAATTCATAATATCCTAATAACAGAATTGGAAAATATCTTAATTCTGTTATAACTGCTTGTGTATACAGAGTAAGGGAATTCCTAAGCTGGTTGTGGCTTAAACACAATTACTTGGGTCTTTAGTGTCCTTTTGGGCCTCCTAGGTGTTGTTGTAGTATTATTGCATGTCTATTAAAGATGTAGTTGTGGTGAAAATCTTATTGTGCCAGTTCTGTTCTTTTGTGGATTGTGAACTCTTTCTTGTTCTCTTTTTTGTTGGTATTATTCTGACTCGATCTCAACAATCGATAACAGAGGTTGATCTTTCTCACTTTCCCTTATTTTTTTCCTTTTACATTTTATATTTGTTTTGACATTGCATTTACTTTTTTTCTCTTTTTTTATTATGAGAATGTAAATGTCCAGTTTAGTGTTGGGATATTCATTTGGTAAAATTGAGGATGATGGTTTAAGATTTTTAGTTTAGTGTTGGGATTTTCTAGTATAAACTTGTGTTTAATCTTTTTTCTATCGATTTATTGTAGATTATAGACTATTGCAAAGTTGAAGAACCACACGACTCAATCAATCTTATAAGATCCACAATAATGACATCATAAAGCCAAAGGAGACACTACCACACTTCCACCAAAAAGGTATATTATACATCCCGATAATTGTATGCACATGCGTCATTTTCAAATGCCTTTTATGGATAATTGATACAGATACAACATGTTGTCATACTGGACAATATGTTTTGTACTTTTATACATTATTAAAAATCCAATTGACACAACAAATTTTATTTGGAGCTTTTGATTTACTTTAAAACACACAATAACTCTTTTTGGAGCTTATGATTTATTTTGGGTGACTGGACTGATTATTACATACTTGATGCCATCACTATTGCAAAAAGACCCTAAAATGACAGTTCTAAACCGCTTTCAAAGACGGTTCAAATTGTCTTAACTAAGAACCGTCTTAGAATATACACTTTCTAAGACGGTTTTTTAAATAATCGTCTTAGAATGTTTTATTTAAAAAAATTTATTGTCATTGGTATAATGTGATGCAATCCTCCCTAGGAAGGGACCAATCACTAGAACCATGAGCAAGAGGCTCCAAGAAGATTGGGCTAGAGCTGCTGAAGAAGGCCCTAGGGTTCTCATGAACCTTAGGGTAGATTTCTGAGCCCATGGGCCAAGGTTGGATCCATTTATCTTTGTACATATTAGACTAGGATGTCATTATATTTGGTCCTTGTATTTAGGGCTCCATATTATAGGTAGGGTACCCTAGAAATATAGGATTTTTCAGCCCTTGTATTTTTGGGCACCTAGACTAGTTTTTGTATTAAGGGTAGTTTTGTAATTTCACATGCACTAAGTGGATATTTGATGTGTGTGGTTGGAAATAAATTTAATTGAATTGGTAGAAGCTCAATCCAATTAAATTTTAGAGGGGGAGATGAGCATTTGCTTACTACACCCCATTGCCACATCATATAGTCACACTTTGTGCATGTCCTTCATGCTTTTCATGCCTCATGACACCTAAGCACACTTAGTGGAGAATCTTGGAATTGATCTTGGATTAGTGGGCTGAACCATAACTAAAATTCACTAATCATAATTAGTGAAATTTTGGCTCCAAAGTTTGGCTCCACAAATTCAATTTCAAATTCAAGTGAAATTTGAATTTCCCTCCAATTTTGTGTGACAATTAGGCTATAAATAGAGGTCATGTGTGTGCATTTTTTTCAACTTTGATCATTTGAATATTAACTTCAGATTTCAAAGCTCTTTTTGAGCACAAAATTTTGTGCTCTTCTCTCCCTCTCCCTTCATTCATCTCCTTCTTCCTCCAAGCTCTTATCCATGGCCTCCTATGGTGGTGAGCTTCTTCTAGACTCATCTTCTCCTTGAAGTGGCGTCTCCTCTCTCTCTTCCTTCTCCATTCCGCTGCCATTTATCTTCCAAGAAGCAAAGGAATCCATTGATGAAGAAGATCCTAGGCCTACAAGCTCCAATGGAGCTTGCATCATAATGTTACTCATGATTTAAAGGTAAGTGCAGTAAACTTAACAAGGTTACAAAATAACTCACTTGATAAATCACAAAATCTTCCCTACCTACAGAAAATGTTACAAAGTAGCTGCTATGAACTTGTTTGGTGCTTAAAGCAATTAGGAAGCCACAAAACAATATTTAGGGGAATTGCAGTTTAATATAATTTCATTTTTACTATTGGAATTCCCTACCAAATGTCACTTATACCTATACTTTGTTTACCTGATGTAACTACTCACTTAATGCCAAAATGCTTTCCATATCATTACATTATATTGTCATACTTACTAGGATTTCAACATGCTAACAAAAGTAACATCAATAAAGCTAGCAAACCAGGATTTCTATGTTTGTTGCATTTGCAGCCTAAATTATACTACCATGACATCGACGTGGAAAAAATAATTCAAATCATTAAATCACTCACAAATTCCAAGTGTGTTGAACTTTCCTTCAACGGTTTGTAGCACTGCTCACCATCGCAAAGTGCTATGTAGATCTGTACTAGTCAATTTCCAGTATGTTCATGCTCTATTCTCGTCTTTGGTAGGATGCTGAATTGATTTGCCTGTTGAACTCTTTGAAGTAGCAATCAAATGACTACTGATAATGCTTATATGATCTTCTAGCATTGAGAAAATGAAAAATCAAGATAGGTTATAGGTTTTAGACAAGGAAATATTATGATGTATAAGTTAGGAGAGTTTTGAAAATTCATACCATATACTTTATATAAACAATAGAAAGGACAATTTATTCACAACCAAATGAAATAGCAAACATTATACCTTTGGAATTTCCCAAAGAAGAGTTTAATGTAGAAAAAGGGAAGTTACAACTTACTAGCAGACAATAATAGGGTCATGCAATAATCAATCATTTGCTACATGTAGAACAACTCATAATAAGGATGAATGAAACATATATCGTAACCAAACTTCCTAGTTCATTTGTTTAAATTAAATAAGATGAGGTAGGAGCTGAAAGAAATCAAAGAACAAAGGGTATTGTTGTTATGTTATTCTCATGCTGATAGACATATAGACAATAAAGTGAGAAGTAGTATGTGAAAGTCATGTTATTCTCATGCTGGGTTGAAATCCATTCACTGATAATCCTCCATGAACAAGAGCAACTTGTCATGTGATGTAAGAGGCAGCAGGCAGACAAAGGTAAGCCACCAAGGAAGAAACTTCTTCAGGTTCTGCGATGTGCCTAAGAGGAGTTTGGGATAACATTTCTTCTACATACTTCTTGTTGCAAAGCAGCTTACACGAAACATGATTGTAAAACAATGAGAAAGAATTGTTACATATAAAAAAGAGTTGCTATTTCATAATTTATTATAAATGTATCAATCTAAACACAAAAGTTCAGCAAAAATGAGTAGACATTATCACTAAAGCCATCCATAAATCTTATCATATCTCACAGCTTAACCAAACAATCCAAGAGACATAGAGCTGTAGACTCTAAATAATTTAAGATATTAAAGATCTTTAAGCTAACAAAGGATCTAAATATCATTACTTTTGTCATGTTTTGGAATGCAGATCTCCTATGATGAATTCTGCGTTTATAATTAGGTATTTATTTAACAGAAAGTATGGTAGCCCTCAAAGGGAAGTCTTGAAGTTATATTAACCCAAATAGTTGTATGTTGGGATCCAATTGCAAGGTATGAGACTTGAGTCCTATATTGGAAGTATGAAATATGAAATTCCACTATGGGATAATAATGTCTTGGATTCTCTAACTGCAATGACTAGCTTTTGTGATATGATTCTCCCAAGGTTTTTATCAATATTGTCAAATTCATATGACATTGAAATTTAAAGTTTTCATCATTGTCAGGGGAGAAGGCCATTAGTGATTGTAGTAGTGTTTTATAATTGAGACAGGCATGAAATCTCTGAAAAAGGAAAAAAGGAAACACTGCTAGCCAAGGCAATAAAGAGAGGCTTGGTGACTCCAATCATTTCCCCACTCACTCATTTCTCAACCTTTCTATTTTCGTCCCTCCTCTCCCATAGTTGAATCTCTCCCTAGAATTTTACGCTCCTTGATGTCATGTGTGCACTGAATAATACATAAGGTTACACTTTTCACTCTAGGGAATCAAATCCTCAGCTACCTTCCCATGTTTCTCCCCACAATACACCTTAATCTTAGGGCCCTAAACATATCAAGTGCATAGAACAAGGATACAGTATGTTGTATGTACAATAAATATTAACTAATAAAGCTACTATTCCAAATTTTCCACACATGTTATTGAAACTAGCATAAATACATTTTAAGGAAGTCAAATGTATTATATTCACAAAATATACTGGAAGAAACATAAAAAGAGGAAGGCAAATAGCTCTTAGTACATCTATTTGACATGTTTTCCTTAACAGGTTGAGCACAAGCTTGATGGCAAATACACACTGTTAAATAAACATGCAAATATTGGATCAACCTGTAGTATTATTGAATTTCAATGGACTACAATTTACTACGCTTTGAAGAGATCTGACAATTAGTTAACTTCTTGCACCGAGACTTACAGATTAACTAAATTGGTGACCACACAATAACATTATTTGCCCATTTGAAATTAAATATTTCAATAGAAATTGAGCATCAGTAGCAGTATATAAGATGTCAACAAAACAGACTTGAATGTAGTTAGCATTGAAGAAATGACCTTTGTTGGAGTGTTAGTATTGTAGCAGTATAATAACAACTTTGGTAACCCACTAACCCATGTGATACACGAAAATTTTATTAAATTTTATAAAGAGTAAAGTAAGTTTTTGATCATCAAAATATTTCAAAAAGTTTGATTTTAGTCTCTATAAATTTAATACATTTTTAATCCTTAAATTTACTACAAGTGACGTGATTTTAGTCATTTCTTAGGAATTAAATAGACGTGTTTTTTGGATACATGTAGAGACTAAAAGCATGTTAAATATTTTAGGAACTAAAATAACATTTAGAAATATTTTGAAGGACTAAAAAATACTTTATCCTGTTATAAATATATTTCCACACTAATGTATACCATTAAAGTTTTAAAATTACAAAAAAAAACACATATACTTCAATTTATATAACTATTTACGTAATGCATCATTTTTAATTTAATTTGATAGTAATATATTGATATATATTATATTAATAAAAAATTTCTTTTCGAGAATATTTAATACTTTTGACACTAATTTATTTTATTTATTATTTATTGTAAAAAACAATATTTATTTGGAATTTAAAAAAATATTTTTTAAATCCTTCAAAAATTAAAAATTTCACTAATCTAATTTTTCAGTCATATAAATGTAATATTATTTTCATTTAAGAAAATGTATTGTTTTAAATCTTAAGTCTTCTGCTATGTATCAAAAGAGAATTTTAATATGCTTTATTTTGAAGAAATATGTGATTTAAAAGATATTAAAAAGATAATTACACAAAATAGGAAGTATTATATATACCATGGAACTTCAGCTTGGACCTTTGGGTTACTGAAAATTTCAGTGTCTCTTGTTTGTAGGGAACTAGGGATAGGCTCTCCTTGTGGGGTGTAAGAATCGTAAATGACCTTAGCAAAACAAAATATATCTAGTTAACTTCATAATATCTATATTTAAATTTCAATCAACATGCCATGTGACCTCTTTCAAGTATAACAACCCTAACCAAAATATTGTTACCGCCACGGTAAGGATCTTTGAAAATTGCTTGAGGACTGGGAGAAAAAAAAAGATTAAAATTAAAACTGCAATGGTGTAGAGTAAGTAACATAAATAGAAGTATCAGTTCCAAAATTCTTACTATAGGATTACTTCACTATTATCACCCTGTGCCTGTCCAGTGCTAGATCCATCATAGTTCCATCTAGGGAGCTTAGAGGGATCTTCAACAGGCTTTGATATTGTCTAAGAAATGAAAATATATGTGTATGATTATCGTGAATAGCATGAAACAATTCAAATGACAATGGTAGGAATAATTTCTCTTAGCTTATTTAGAACATTATAAATAACATACTCTTGATTTACTGCGCACATCAATTCCTATCCCCCTCAATCCTGTTTCAAAAAAAAAAATCAGTTTTAAATACCTTGCATCCTCACTCAGAAGCAGGAAAAAGGAAGTAGTTAGTTATAATTGGATCTGGTGAACTATGAGATTCAAAAGGAGGCAGAATAGAATGAATACCAAATGTACTCAGCAATTATCTTGTCAGTGAATGGAGTGATATCCAAATTAAGTAGACCCTCGAGCCTGTTGATGGTGCTATTGTCAGACTTAATTGCCAGCACTCTAAATTTAGCAGAACTGGTAAGTGAAACTTTCTTATTTTGTTTCCACAATAAAGAACCCCACATGTTTGATGTAATGGGAGTTGCATTGGGAGAGGATTTTGAGATTCTCATCTGCCATTGCGTAGAGGGAGCCAAAATCTGTGCCATGTTCTGCAGTTCTTCTCTTTAGTACACAAAGTAGTTATGAGAACCTCAACTCAGATATGAATCAAATCAAATTATAATACATAATACAATTTTATGTTAAATAGTAAACAAAAATATTACTAAACAACCTTATAATTTAATGCATAATGTCTATCAGCTATTTTGTAACCACCATTAGATGATGACTAATCAAGCCACACATAAAATCATTGCAAAGTCACAATTGCTCCTTATTTTGTCTTTTAGCCCATTCACAAGCCATATATTTTGTAAGCTGATTGATTGCATCTGAAAATAGCATTGGACGGGAAGAACTCATTGCCCTTAATGACACCAACATTTTATTAATCACAAAAACCAAATTAGTATGAATATGATAAGCACAAATTATAATTTGTGACTTGTTAAGCACCCTGTTCGCACTACTTAATAGTCTATACAATCTCAAGCAACAACAAATAAAGGAAATACCTCTCTAAAACACTCAAAGAGATATGCACATTCTGATTCATTTTCATTGCATCATATTTCTCCACTTGTCCTTCAAATCAACTTAAAAAAAAATAATTTCATCAAAATCAAAGGCATAAGTTCAAAACAAAAATAAATATCAACAATTTTTTAGAAACATACTTCAGTTCTCTCATCAAGTATATCTTTATGAGAATCTAGGATTAACTTCCAATTTTGCTTGCCATACCTTTACATATAAAACAAACTTTAACAAGAATTGGAAATGTAGTGAGAAGCGGATTCGTAGAGCGAAGCGGGCACTGAGCACACTCCTGGTTTAGGGAACAAATCTACTGCATGAAGGGGGTTTAGGGTATAGATCTGGCATCATTTAAGTGGCGGCGTGCGGTTGCGATAGTGTTTGGGTGGTTGTGGTGTTGACAGTGGCAGCATGCGGAAGCGGTGGTGTTTAGATGGTGGTGGTCGTGCGAATTTGGTGGTGTTGCAATGGTTGGGAAGTCGAAGATGAATGGAGGCACCGACTGTTGATTATGGTGGATGTGGTTCAAAGAAAAAGATGAATACAAAGAAGAGGAAAATACCTTCTTTGGCGCCGTGATTTTAGAGTTATGAACATTTTTGTTGTGGAGTTCTCTGGATCTGGATTTTCCCTAAATGAGTTTGAGATTTTTGGTTTTTCCCTAAAATGAGAAGCACAATGGACGGAGGTTAGGAGCAATAAAGGATAGAGAAGTGGAATTGCAGGCACGAGAAGTAAAATTTAATTTATTATTTAATTTAAAATTAAAGACGGTCAACAATAAAAACGTCTTAGTAACTATAAAAACAAAGACGGTTTCCTAAAAACCGACATAAACACCTTTTATCAAAGACGGTTTTTATATAACCGTCTTAAAAAAGTTATATTTAATTTAAAAAATGTTACCACTTATTTTTCTACATCGATTTTTAAAAAATCGACTTGGATTTAACGATGTTAAAACATCTTTTTTTAGAAGTGTATAATGAACTAGAAACTTGACAATTGTATGTGTAAAATGCTTAGCAGGAGAGAGATAATTTATGTTTGAATTATAGTTTGTGACAACAAAATAAAACATTGAGAAATGCATATTGTAGGGACAACTGATATTTAGATGCAATGGAAATTATATTCCAAGTTAGCATAGGGACAATTGTGTTGTCAAGTAGTCCAATATTTTTCACTTCCACAAGTTATTACAAAACCAAAAATTTGGGTTCTATCATGAAGGAAAGAAGATAAGTTAGACGAGATACAATTTGATGACATATAAAAAAAATGTGTCTTGATGGTACTTGGGAGTACTTGGAGTTGATAAATAGATGGTATAATTTTATTTTAATTTTCTGTTTATCATGCTTTGTAGGGATTGTATCATTTTCTTCAACATTTACAGCAAAATCATAATGCTTTTTTTGCAAGTACAACAAAGCATTCATAGACCGGTATAATATTTTATTTTTGTTTACTTTTTTGTTATAAAATTATTGAAAGTCCTCAATGGACACACTTGGATAAATATTTGGATGTTGAGAGAAAATAATGTATTTCAAGTTTTATGATCTATTGATGTTATATCATGTGTGGTATGGTGTAATATTTGGCATGTTGTATTACAATAACCAATAATTATGATATTGATGTATTTATATCCATTACTAAAATTATTGGTAGTAGTAATCGACATAGGACCTGTTTGGATACAAACAGGTTCATAATATTATACACATTTAGTAGAGAAGTTCTCAAAAACACTTCTAACCTTGTATCTAAACAGGCTCATAATATTTTACCTTAATTTCATGATATAAGTATTGAGTATTTTAATATAGACGTATATTTGTCTTAAAATATATCGTTTATGTTCTTTATTTTGGTAAACATTTTATTTCTCATTTATAAAATTTTCTATTTCTAAATTATTTAATTGTTTTTCATTAACACAATAAATTATTATTATTATTTAATCATTTTAACATATATACAAGTTGAGACCCGTGAAACACATATCGCTTTACTAATATTTAGGGGTATAAACGGGTTAGTTTGGGTTGAGTTTAATCAAACTCATGACCAAATCCAATCAAATTTGAATGGGTTGGTTTGAGTCATTTTTTAAGAGAAAAATGAAACACAACCCAAGTCAACCCGATTGTAAACTGTTTGAGTTAGATTGGTTCAACAACTCAAAACATTTAATTTCATCTAATGTTTTTTAAAACATAATGTTTTTTATAAGTTGAGATTTTTATTAAATAAATCAGACACAACTATTTCTTGTTAAATTTTTTATTAAAAAGAAAATTTTATAATGTTGTCAGAGTACTTCACTCCACTAACTCCTATTTATCTATCTATTCATGAGAAATGAAAAATTAAGCATATCATATTCAAGATAAGGACTTTCAATAAGTATAGTGAGGATGGATTTTAAACACTTTTTTTCTACCAAAACCAATAAGATATTATAGGACCTACTCTTAGTAAATAAATTCAAAATATTTTTAAAAATCCATCTGAAATTACTTTGATCAATAAAATCTTTGTCTCTTTTATCCTGAAAATTTAGGTTGTCTTGATGCTTACTCAATTTAGGTCAATAAGTCTATATGATCAATAGTCAATAGTATTTGATTTTTAAAAAATTTTAAAATATATATATTAATAATAATAATAATAATAAATTAATACAAATTAATGGGTCAACAGATCGGGTCAATGGATTAGCGGATTCATATATTAAAACTCATGACCTAACTCAAAATTCAAAAAGTTTGATTGGTTTGATTTGGGTCTGATCTAAACACAAATATAATTCAATCCAAACTCTTTAGATTGGTTTGAATCAATTCAAATTTGTTAGTGACCCCACTTACTTACACCTCTACTTGTATTTTTAATAATATCGACTACCACAATTAACATTATTTAATGAATAGGGAAAAATAAACAGATGGAATAAGAATAAAAAAAAAAACAGATGGAACAAAATGCAAAATTTTTAATACGCACAGGTTTGATAATTGTAGAATGAGAAAGTGGACATCAAGAATAGAGGTGAGATACGCAAATATATAGAAATATGGTACTATTTCCTTTTTATTGTGATTCTTCGATTCCTGCGATTCAATAAAATAGTTCTCTCACGAACACACAAGGCTGCAATTCGTACCAATGGCGAAGCTCGAAGAAATAGACAATTCCGTGTCCAAAACCAAGAAGAAGAGGAATCAGGGATCCACCGGATTCTTTGTCTTCGTTGACTACCTTTACCTCTTGATTTTCCTGGGTTTCCTATGCTTCATCATCTTCAAGATTGTGGGCATTTGATTCCTCAAACCAACATTTATTTATTTATTTTACATGAACCAGGTACCTATGCCACTTCTTTTTTTTTTTTTATTTGTTGTATGCCATGAAAATTGCATTTTCCCCTCGTTATTAAGATGCTGCAATGTTATGATTAAAATTTTGAATATGGGGGCTCTCTGTGTTTATCCCTTTATCATTTTTTCATCCCTTATGGCATTGTGTTTGTATTTATAGTTAACTATTGTCATTTTGTTTTTTTACATATAATGATGGTATAATTAACCTTTACATAGCTTGTTTCTTGTTGTGTTGTGTATTTTCCATGTTATATTAGATGGTGTCATGTTTTTATTATATGATTTTTCCTTTTATATTTTACTTTCAAAGTAGATAGAAAATAGTGAAATGACTCCAACGATGTTTGTTTGCCCCACTCAATGGAAGATTTTGAAAGATTATAATGAAATTATATTGGTATTTATTATTAATAAATGGGAAGTCTTGCTTCATTGGAGATCAATAAATGTCATTATTGGTAATCTTATTGAACGAATTAATTGAGTTTTCTTTTTGAAAGTTTCTTTACTTTTTAGGCCTTCGATTTCTTCTAGTTTTTGAAATATGCTTAATTACTTTAGTTACATTCCAAGACTTTGCGTGTGTGTATGGTGCTACTATTACCTTAGTTTCTTAAGCATTCTTTTGATTTTCATCTACTTCGTTTCCTTTTATGTTGGCGCGCAGGATATACCATGACATGTCGTGTGGCAGATCTAATTCCAAAGCTGGAAGGTTGTGGCATGTGCAGTTTTGATCCGATCCTTGCATGTCACTCTTGGATAGGGAGGATTCTGCAATACCCTTAATATATACCCCTAAAGATACTCATATTTTCAGGTGATCTTTACATAAAATATGATCAAATTAGTTACCCAGTTATACAGCTCTAAATTATTGTAACAATTACTTAATTTGATATAGATTCTTTCATGCCATTTGTTAACATGAATTGTCACGTTACCAGTGAGAAATATGTTAAAATAATTATGGTAGGACCTCATATATATATATATATATATATATATATATATATATATATATATATATAGCATGTTTGATATGATATTACCTCAACTGTAACTTAACTCTAATAGCCACATCACATCAAAGGCAAAACTAATAAGAATAACTGTAACTTTTCACAATATTTACATGCGTTCAGCCTTTAGAACACAAAACCAAACATGCTGATAGAGTCTTACATTTACTTTTTATTTATATCTCATAACAAAGTCGTCACTTTGACAATTAACAAAAGATAACTGGGATAAAAGTACAGTCGGGATGTATGAGGGGAAATGATACGCATGAAAAAGAGAAAAAATGATTGACATGAAACATGATGTAATGAAAAATAAATAAAAAAAAAGATGGAAATGAAATGAAAGATAATATAAATATGTAACAATAATAACTCTTAGCAAAAGATAACCCATAATTATGATTGTATCCCTCATTATATTTTTTTTTATCTAAGATGAAATGAAATAAGCTTTTTCTTTAAAAAAATCCAAATCCTATGTAATTCAGTTGACACTTTTATTTCACATCTCACCTGGATACCAGGATTTTCTACAGTTAGAAAAACAACTATGTTCATTAAATTTTAATTGTAATATAAAATCAGGAGTATAGATTTTGTGCAGTTGAAAAAGCAGTTGTATGGAATCCAAATCCCGTGCAGTACTTGTTAAGGTCACTGTAGTGATGCCCCTTGGAATATATAGCATCCTCCTCCTATGCGTTGAAAACTTTTGTTCTGGAATACTAAATTTACACAATTCAATACTTCTTTAATGTAACATCTAATCCTTTCCTACATTAGGGATCAAGTAAAATTAGGTAATTATACCGTTTTCTACCAGTATGATCTCTTTCCTTGAGCATGATAAAGAAAGATCATGATAGCTAAAATTCATATTATAAAGGGTTTATTGCAGAGATGTAAACTGATGGTGACAACAGAGTATTATTCTTTTTCATATACATTGGAATGGGGGCTAATTTTGAAATGCTGATAATTTTAGTCTCTAGATCAAAGGACAACTGACTCAATAGTGTAACCTATTCTCTTATTCCGGAGAAGCATAAATTATTAATCCACGACCTTCACATGACCATAGTTCCATTCAATCCATATCCCCCTACTAGACATGTCGTTTAAGATTTTACAATTTATGAAAAAGAGTTAATAAAACTTGATTATATATTATGTGAAAAGTGACCAAAACCGCAATAAAACAAGATCATGTAATAATTTCTCTCATGAAAAATGCAAGAATAAAAATGACTTTATGATAAGTGGTTCATAATCAAAATCTTTATAAAAAAATTGAATAACATTTCTTTTTCATGAAAAATAAGCACAATTAAAAATGCCAAGTATTAGGTGAATCATGTATGTGTGTTTAGAGTCACATAACCGCTATTTTGCATGTGAAAGAGGTGTGGTAGTTGGGTTTATTCGCTTGTTGATAACACACCTACTAGGTATTTATGCACTGAACTTCTGTCTTTAGTATGATGTGAGATATTGAGGAAAATATATGAATTTGTTCTTGTTAACGGTTTGACAAGTATATCAAATGTTCAAGTAGTAAAGACTTGAAAATCTAAGTGTCGATATTTACAGGAACTTTGTTTTGTACTTACGTTAGATAATTTACAATTTATAAGAGAAAAAGATAAGATGAGGTAAAAGATGAGTAAAAGGAACAGTAACTAAATAGATATTAGTAGACAAAGGAAATAATAGAAGACAAAATAATTAATAGGAAATTCAATGAGATGAGAATATTAGGATCTAACATGTCTTATTTGTCTAAGATGTATTATTTTTTATTTTTCTCTATCAATCAGGTGAATTTATCCTACTCACATCTATTAGAAAATAATGAAAGAGAAGAAAGAATTCCCTAAGAGAGAGTTCTCAGACTTTAGGTGTGTATTAGAGTGCTCTGAGACTCGATGTGTTCTCTCCTTGGCTTAACTCTCTTTTTATAGTTGCTGGAGTGGATTAGGGTCAGTGTACTCGTGCTTAGCGCATTTTGCTTGCTTAGCGCTAGTGCCTGTATTCGCGCTTAGTGCGTGTTGCTTGCTTAGCGTGGGTGTCTGTATTCATGCTCAGCGCGCCTCTTCCTCGCTTAGCACTAGTGCTTATTTTCGCGCTGAGCGCACCTTGGGCTAGGCTTTTTTTTTTTTAAACTTTTTGCTTATTTTCTTCATCTTTTAGGCTTTTAATTCCTCCTTTTTGTATCTGCAAGCCATGAATAGGAAAAACATCAATTCTTAACAATTAAGCATGAATAACTGCTAATAATTTTAAGGATATTTTTATTATAAAAAATAACTCATATTTAGCAGTTATCAAAATCTCCAAAATTAAGAACTTTGCTTGTCCCCAAGCAAAAATAAAATTGAGAGCAGGCTCTGAATGCTCCAACACTTTCAATAGTTGCAATTTTTTAAATTCCCTCTGCTCGACCTTCATGCATTTGCCATGATCTTGCAATGGAAGCATAAACAAACATTGAGATAGAATTGGTCAGTAGCAGAAATCAATCAGGTCGGCTTGCCTCATTTTTCCTCACAAGGTTTTAGTATTTCTGTCTGCGCACAAGTGTCTTGAATGAGTGTTATAAAATTTCTACGACCTACAATTAATATTCCCAATTTTTCACTTCATCTCAGTTAAAGTTATCCTGCTTACACTTGCTGGATCACTAATAACTTTTATTGGCTTGTAAAGTGGTCTGGCTAATCAAAGAAATTATGACTTTTCTTGGTTTTCAAAAATTAGGGTTATAAGAGAGCATTTATCCTAGAAAAACTTCTATTTATTCAGCCTAGGCTTATTTGTTTTTCAGCCTCAATTTATTGTTCTAACAACACTTATGACACCTATTTATTTTTTGCCCTTATACTTCTCTTTTTTTTTTAAAAAAAAAAAAAGAAAAGAAAACTTTGGGCTTAAAAGCTTTTTGAAGGTGCCTTATTGTATGATGTATTATCTTTCTAAGACAATCTTTATCCTAGCCCTCCCCCCAAGTTAGGGGCATATCATGACTAAAACACTTATGCTATATTAAACCCTAAAACAAGGTAGAAGATAATTAAAATAGGCTTAGGGGTTTTACAAAAACATGATTATCATTTTGGCTCAAATAAGGTGTAAGGGATAAATTTTTATCAAAGGTTGGCTTTTTGGCTAAGTGGCTGAAAAATAAAAAGAAACAGAGCCTTGATCATTTTCAGCTCATGTAATTAATCTAACGGTCTAAGAACGATGCAAAATCAAGAGACTAAAAATAGACGTTCTCTCACAAGTAAGTTTCACATAACTCACCGAGACAAGACAAAGTTGTTGGCTTATCGAACCATGATTTCTTTAAGATAGACTAACCTTTTCTCTCTTTGTTGTGATTCATACTCCACTACTTGAACTGACGCTTGCCTTCATGGAACCAACATTTTCACAAAATTTGAATGCAATGTTTCAAGTGTTTGATTCCTTTCAGAAAAGCCTTAACAGCAGTGACTTCATAAACATCATGCAATTATTTGAGAGAAAACAAATAAAACAAAAGATATAATAACCAAATTTAAATAACATTTATTTATAGACCAAGTTCTTAAAAAAATAAAACATAAAATCCTGCTTCTTCAACCCAAGTCTAGCCATGATCAGCAGTTGTTAGGTCTGCCATAATGTCATCCCCAGCTTCGGCCTCAGTAGTCTTTCTGACCTCAGAGGGCTCACCCCCCCCCCCCCCCCCCCCCCCAATCAGTAGAGGGCTGGACTCCTAGCCAAGCAACCTACTGGATGAAGGCCTCTAGGGTCGTTAGTGGTGGATCCATCCCCAGGTGTACGGAGAGTCTGTGGAGACCCTGGACAATGATTTGTTGGCCCTGGTAGATGGACTGAAGCATCTGACTATGCGGGTCCATCGGGGCTGAGGTGGATGGCGGCTGGCGGCGTGCGAAAGGTGGTGGAGGTGGTTGCGCTAGAGGCGGGGTATCTAGTGTTGCGGCTCTGGCTCAAGCTCGACGGGGCCCCGAGAAGGTGATGGATGGGTCAATGGGGTTCCAACAATTCTTCCTTATGTATGCCAAGTTAATCATAGGGCTTAGTGACTCAAAGGTCAGGGTTTCAGAAACGACCTTCTGAGCGTCACACAACATTGTAATCAATGCCAGGAACCCCAAGTGAGAAGTGCTGGACTGAGCTATCTGTCCAATTTGGCCCAAAATGAAGCTGCCTAAGTCCATGTCCATCTTCATCACCAAGCCATATATAAACCTTGCTTTGTCAACATTAAGATTAGAAGTGTGAGAGGTAGGGGCAAGATTAAAATACGAAAGTATGCTCCATGTTTAAGTGAGCATGGTGAGATCCTTTCACAACAGGTTCTGTGGGGCCCCATCTAAGTTTAAGACAAATCCTCTGCCAGGTGTGCATAGGGTTGTCGAGATGGCTTGATGATTCGGGTACGTGTGAAGATACTAGGAGTACGCCGGATATTCTTCTTCGCAAGCAAGGAAGACCGGGTGTCAAGGGAGCCGTTGATCGTCTCTGCATCAAACTTAATGACCTATCCCCGCACCCTGTAGTATTTTAGAGCTCTATCCTCTGGGTCATAGATTTTGGAGTAGAATTCCTTGACCAGAGCAACGTCAATCTGCTTCTCTGGGAGTTTAGTGAGTACCCGGTGTCACTGCCTTCATTGGAGCTCTCCGTAAAATTCATCAATGTTGTCTTGATACCTGTGCCAAGCTATCTCTATAGCGAAGCAAGAGGAATCCCAGGTGGATTCCCCGCCTTGAGTGGGCACCGATCTTCATTTCCGTGAGACCATTTGTAAAAATAACAATAAGACTGGATTTAGCAAAAATAGGGGTGGAATTAGTAAAAAAAAATAAAAATAAATATGGTGCTAAGTCGCTAGCAGTCACTTAGCGCCTTGTCCCGAGTCTCTGGGATTAGCATTGCAATCTCGCTTAGCGCAAGCTAGGCGCCAAGCGAGTTCATCCCAATTCATAAGTGCGCTAAGCGCATTGATGCTCGCTTAGCGCACCTGGCCATGTTCTTTTACCGCTAAGGACTCGTATAGCACATTGTGTCGTTCTTAGCGAGTTCGTTATTCTTCATGGGTGTGCTAAGCTTGTGTTGCTCGCTCAGAGCGCCTGACTAAGTTCTTCCACTAATAAGAACTCGCTTCGCGCTAAGCGAGTTCATCACATTTTCCATCAACTGGCTTGTTTCCGCTAAGCCTAATGCGAGGCTTAGTGAGCTGGTACCTAGAAAAGAAAACCCAAAAAATACAAAGCACAATCAATTTACTTTAAACCAAGAAACAAATAGTGGATTTGAGTGACAGGAGAGGAAGTTTTGTGATGTGGAAAGAGGATGAGTGGAGAGAAAGAATAAGACAAGCGTAAGAAATATTAAAAGTGCCTGGAAGTTGGGGAGGTTTGGGCAGTTTCGAAAACTACCAGCAGTTATGGCACTTGCGCTTAGCGAGTAGTGGCCACTAAGCACACCAAAGGCAACGTCCCTTGGTATCCCCCCCAAAAATTTGAATTTAAATTTACCTGCACGCTTAGCGAGAGTGTCTCGCTTATCATGGGTCTCGCCAGATGCGCATTGAGCATGCAAATGCACGCTTAGCGCGGTACTTTGTCATCCCAATAACCTTTCTTCTTCCTGCACCCCTGAAATCAATATATACAACTGCTGGGCTTTTTTTTTCTACAAGAATTGAAGAATAAGAATTAACAAAAATTATGGGTTGCCACCTAGTAAGCGCTTAATTTATCGTCTATAGCTAAACATTGTCCTTCCTTTTATGGATCATTCAAATAGACAACACTTGTTAACCTTTCTAACTGGCCTCCATTGTAAATTTTTAAGTGTTGTCCATTGACGATCCATTTTTTCTCAAGGGTGCCCGTTGCAGGATCCACCAATTCCATAGCTCCATGGGGTCTTACTTCTTTGATGACAAACGTCCCTGACCACTTTGACTTTAGCTTCCCAGGAAGTAACCTAAGTCTGGAGTTGAAAAGCAAGACTTGTTGCCCTGACTAGAAGTTTTGTCTCTATAGCTTCTTGCAATGATACACCTTTATCTTTTACTTATAAATCTTGGATGATTCATAGGCGTTCATCCTTATTTCTTCTAACTCCAGCAATTGTAACTTCCTCTTCTTTCTAAATGCAGCTTCATCAAAGTTAAGCAGTCTAAGGGCCCAATAGGCCTTATGCTCCAACTCCACTGGTAGGTGGCATGTTTTCCTATAGACCAGCTGAAATGCTGATAGGCCCATGGGAGTCTTATATGCAGTCCTATAACCCTAAAGAGCATCATCCATCTTCAAAGCCCAATCCTTTCTTATAATGTGACAGTCTTCTCAAGGATTCGCTTTAGCTCTCTATTTGAAACTTTTGCTTGGCCATTTGTCTGGGGATGCTAAGGTGTGGCCACCTTATGTCTGACATTGTAATGCTCCAGAACCTTCTTTAGTTGAGCATTGCAGAAGTGTGTTCCCCCATCACTGATTAGGGCTCGTGGTACTCCAAAACGGGAAAATATGTTTTTTTAAGAACTTTATCACTACCCTGACATCATTCTTGGGAGTGGTTATAGCTTCCACCCACTTAGACTAATTATCAACAATTACTAGGATATAGATATTCTCGTATGAAGATAGGAGAGGCCCCAAAAATTCAATCCCAAGCAGTCAAAGATTTCTACCTCCATTATGTTTTGCAGAGGCATCTCATTCCTTCTAGAAATTACCCCTTTTCTTTGGCATTTTTCACATTGACACACATAATCATGAGCGTCTTTGAAGATTGAGGGCCGACAGAAACCTGCTTGTTGCACCTTTGATGTTGTCCTATCTCTGTTGTGGTGACTTCCATATGGTGAACTATGGCAGTGCCAAAGGATGCTCTATGCTTCCTTCATTGTAACACACCTCCTCAACAGATTATCTGCTCCTAGCTTGAACAAATGTGGATCATCCCACACATAGAAGCGGGCATCATGTAAAATTTCTTCCGCTGACTCTAGTTAAGTTCTTCGAGGATGATTCTTGTGGCTTTATAGTTGGCCACATCAACAAACCAAGGGGTTGTGGTGGCTTGTAAGAGAAACTCGTCTGGGAATTCTCCCCTTACCTCCGGTTCTTCTTTGGTCACTTCTTCATTCTTCAATCGGGAGAGGTGATCAGCTACCACATTCTTCGATATCTTCTTGTCCTTGATGACTATATCAAATTCTTGTATGAGCAGGACCTATCTAATAAGCCTTGGTTTTGAATCTGCTTTGGTGAGAAGGTGCTTGATGGGGCCATGATCAGTGAAAATCACCAACTTTGACCCCACCAAGTATGGCCTGAATTTTTCTGAGAGACAATGGCTAGCATCTCCTTCTCCGTAGTGGCATAATTCATATGTGCTTCATTGAGAACTTTGCTAGCATAGTAAACGGTGTGGAATGTCTTGTCTTGCCTTTGTCCTAGGACTGCACCCACTGCATAATCACTAGCATCGCACATCAATTCAAATTTTTTTCTCTAGTCAGGTGCGATCATCACCGGGGCGGTCATGAGCTTGTCTTTCAGGGTCTGGAAGGCCACTAAACATTATTCATCAAATTTAAACACAACATCTTTGTTCATCAAATTGCTCAACGGTCTTGCAAGTTTGGAGAATTCTTTGATGAATCTCCTTTATAACCCTACATGTCCTAGGAAGCTCCTGATGCCTTTAACATTTAATGGTTGTGGCAACTTCTCAATGACATCAATCTTGGCCTGATCTACCCCAATCCCTCGGGCCGAAATCTTGTGGCCCAAGGCTATGCCTTCTTGAACCATGAAATGACACTTCTCCCAGTTTAGAACTAGGTTTGTTTCCACGCATCTTTGTAGCACCATCTCCAATTTCTTCAAGCAGCATTCAAATGAGGACCCAAATACCGAGAAGTCATCCATGAATAACTCGATACTTTTCTTCACCATATCTGTAAAAAGGCTAACATGCACCTCTGAAATGTGGTCAATGCATTACATAACCCAAATGGCATTTGTCTGTAAGCAAAGACGCCAAAAGGTCATGTGAAAGTCGTCTTCTCCTGATCCTTGGGGTCCATCGTAATTTGATTGTATCCATCCAAGAAGCAATAATAAGCCTATCCCGCAAGCCTCTCCAACATCTGGTCCATGAAAGGAAAAGGAAAATGGTCTTTTCTTGTGGCTTCGTTGAGCTTGCGGCAGTCGATGCACATTCTCTAGCCAGTGACAATCCTTGTTGGGATTAAGTCATTCTTTTCATTTTGAATGACTTTCATGCCCCCTTTCTTTGGTACCACTTGGACTGGGCTTACCCATGCATTGTCGGAAATGGGATAGATAAGCCTAGCCTTTAGAAGCTTGAGCACCTCTTTCCTCACCTCTTTCTTCATTGATGGGTTGAGCCTTCTATGGGGCTATCTGACTGGTCTATAGTCTTCTTCTATCATTATCTTGTGCATGCAATAAGTAGGGCTGATTCCTTTTAGATCTGATATGTGGCACCCAATTGCCTCCCTATGTCTCTTGAGGACGTATACCAACCTGTTCTCTTTTTCTGTTGTGAGATCATTGTTGATCACCACAGGCTTGGTCTTGTTCTACTCTAAGATACATACTTCAGGTGGTTGGGTAGGATCTTTAGCTCCACCTTGGTCTTCTCAGAAGCACTATCGCTTTTCAATTCTTCAAAATTGGTCCCCCATGCAGGAATATTTTCTTCATGATCTAAGTCTTCCAAGCAAGTCCTTAGATCCTTCTCCTCTTCACTGGTAAGACAATCTACAGCATTGATCAAAGCTTTCTCCAGTGAAGTCTATGTGGCTTGAAGAGCACCAACGTCTTCTTTATTGACCTCCTCCACCTTGAAGCACCTCTTATCTTCCTCTGGGTATTTAATCGCTTCAAAAAGGTTGAAGGTTACCTTTTGGTCATCGACGCTCATTTTCATATTACCATTCCCCATATCTACTACACAGTTGGCAGTCGTCATGAAGGGTCTGCCTAGGATAAGAGGAATCTTAATATCTTCTTCTATGTCCATGATAACAAAATCCACTGGAAAAGTAAAGTCACGGACTTTGACCAGGACATCTTCCACTACACCCGTACGGTCTTATGATTGATCAGTCTGCGAGCTGGAGCGTCATCTTGGTAGAGTCTATGATCGAGGTCGTACCCGAATCAAATAAATATTAAAATGTAGTAAATAGGAAGTGATCCTAGGTCGTTTCCCAACGAGCAATGATAAACCAAATGTTCATAACAGATAGTAGGAAATAGTAACAAACTGGGGGGGTTGTTTGCTTTTGTAAATTAAACAGCGAGTAAAATTGAATTAGAAAAATATCAGAATAAAAATACGTTGCTTCCCCTTGATTCACAAGCAAGTCTCTTATCCTAGGTTGTGAGAATTTATCCTTATTCAGTTCAACCACTTAATCCAACCCTAAATTAAATTACTAAGCGAAATTCAACATAAGGCATTCATTATGTGATTAAGCATCACATACACCAATTACTCATAAACGATCATTAGGCATGAACGTAAATTAAGTGCAGAGACAATTAATCAAGCACTAAGCATGCATGAATTAATAGCAACAAATTCATAGTAATTAGTGAAGAGGAAAAAGAACTGAACAGAATTTAACAATAATAATAGAACCTCAAAGAGAACTGTGCTTGATCCTCAAGAGAAAACAACGCTGTGGACTTAGCCTTCCATTAATCAAATAGAGAACGAAATTTTATTGATAAAACTAAAAGTCTGAACTGGAATTGTAAAAAACAAAAATAAAAGAGAAAGAGAAGAGAGACTCAAACTAAAAATGAAAAATAGAAGAGAGAGAGGAGAGAGAGAGAGACTAAACTAGAACCTTGGTGTTGTTATATAGTTTTTCAGTCCCAAAGCTTACAAATATGTTTTAAATCCAAGCCCATAAGTAAAATCAAATCAAATCTAGATAAGATAAGATAAGATATAGATGAAATAATATCTAGATGAGATCAAATCTAAATAATATCTAGATAAGATAAGATCTAATTTTGTAGAATAAATTAGTCTGCCCTCTTCAAGTTCAAGCCCAATTCTGGATTCAAGCTCAATCCTTCATTAATTCCTAAAATTAGATTAAAAACATCAAATTAGCTGGATGGGCCCAAATAATAAAACTGCCTAATAAATATGACAATTAAGACTAATCAGTATTTAAAATGGTGCAAAAAGGGTTAAGAAATAGGAGAAAATAATAGCACATCAAAACCCCCCATACTTAGCCTTTTGCACTCCTAGGCAAAATGAAATAAAGAACAAAATCCAAGGATATCAAAGAAAGACAAACAAAAACATTTACATATTTCTCAATGAACATCAAGGAATGAAAGGAATGGGTAACATCTAACATGAAGAGATCCAAAGAGTCAAGACATTCGTCAAAAATCATCCAAGCAACCCAATCATGGCAAAATAGTTAATCAGCTCAATAATGAAAAATGATTAAGCCTCACGAGATATACACTCTATCTCTCAAGTGTCTAGGCTATTATTTACTCTCGAAGCACCCATGAAAACAAACACCACATAGACTTGGCAAAATTATAAAATTGACAAACGACTTGACAACACATGCATATGAGGATCAAAAGGTCTTTAAAGGTTGTAATGGGGCCAAGGACAAGGTAGGGAAGAAAAATATGGAATAAGTAGCTAAATCCCAAAGGAATAGAGGAGCAATGGGGAATAAGTGAAAATTAAGCACAAGTAGTAAACCCAAACCCTCTAATATCAACAAAATCAACCAAGGCTCCCAAATCAAGTTCTCATATCAAGACCTTATTTATTCAACTTCACTTCTTTTCTTCTTCTTTTTTTTTTTTTTTGAATAGTACGAAATTGCAGAATTTGCAGCAATTGAATTTTTTTATTTTTTTTATTTTTTTTTTCATTTTTCATTTTTTTTAATTTTTTTTTATTGAACAGTACGAAATTGAAGATTAAAGAAAGAACTAGGCAATATATATATATACATCAAGCATGACCAAAATAAAACATTAAGCATGGCCAAAAATGATATCTTCCAATGAAACATACCCCCCCACACTTATTCCCAAAACAATTCCAAAGCTCCAAAATTCCTTAAGGGTAAGGTGATATCATGGTTTTTCACTTAAGGCTTGTAAAACAAAGAAAGGGGAAAATAGGCTCAAAGGGGCTATCAAAGAAATTAATTCAAGGTAAGTCCATTTGGCTAGAAGCTTATAAGAACGAAATTGCCTAAATCATTTCCAAATATGCATGTGAATTAGGAAGCATCAACAAGAATCAAGCCAAGGCTATTGTGCAAGCAATCAATGGGGCAAAACACACCAAAAGATTATGATGATGGATGGCTCAAATTCTCACAAAGGTAAACTTATCACTTTCAAATTGAGCTTTCAAAACTATCATGGCATGTAAAGGAAAAACAATGATTTCAAGTCACAAAATGTCAAGAGACTTTTATTTTCAGAACAATTACCCATTAATTGAACATATCCTATAATTCAAAGACAAACATGCAAATTTAACACAACAAAACTAACAAAATTAAACTAGAACCCAACAAAACTAACAAAATTAAACTAATTTAACACGACTAACAAAACCAAAACCAAAGAACACACTCCCCCCCCCCCCCCCATACTTAAACAACACATTGTCCTCAATGTGGCACAATTAAAAGATTAAAAGCAATTAAACCATCAAATAGAATCGGACAAATGTAATAAAAGTAAAGAAGGAGATAAGAAAGAAAAACTCCCTAAGTCATGGTAGAGGAAGAGTAGGGTGGAGTAAGGAAGTCTCTTCCACCACTACGTCCACTAAAGAAGGGTTTGTGAGGAATGGCTTAAGTCGGTGTCCATTGACCTTGAAGCTCTTGTTTGTGGAGTCGCTTTTGATCTCAACTGTACCATAAGGAAAAACATTAGTAACAACAAAAGGACCAATCCACTTAGACCTCAACTTACCACTCATGAGTCCAAGCTTAGAATTATACAATAACATTTTTTGCCCAACCATGAAGTCCTTCTTAATTATCATGCTATCATGGAACTTCTTGGTCTTTTCTTTGTAGAACATGACATTCTCATACGCTTCTAGGCGTATCTCATCTAACTCACTCAGTTGCAACTTTCTTTCCTCACCAGCTTGATCCATAGAGAAGTTGCAGGTCTTCACTGCCCAGTATGCTTTGTGCTCAATCTCCACTGGAAGATGGCATGCCTTTCCAAAGACAACCCGATAAGGAGACATTCCTATGGGTGCTTTGTAGGCAGTCCTATGTGCCCAAAGAGCATCATCTAGCCTGGTACTCCAATCTTTCCTGCTTGGTTGCACAATCTTCTCTAAAATTCGTTTGATCTCCCTGTTAGAAATTTCTGTCTGTCCATTGGTTTGGGGGTGGTATGGTGTGGATACCCTGTGGACAACCCCATACTTTTTAAGCAAGGCATGCATTGATTTGTTGCAAAAATGGTGATCACTAACCATTGCTTTAGGTACTCCAAACCTGCAAAACAGATTAGATCTGACAAAATCTACAACAACCTTAGCATCATTAGTTCTAGTGGGCTTGGCTTCCACCCATTTTCAAACATAATCAACTGCAAGGAGAATGTAAACATAACCAAAAGATACAGGAAAAGGGCCCATGAAATCTATACCCCAGACATCAAACACCTCACAGAATAGCATAGGTTGCTGAGGCATTTGTTGTCGCTATGAAAGTGCACTTCCTGCTCTCTGACACTGCTCACAAGTGCTACAAATATTCCACGCATCTTTAAAGATGGCGGGCCAATAAAAGCCACAATCAAGCACTTTGTGGGTTGTCCTTTGAACACCCAGATGACCTCCCGATCCAGAAGAAAGACAGAACTGCAGGACTGATTCAGTCTCATGATCTGGAATGCATCGTCTAATGACCTGATCACTGCACAATTTCCACAAGTAGGGGCCATCCCAAATAAAATGCTTAGCATTACTTTTAATTTTATCTTTTTGGGTCTTAGATGATAATGGAGGAAAAACAAAAGCAACTAAATAATTGACAATGTTAGCAAACCAGGGAGTAGAAAGAGAATCAGAAATACTATACAATATATATAAATGATCATTCGGGAAATCATCCCGAATGGGTGAGTCCTCATCAGACACATGTTCGATCCGACTCAAATGATCAGCAACTAAATTTTGTGCTCCGCTCCTATCACGGATCTCCAAGTCAAACTCTTGGAGCCAGAGCATCCATCGGATCAACCTAGGCTTTGAATCGGCCTTCTGCAACAAGTACTTTAAAGCTACATGGTCAGTATAAAAAATAATGCGAGTACCAAGCAAATAAGAACGAAATTTTTCAAGAGCAAAAACTACGGCTAGTAGCTCTTTCTCAGTAGTAGTATAATTCGCTTGGGCAGCATCTAAAGTCCTACAGCATAATATATCACCCTTGGTAATTTATCAATTTTCTGAGCAAGGACAGTCCCCAATGCATAAATTGATGCATCACACATAAGCTCAAAAGGGGTTGTCCAGTCGGGTGCCTGGATGATGGGGGTGGCAGTCAATGCTCTTTTGAGGCAATCAAAAGCCTCTTTGCTTTTATCATTAAAGTCAAACTCCACCTCCTTTTGCAACAAGTTGGATAGTGGAAGGGCTACTTTGCTAAAATCTCTTATAAAGCGCCTGTAGAATCCTGCATGACCAAGAAAAGATCACACCTCTCGCACGCAAGAGGGGTAAGGCAATTGTGAAATAACAGAAATTTTTACAGGATCTACTTCAATGTCCTTATTGGAAATAATGTGGCCTAAAACTATATCTTGCTCAACCATAAAATGACATTTTTCAAAATTTAGAACAAGGTTAGTTTCAGTGCATCTATTCAAAACCTTTTCCAGACTATCCAAACAAATATCAAAAGAGGATCCATATACAGTGAAATCATCCATAAACACCTCTATGCAATTTTCTAAAAAATCACTGAAAATACTGATCATGCACTGTTGGAAGGTACCAGGGGCATTGCACAGGTTGAAAGGCATCCTCCTATAGGAAAAAGTGCCAAAGGGGCAGGTGAATGTGGTCTTTTCCTGATCCTCAGGAGCAATAGTGATTAGCATATAACCAGAAAAATCGTCAAGGAAACAGTAGTGAGATTTACTTGCCAGGCGTTCAAGCATCTGGTCAATGAATGGCAGGGGAAAATGGTCATTTTTGGTAACCTGGTTCAGCCTCCTATAGTCGATGCAGACTCTCTAACTGTTCTGCACCCGAGTAGGAATCAGCTTCTCCTTCTCATTTTTTATCACGGTGAGGCCGGTTTTCTTCGGGACTACCTGGACGGGACTCACCCATTGGTTGTCGGAGATAGGATAAATGATTCCAGCTTGCAAAAGCTTGGTTACCTCCTTCTTCACTACATCAAGAATCATCGGGTTGAGTCTTCTTTGTGGTTGTCTTACTGGTTTAGCCCCATCCTCTAAATTTATCCGATGCATACATGTGTATGGGCTAATACTAGGAATGTCCGCCAGGGTCCAGCCTATAGCCTTCTTATGCTTCTTGAGAACTGATAATAACTTCTCCTCTTGCTCATCCGCAAGGGAGGCAGATATAATTATTGGAAAACTTTTGCTATCATCCAAGTAAGCATATTTTAAATTTGATGGCAGAGGCTTCAATTCTGGTGTGGGCGGCTGGATAATGGTAGAAAAAGATGGTTTCTCAGCCTGTACCTCATAAAGAAAGTCAGAGGTATGTGTACTTCCTAAAACATGGTTAGTTCTATCTGACTTTAGAAAATCAATCTCAAGAGGTAAAACATCACCAGACATGTAATCAATATCAATTTCAGATTCACTCTCACATCAAATTCAGCCATATGATCAAGTACAAATTCAGATTCAATGCATGAAGAGTGACAGGCAGGCAAATTAGAATGAAGATTAGTCATGTATTCATCAACAATATGGTCAATTATTTCAGCGTGAAATACAGAAAGATCTTCAGATGGGTGTTTCATGGCATCAAGAATATTAAAATGAACAGTTATAAAACCAAACTCCATAGATAGTGTGCCTACATATACATCTATCTTAATTCTAGTAGTTTTCATAAAAGGTCTGCCTGGAATGATGGGAACTGATCCTTGAGAAAATCCTTCCTCCATATTCAAAATATAAAAATCAACAGGGAAAATCAGTTCACCAACTCTAACTAAGACATCCTCTATGAAACCAGCAGGATAGGCAACACTTCTATTAGCTAAATGAATTACCACATCAGTTAACTGCAAAGGACCAAGAGATGGAGAATTAAAAATAGACAGAGGCATAACACTAACAGAAGCTCCTAAATCTAGCATGGCATTGTCAAACTTATTGTTCCCTATAATACAAGGTATGTTGAATGTACCTGGATCTTTACATTTTTCAGGGATTTGGGGAACAGATTTACCAATCAATGCGGAGACATTTATGCCCATACTAATTCTTTCGCTTCCTTTAAGCTTCCGCTTATTAGTGCACAACTCCTTCAAGAATTTAGCATATCTTAGAATTTGCTTTATTGCATCCAGCAGGGGTATGTTTACCTCTACTTTCCTAAATGTTTCCAAGATCTCCTTCTCTGCCTCTTCCATTTTTTTGTTGGAAATTGCTCTTGGAGGGAATGGAATAGGGATATGTTGCTTCTCTTTAGACTCACCTGCATAGAAATTGTTAGGTAACTTACTCTTTAAATTTTTGTCATTATCTTTTTATGGAGTAGAGTGAGGTTGGGCAGGTTCATTGGCGAATGAGAAAGATGCTACTGGTTGAGGTCCTTGACACTGCTTTCCTGACCTTAATGTAATGGCACTCACATTTTTGGGATTCTGGACAGATTGAGAAGGTAATCTATCAGAATTCTGGGACGGTTATTGATTTAACTGTGTAGCCAACTATCCCATCTGATTAGTTAAGCTTTGAATGGAGACTCTGGTCTCTTGTTGAAACTGCATGTTTTGCATAGTCATTTGTCTCACAAGTTCTTCAAGGGAAGGTTGTGGAGGGGCCTCAACTGTTTGCTATTTCTAGGGCTATTGTTGTTGTTGTTGTTGCTGGATTGGTGCAGGAACGTATGGTCTGCTTGGGCCAGCAGCATTTTGAAAATAAGGTTATTGTTGTTGCTGCTGTTGTGAAGGATTTGACCATCTAAGGTTGGGATGATTCCTCCATCTGGGATTGTACCTGCTGCTGGAGAGGTCATAATTATTCTATTGTGGCTGATTTTGCTGCTGAGGTTGAGGAGGTCTGTTGTAGATGTTTGCAGCATAAGCTTCAGGCTGTTTAATTGCTTCATATTGTTGCACAGAAGGGTAGAGGTTTGTGTGGTGGTCGGCAGAGGAGCATAAACCACAGATTTTGGCGACAGGTGCAGATATTTTATTCATAGCCAGTTGGGTTACCAGGTTAACCAAGGCATCTAGTTTACCTTCAAGCTTCTTAGTCTCACCTGATGAATTCGTGGCTACTTCATGCACTCCTCTAATGACAATAGCATCACTTCTGGCACTAAATTGCTGGGAGTTTGAAGCTATCTTCTCAATTAAATTTCTGGCTTCAGCAGGGGTCATGTCTCCAAGGGCTCCACCACTTCTATCATACTTCTCTCCATGTTGTTGAGTCCATCATAAAAATATTAGAGGAGAAGCTGCTCTGAAATCTGGTGGTGAGGGCAACTAGCACATAATTTTTTAAATCTCTCTCAGTATTCATATAGGCTCTCTCCACTGAGTTGTCTAATGCCTGAAATATCTATTCTGATGGTCGTGGTCCTGGAAACAGGGAAAATTTTTTCTAAGAATACTCTCTTGAGGTCATCCCAGCTCGTGATGGACCTTGGAGCAAGGTAATATAGCTAGTCCTTTGCCACTCCCTCTAAAGAATGAGGAAAGGCCTTCAGAAATATGTGATCCTCCTGGACATCTGGCGGTTTCATGGTGGAGCAGACAATATGGAATTCTTTCAGATGCTTGTGTGGGCCTTCACCTGCAGGGCCATGAAACTTTGGAAGCAAATGGATCAGTCCAGTTTTAAGAACATATGGGACATCCTCATCAGGGTATTGGATGCACAAGCTTTCGTAGGTGAAATCAGGTGCAGCCAATTCCCTTAGAGTCCTCTCACGGGGTGGAGGGTGTGCCATGTTCTCAGAATATTCAAAATCAGAATGCTCAAAACTATAATGCTCAAAATCACCAATAACAGAATGCTCAGGATGCTCAAAAGGTACTAAATGATGTCTAACTAATCTATGAAATGTCCTATCTATCTCAGGATGAAAGGGTTGTAAGTCATATGGATTTCCTCTACTCATACACTAAATTCGGCATGCACAATTAGTTGCCTTCTTATGCTAGTAACAATGTAGGTTTGAACTACAGCTACCATCAAATGATATCCAAATGACTTGAAATTTTGTGAGAAACCTTATAAAATGATAAGAAGATAGCACAAAAAATTTCAAATGACAATTCGAAGTCTAACTATATAAGCTAAAAATGATAAGTTAAGAAAAATAAGAGAATAATACTTGAAAAATAAAAAACTTTTTGACAGAATCACTTTTTTTTGGACGATGGAGACCTCAGCCAGCCTATGGCAAGATGCCATAACATAGGAAATTTTTTTCTACCCCAAATACATATATAGTAATTGCGATTCTGATAACCGGAGCAAAAGTTATGGCCGTTTGAAGTTTTGACAAAAATCAAATTTGCTACTTTTTTGGAACTTTCAAATCTGACCAAACTAAAGGCTCTAGCTATTTTTCCCACAAAATATAGATTAAAATAAGTTACCACAAAAAAATTCAGCCAAAAATAACAACTCTAGCTACTAAAACAAAAAATCTCAAATAATTCAGCAAGGGTGGTCGCTAAAATCCGTCGCTACATGATTTCCACTACTACTCTGTTTTGTCGCAAGCAAAAGTGGTCGCTAAATTCGTCGCAAAACACCCAAAACTGAAACAGGGGAAGCGCTTAATAGAAAAACTAAAACAGAACACACACTAAACAAAATACCAAGACACTAAACAACACTAACAATTAAACATAAAACACGAAAGAATTAAACACTAACACGACACTAGTTATTATGAACCTTTGGACACTGCTCCCCGGCAACGGCACCAAATTTGATCGAGGCCGTACCCGAATCAAATAAATATTAAAATGTAGTAACTAGGAAGTGATCCTAGGTCGTTTCCCAAGGAGCAATGATAAACCAAATGTTCATAACAGATAGTAGGAAATAGTAACAGATTTGGGGGGGGGGGGAGGGGGTTGTTTGCTTTTGTAAATTAAACAGCGAGTAAAATTGAATTAGAAAAATATCAGAATTAAAATACGTTGCTTCCCCTTGATTCACAAGTAAGTCTCTTATCCTAGGTTGTGAGAATTTATCTTTATTTAGTTCAACCACTTAATCCAACCCTAAATTAAATTACTAAGCGAAATTCAACATAAGGCATTCATTATGTGATTAAGCATCACATACACCAATTACTCATAAATGATCATTAAGCATGAACGTAAACTAAGCGCAGAGACAATTAATCAAGCACTAAGCATGCATGAATTAATAGCAACAAATTCATAGTAATTAGTGAAGAGGAAAAAGAACTGAATAGAATTTAACAATAATAATAGAACCTCAAAGAGAACTGTGCTTGATCTTCAAGAGAAAACAACGTTGTGGACTTAGCCTTCCATTAATCAAATAGAGAATGAAATTTTATTGATAAAACTAAAAGTCTGAACTGGAATTGTAAAAAATGAAAATAAAAGAGAAAGAGAAGAGAAACTCAAACTAAAAACAAAAAATAGAAGAAAGAGAGAGAGACTAAACTAGAACCTTGGTGTTGTTATATAGTTTTCAGCCCCAAAGCTTACAAATCTGTTTTAAATCCAAGCCAATAAGTAAAATCAAATCAAATCTAGATAAGATAAGATCTAGATGAAATAATATCTAGATGAGATCAAATCTAAATAATATCTAGATAAGATAAGATAAGATAAGATCTAATTTTGTAGAATAAATTAGTCTGCCCTCTTCAAGTCCAAGCCCAATTCTGGATTCAAGCCCAATGCTTCATTAATTCTTGAAATTAGATTAAAAACATCAAATTAGCTTAATGGGCCCAAATAATAAAACTGCCTAATAAATTTGACAATTAAGACTAATCAGTATTTAAAATGGTTCAAAAAGGGTTAAGAAATAGGAGAAAATAATGACACATCAGTCTATCTTCAGATTTCCAATTCTTCTACACATTGACAGGGGCATCAATTTGATGCTTGCCCCTAAGTCAATGAGAGCCTTCCTATTATGACTCATTCCCTATGGTGCAAGGGATTGTCACATTCCTGGGGTCTTTCAATTTCTTGGGCAGCTTCCTTTGTATCAATGCACTGCAATTGCCTCCCACCACAATGCTCTCATTATCAATGTACTTCCCCTTCTTGGTGAGGATGTCCTTCATGAATTTGGTGTAAAGCGACATCTGCTGCAAGGATTCCCCAAATAGCATGGTTATCTCCAAGAAACGCTTGAAGTAACACTCCTTATTTTTCTTTGATGGCACTAAAGGATATGAGATCTCCTTTAGAGGGGCTAGTGGCTCTTCTTCCCTAGCCTCTCTGGCTATCTGGCTTTTGGTCTTAAAGGTTAAGACCTTCTTCTCTTCTTCTTTCTTTTTCTCTTCTTTCTTCTTCTCTTCTTCCTCTTTTTCTCCTTCTTTGTTTGCCCTTTCTTCCTCAGACTGGTCTCCTTCAGCTTTCTCTTCTTCTCCTTGCGCTCTCCTTTGGCTTCTAGTCAACACCACCCTTCATTCCTCCTTTGGGTTTTTTCTGTGTTAGCTCCAAAGCTACTAGTGGGTCTTTTAGCCATTTGTTTGGCTAATTGCCCCACTTATATCTCCAGGTTCTTGATGGATGACTTTGTGCTCCTATAGTTGGACATGGATATCTACATGAATTAATTCAGCGTCTCCTCAAGCTTAATGGTCTTCTTATAAAGGTCAATCCCTTGGTTGGAATTCTGTCCAAGTTGACTTCTTTTCTCCTTGTTAAACTGGTTCCCCGAATGATTCCTCCAGCTTGAGCCTTGTGTGAAATTCCTCCCTTGGTTGAATCTCGATGGTCCTCCTTGGTTGTAGCCTTAGAATCCATGGCAATTCTGAGCTCCCATGTAGTTCGCCTCCCTGGAAGAATCTTCTTGGGCTATGTATTGTCCAGGCTCATGTGCTCCACCGCAGATGTTGCATCCCCCTATTTGCATGATCGAGGAGTGAAAGGGACTTACCACTTGTAGTTGTTAAGGAAGCTTGTTGAGGGTCTCCGTCAGGGCCTCTATCTGTCAGGCCAAGAGCTTGTTTTAGGTCAGCATTGCATCTTGGGTTGTGAGTTCCAGAAGGATTTTCTTTGTTGGCGTGGATGTTCAATCACAAAGGATGGCGTGATCATTGGCCGTCATGTTTTCTATCAGCTCCATTGCCTCCTCTGGTTTCTTCAACTTAATTTTTCCCCCTACGGATATGTCAAGGAGTTGCTTTGACTGTGGTCGCAGGCTATCTATGAAGATGTTTAATTGCTCAGGCTCGTTGTACCCATGTGTAGGCGTCTTTCTGAGCCTCGCTGAGTGATTCATCAGGAAATTGATGGAATGAGGATATTTCCATCTTCCCCTCGGCAGTCTTTGACTCTGGGAAGTATTTCTTCAAGAACATTTTGACAACTTCCTCCTAAGTCTGCAAGCTATTGCCTTTAAAGGAGTGTAGCCACCTTTTAGCTTCTCATGCCAAAGCAAAAGAAAAAAGATTGAGGCATATGGCATTCTCGGGAACACCAACTATCTTTACCATGTTACATATTTCTATGTAGGTGGTGAGATGGGCGTAAGGATCCTTATTCGGTAGACCGTGGAAGAGGTTTCCTTGTATCAACTGGTTGAGAGAGTGGGGATAAGATATGTTGGCCACTTGAACCTCCAGCCTTGCAATACTAGTGAAGAATTGTGAGGTAGTTGTACTAGAGTAGTCCTCTAGTGTCACTCGCCGTGCATTCTCCTCTTCCATTTGATATTAGCTTTGTGGAAAGGGTGGAGGTGAGGGTTGACTGCTCCCTTGTATTTCTTGCACTCTTCTTCTTATTGTGGTGTTGTTATGCCTACAAGTGACTTCAATTTTCGGATTTAGTGGAGCTAAATCTTTGGTTGTAATTCTATCTCGCATGCACAAGAACAAGCACTACCGTGCAAATTATAGAAGAAAAAGAATGGAGAAAAAAAATAATGAATAAAATTAAAATTGTTAAATAAAGAATAAAGAATAAGAATTAATGCTCACAAATTGAAAATGTATGGCAACCAAGTACGAAGAACAAAGTCCCCGACAACGGCACCAAAAATTTGTTAACGGTTTGGCAAGTGTATCAAATGTCCAAGTAGTAAAGACTCAGAAGTCTGAGTGTCAATTTCCACAGGGACTTTGTTTTGTACTTGCGTTGAATAATTTCCAATTTATAAGAGGAAAAGATAAAAAGAGGTAAAAGATGAGTAAAAAGAATAGTAACTAAATAGATATTAGTTGACAAAGGAAATAATAGAAAACAAAAGAATTAATAGGAAATTCAATGAGATGAGAATGTTAGGACCTAACATGTCTTATTTGCCTAAGATGTATTATTTTTTATTTTTCTCTATCAATCAGGTGTATTTATCCTACCCACATCTATTAGAATACTTGACCCTTATGTCTCACGATGGCAAGTCTATTTTATCCATTTATCTCCCAAATATCTTTGCAAAGATTCAATAGATAAAATGTATGAAGTTCTAATTCTAGATGTTTGCTTTGATGCATGGGCATAATGCAATCACTCTATGTCTCGCAATGATTTTATTAAGATACTCCTTCCTTTTAGTTCCATTAGAAATTACCCTCTGTCAAGCAATTAATTCCTAAAACTGATGCATGCAAAACCTTCCTTCTTTTCCTATTAAGAGTTACCCTCTGTCAAGCACCTAACCCCCAAAATGATGCAAGGATGAATGATGCATGAAATTAAAAGTAAGAAAGGATAATAGGAAAGAAAACACATGTTGCATTGATAAATATGAAGTGTACAATACATCTTTTGGCTTTTTAGGCCTTTGAAATCCTAACTAAGGGTTTAGCCTCTCATGGCCATAAGGGATATTACACTAGAAAAGGGGTGTATCAACTAATAGAGGAGAAGGGATTGAAAAAGGGAATAAAAAATGATGAAAGAGAAAAAAGAATTCCCTAATAGAGAGTTCTTAGACTTTAGGTGTATATTAGAGTACTGTGAGACTCGATGTATTTTTTCCTTGACTTTGTAACAGCCGTAACTTTAATAAGTAAATAAGAAAATAATAAATTAATACATAAATAAATAAGAAAAAATAAAATAAAAATTATTAGGTCATAAATTCCCACTATATAAGCCAAATGTTAACCTAGAGCAGCTTTTTGGAAAACACATTTTGTTCCTTTCTTCTTTTCTGACGCACAAGAACCCTAACAGAGCAATCAGAGGAGGAGCTCTAGAGAGCACCAGAGACGCCACCATTGCTAACAGAGAACATTTAAGCGACTACCTCGAGGTAAGGGATGAGTTACTCACGCTTGGGGATTAGAATGAACATGTGTAGGGATCCCTAGAGGATCAATTTTTGGGTTATTTTGGGGTGTTTATGAATTTAATTATGTTTTCATGTTTAATCGCGGATTGAGTGTGTTTGATGAACCAATTGGTGTTCTGTTGCGAGTTTGTTGTAAAATTGATGTGTTCTGTTGCGAGTTTGTTGTAGGATTGATGTGTTTCTCTGTTAGGTGTGTACCTTAGGAATTAGAATTCTTTATAATTAACATAAAAATTGTGTGGTGGTGATTTTGTTTATACCAGATATGTTGGCCTTTCAATCTTGTTCCTGTGCTAATGTATATTGTGTCCAGATAATTATTTTTACACCGCAGTGTATACGTGTACATATATATTGATACTGTTTTTTTTACAAACTATATATTTTATTTCACGTGGGTGATTTCTTGTCATGAAATTCATAGGTGTAGGGATTGTTGGATAATTGAATTGGCTAAAATCATTTAAAGAAATTAACTAAAGTTGTATTCACATTGTAATTAGGCATTTTCTTGATGTTGGCAACTTAGTTGAAATATATTTAAAATATAGGTATACATGTTGTTCATAGAAATCAATATGAGTATATATTTTATTGTTATATATAATTTGTATTTACTTAATAATATATTTGATATTATTGTGATTACTTTATATTAATATATATTTAATACTTTTTATATGTTATATGTGATATGTACGTTTACGTTTACGTTAATATATATATTTTGTTATATATTTTGAATATAATATACTTATATATATATTTTACGTGTATTTTATAGTTACTTGTTTATAAGCCTTGAAGTTAAATATTGTATGTTATTATTATTATGATACATTGTTATCTAATTGTTGAGTATATTTTGTAATTAGTTAGAGTGTGAAATGTTAAACTGTAGACATGAAACATGATTGTGAATGAGTGTGTGATTGATATTTGTAGAGATATTACTTGTCATGTGAGTTATGAGTTATACAGTAACCCGACCAGTGTGTACCTTGAGAGAACTTTTATGCGCAGTGTTAAAGAAAATTGTAGGATTCCTAGTTAGGATCCTGAAGGGTTAAACTATAGCGCAATTTGTTAAATATGTTTGAAATATAAGAGTAAGGTCGTGGGTATTATATAACTCATAAATAGTGTCTGCGTGCAAATAAAAAAATAATATTTTAGGGGTTGGACCTGAATCAGGAAGGTGAGGCCCAAACGGATTCTTCGGAGTCTAGGCCTTGGGGGTAAAGATACTCGGTTTGAGTGCTCCTTTAAGCCCATGTTGATCCCATGTGGTTGGGGCATTCTCGCAAAACAAAGTAACCCTGACTGGTCACCTTATGATGTTATTTAGTGAGAGTGACCGAGTATACTCATTGTGTGGTGTGCTTTGTCGTGTACTCCTAAGCGCCCCAGTGTTGTTTTTCACTGACATGGTACCACATTGCATATAGGCTTGAGTCTTAGTATAATTGTTGCATAACGCTTGTGTTTGAATTTCATTGAGTTAACAATTGTGGTTGATGTTATTTTATGGAGTGTGTAAACTTGAATGGGTGTGAATAATGTGTGCGATTTTGTGCAGTAATGTTATTTATATAAATTCAGCTTTAAGTATTATATGTTTCACATGCTCTAATGTTTTATTATATACGAATGTGATAACTCACTCCCGGTGTGTGTTTGTGTTTGGGCTGATTGCCACTTTGTTTCAGGTGAGCCTTCATATGATGAGTCACATGCTAGAGATGGAGAGACTTAGTCTGTGATAGGGATTATGATTTACTGAATGATATAATTGTGTTATACTTTTCTACTTTAGATTTTTTTTTATTTATTTAGAGTGGACGGCCTTGTTTTGAGCCGGGATAATCTTATCTTTTATTAAAAAAAGTAATATTCTATTACGTTTTCACTAAGTGGATGTGAACCTTTATCCTTTTGAATTGATTAAATTAAATGTGTTTAAAAAGAAAAATTATTAATTAATTTTGCATGTTTTTTTCCTTCTTTTATTATTATGTGTTTATAATCTTTTAATTAAATTTTGTATGATTTATTTGATTAGTTAGTTATAATTGTAAGGGTAGAGGGTGTCACAGACTTGACTCTCTTTTTATAGTTGCTGGAATGGATTAGGGTCAGCATACTCGCGCTTTGCTTGCTTAGCGCCAGTGCTGTATTCGCACTTATCGAGTGCTGCTCGCTTAGCATGAGTGCCTGTATTCGTGTTTAGCGGGCCTCTTCCTCGCTTAGCGCCAGTGCTTGTTTTCGCGCTGAAAGCGCCCTACGCGCTGAGCGCGTCTGGGGCTAGACTTTTTTTCAACTTTTTGTTTATTTTCTTCATCTTTTAAGCTTTTAATCCCTCCTTTTTTATATCTGTAAGTCATGAATAAAAAAAATCAATTCTTAATAATTAAACATAAATAACTACTTAAATAATCATTTTTAAAGATATTTTTATTATAAAAAAAAACTCATATTTAATAACTATCGGTTAAGGCCAATAGATTTGAAGCGTGATATCCGTGATGTGTTTAACTCAAGGGAATGTCTTGTCCTTGTAAATGATAACAGTTTGTGGGATATTGTCAATGTCAACATTTCTTCAGTATTTGTTACTTAAATTCAAAGTCGATCTGCATTGATTTACCTTGTGCTGAATGGCCCCCTATTAATCTATAAAGTACCCAGATATAGGGTTAGACCCTATATTCGTGCTTTTGTAAGTATTAATTATTCGATACCCTTTGCGATAACTCTTTTATTATAAATACTCCATCAATATTCATAATATCTATCATACATACGTTATTCTCTCTTTAATTTTCTTATGTCATTAGGTATTAAATAGCATACGGGTATTCATTGATCATTTTCCATGCAGTAATACATGTCCACTAATGAACAAGGAAAATGATTGAACACTAGACATTAATCTAATTAACACCTAGAGAGATGAAGAGAAAGAAAATTATAGATATATATCAGATTATATAATGTGATAAAAGAGAGAGAAAATAATACCGCCAATATAATGTACGATATGCAAAGATGTGCACCATATCACTCAAGGAACAAACACAGAACTACTTTGAAGAACAATTAAACTTACGCCACACTTAATTCAGCTTAAAACAAGACTACAAGGACAAAACAGAATGACATGGCCGTCCACGGTGATCACCATATACACCAATGTGCACATGGAGCATACTTATTTATAAGTTATGCCTAGAAAACAGAAAAAAAAAAAAAAAGAGACAAACTTAAGCAGAACCACCTTATGAACTACCATGTATTACAATCATGCATGCATGAGTTAACTCATGGAGCAGCTGGTGCTGGAACACTTCCACCACTGCCAGGAATGGGAACCTCATAACCAGGATTTGGCACAAAAGTGTCATCACCACTGCCAGGATTTGGGAACCTCATCCTCCATTTCCATAGCCACCAGGAAATGGATTTTGAGGTGTGAGGTAAAATTTAGGTAGAAATCCTACAGGTCCAAGGAGGAGGATATTGGAAGTGAGAACAAGTGCAAGGAAAAAGGAAGCTTTGGAAGCCATTTTTCAGATAAGAAAAATGCTGAAACTTGAAAGCAATTAAGGGGGGAATTGAATGACTCAGGTGTGTGTTTAATTTGGTTTTTCACTTTTGTCTGTGTTGAAGACTTAAGGGAGGGAGATGCATTATTTATACGATTCCTTTGTTCTACAGTGTGGAGTGAACTTTGGCGGTGAGTAAAGTGTACTTCATGAGCAAGGGTAATGTGAATGAGATGCATAGAGATTGGGATCACTTGGTAGTTGAACATTTTTTTTGTACTTGGTTTTATTACTTACTATTTGTGGAAGAGGGTCACCAGTGTTATAGCGGCCACTAAATGGAGCTTTCACGTGGGCTGATTTATGCACCGTAATATGTAGAAAACTTGGAATTGGTTTTACCTTTCATTTTTTATGCTAGACACTGGTTAACTTTCCCTGGATTCATCGTTAAATTTAATTTATCTATTTTAGAAATAGATATCATAAATTTTAATTTTATTTAAATTAATTCCTAAATTTTACCTCTTTTACACATAAACACCCAAATTTCAATTTCATCTCAATTATTTCTTAAAATTTATCTCTTTCATAAATAATCTCTTATATTGAATTGAATTTTTTTTACAATCAATATTAAATTGAAATTAAATCACTTGACAAAATAAATCTCAACATGTTTGGAGGAGCAACATGAAGATGATGTAAAGACGATTAATATTTCACTTTAAAGTAGAGCAACTTTAATTTGTATTACTTATGTTTTTTTCACTTTTTTTATGTGATTTTTTGTTGTCCAGTGGACAACCAAGCACATGCTATATATCAAGGTAATAAATTTTCAATTATGATTAGTGAACAAGTCGCCCGAAATACTTATAAAAACTGTTTTTTATTTATTTTTTATTCATTTACCTCTCAATACTGCTATTAATGTAACAATATACTCCAATTTTAATTTATCTTTTACATTTCAACTATTACATATATAACATACGTGCATACTCTAATTTTAATTATTTAGAATAGTACAACTACGTTATATATTTTTTATAGGAAACTACTACTTATATATTAGAAATAAGAAATGTTGACTTCTGCTAGTAATTATAATAATTATCTGACACAACTCCAAAATTCTATATCAGTCATGATGTAATGTAAGCAAAATATGCAGGAACAGCTTTTCTGCACAGGAAAAAGTGTAAATTTTCATCATTGGAGTTGCATAGACCACATCACAAATAATGCATGGCAGAATCTGAATAAGGTGAGTTGAAGTTCAAGAAGACAGGTCGCGCTCATGTTCTCAACTCTGACTGTCGGAATTTATACCAGTCGAAATGCTTGCATTATAAGCGTACGTGCACAATTTTAAATATACAAACTAAAATAAACTCTTCGGATCATCATTTTATTAAACATACATTAACCCCAAAATTATGAAAACACTACAGTCATTTTTAAGAATTATAAATGTTAATAGTAACAAAGTGATACTCTCTTTAATTATTTTTTTATAAGAATGTTTTAATCCTTTTTGTAAGAAACAAACCAAAGTGGTACTTGATAAAAACTAATTAGTTAAAAATCAAGAAGAGATGTTTATGAATTAGGAAATACTCAAACTTAAAAATAAAAAAAATCAATCATATGGGTAAACGTTACTTTTACGTTAATCTCCTCCTTGTAAATGTAAATCATGAATCATGACTATAAGCAGCTTTTTGGGCCAATCATCATTGGTCATGGTTCAGTGTATGAGCCTTTCAATCATAACTTTCAAGTGTTGCCTCAATAATTAATGGACAATCATAACTCTCCAAGGTTACCCCAGTTATCATTAGCTGGCAACACCAAAGGTCACAGCTTGAATCGTGTCAAGTATGATACATTTCAACCAAGATTAGCTGGAATATCTTAGACTTGGAGCAAGAATATATATCTCAATGAAAGTCTAACGTTATTAACGCCTTGCATCATGCTGAAATCAATTACTTTTTGTGGTTGTTTAAGCTTAAACTATCTCCAATGAGGATTGTATATGAAATTCTTAAATTTAAGAACCAATTCTGATACAATTTCCCGATTAAGCAATTGATTTGATAGTTCAAACATTCTTACTGCATGTTTGGTTCTCCGTCCAAATTGTTGTCACAGAAATTTCAGGATAAATCCAACAGTCGAATGCAAAATGAAGTATCCTAATCAGTTGACAAAATTGCATTTGGCCTTACCAATATTTAGCCAAACATGATCTTAAAAACTGTTTGACAATTGTAGAATTCATTTTAAAGATTGTAGGGCTTACCAAAAATAAGTTAGCAACTCCAGCAGTTACACCATCGAAGATGCATAGTTTTATACAAGTAATTAGCCAACCAAAGAGCATCAAAATGATACCCCTTGCAGAAAACTTTTCTTTCTTGAATTCATTGTTGTGCCAAGTATTACAATAAACGGTCCTCATGAAATCAACAAATTCAAGAGTTTGGCCCTTCTTCGGAAAATCTAGGAAGTTGGACTAGTGAGTTTACACGAGTGACCCCTTCCAAACCTGACCAGTTTTGATCATCAGCTGATGATGTTGCATCTTCAACAACATCAACAGATAGTGCTCCATTTGTCTCATTTTCTTCTGAGGATCTCACAGTGAAGTTCCTTTGCAATGATGGCTCAGACTTTTGTCCATCATCTGACTCAATGGGGTTACCCGAATGGTTGCTCTGGATGGTTGCAGAAGAAAAGCCTTGTTCCTCATAATCAGATTCTGAGTCCATTTTCCCATCCAAAAATAAGCATACTACAGCACAGTCATCCATCTTTGATGTAGGGTATTTGAGTTTCCACTCCCTAGCAGCAGAATCTACCAGAATTCTTGCCGCTGATGATCGCGTTGGCGCTGATGATACTATCTCAACCACCTCCTCGTTGCTTAAAACATCCCATACCTGCACAAAACTTCAAGACAATTAGTTACCCTTCTGGAGAAAATGGAAGCTTGACAATCAATAATATGGTGCTCTAAGAATCTTATTCAGTAATGAAATATAAACAGTTTTATCGGGTGTCGAAGGAAGTACCATGCTATGGTTGGTGTGATGAACTGTTTTGAGGAGAAAATCAAGCAGTTGTTTCAGATTTAACTTAGGCAATGAATATTTTTATCCTGACCAAAATTGGCTGGGTAACAGAAAATTCTTTGCCATATGTTGCACATTGCAAAATATCTAGTGTTCTTATTTGAAGGCTAGTTAAAGTGCCACTGTTAGAAGTCTAAAGACTTAAGTTCTGATGCCTTTCAGACAGACCTAAACATGACAGAATTATGCAATTCAAAAAGGGTGGCAAAAAAACATCAGTCATGTACTAATTTAAATGTGTATTTTGCAAACCAAAGAGTTGCTGGCTTATTTCAACTTGTGCAAAATCAGATAAGAGCATGTAAGTCTTCTCAGATTGCCAAACCTGGGAAAGACATGTTCTTATTTGAAGGCTAGTTAAAGTGACACTGTTAGAAGTCTAAAGACTTCTGTTAGGCTCTTGCACTATAATGGGTAAATTTACACTGAAAATTACCATAATGGATAGATTTTAAAAAAATTAGGAAAATGGTAAATTGCCTTCTTGCACCATAATGGGAAAATTTACACTGAAAATTAGCATAATGGGTAGATTTTAAAAAAAATTACAAAGATGGATAAATTGTGTTCTTGCACCATAATGGGTAAATTTACACCAAAAATTACCATAATGGATAGATTTTAAAAAAATTATAAAAATGGATAAATTATACTTTTAAGTACAATTTCACTTTAAAGAAAAAGAAATGGTATTTCAAAGTATAATTTTAATTTTCTAAAAAATTTTACACTGAAACCTATACTATTATACGATTTCAGTTTTTTTTTTTTAATTTAATGTTGAAATCGTATTCCAACTCACGATTTCAACATGTTTATTTTTTATTATTAAAAATAATTGAAATCGTATTTTATCACACGATTTCAGTTCTTACTGGAAAAAAATTAAATAAATTAAAAGTAAAATCATATTTTAATATACAATTATATTAAAGTACAATTGATCCATTTTGGTAATTTTTTTAAAAAATACTCGTTACGGCATATTTTTTAAATATACCCATTTACGTAATTAATCCCCTCTGTTGCCTTTCAGACACAGACCTAAACATGACAGAATTATGCAATTCGAAAAGCATGGCAAAAAACATCAGTCATATACTAATTTAAATGTGTATTTTGCAAACCAAACAGTGGCTAGCCTATTTTCAACTCGTGCAAAATCAGATATGAGCATGTAAGTCTTGTCATATAGCCAAACCTGGCAAAGACATGTTTCTCAAGATTCCACATGTCATCCATATGAGTGAAGCTCTCAAGATTCCACTCAATCAAATTAAAGAATAAATAAATAAACAGCAGAATGGAAAAAAGCAGGGAGATAGAATTTAGAACAGAAAAATGCAATCAGTTGGCACATTTGACTAGTCATTTGTTTCTTCATATTGAAGAAATACCATTGTGTAAATTTTACATCTAAAATGCTCAAAGGCTAGGTAATCCAACTGTTACGCTGCTAATTGACAAACCATGTCAAGATTGCTAAAAATTCTGTTCTACTCAATAGTTGGTTTCAAAGCCACGTCACAGTTGCCTCCATATAACCATATGGTTAATCATATGCCATAATTTATTACTAATTATTACTATTTACTAATTTGAACTTTTGCCTACACTGATCACTTTTTTTTTTTTCTATCACAGCTTGACCTGGTGTGATGAGTTCTTCATGGCAATCACAACTCTCTACTAACCAACACAAACTAACTTCAAAATTGCAAAGTAAAATTTGATCAAACAAATAAAGAAATGGAAATGTGATTGAAAATTCTTACCCCATCTGAGGCAAGAATAATGAACTGATCTCTGTCCGTAAGCTGCCGGTGAGAAAATTCAGGTATAGAAATCACACCATACTCCTTCAAGCAGAAATCTCCAAATGCTCTAGCCATGGCTAATCCTGGTGCATCATCAAAGGGCAACCACACCCTAGGCACTTCAGGCTCATCTTGCAAAGCAAATACCCTACCTTTGCACTTCTTAATTCTCTCTGCTTCCCCTATAAGAATTTCCAACCAATTTTGAATCAAGTTAAATCTAGACAAAAGCATATATTCAGCGGAGAGGATAAATGATGATGGCATATTAGTATGACACACTTGGCAAATCAGGCTTCAAATCAACAGTCAACTGAATAGCCACAATGGAGTCATTGCTATCCTTGGATCCCATGATTGCTCGAGAATCCCCGATATAGCCCATGAACAGATTCGAACCCTGGTAAGATTAGAAATTAAGAAAACTGAAAAAGAATGGGAAACAAACATAAGTGTAGATGTTGTTCTTTTATTTAACTACCTGCTTCACTATAGTCACAGCAGTGCTCCCACTACAGAAGCAATCCAGATTCGGATGAGACCTGAGCTCTTTGTCCATAGCCTTGTATGCCTTCATGAAAGCTTCCCTCCATGTCGAGTTCAGTTTATCCTCCGCAGAGCAATCCTTCTCAGAGTCTCCACTATCAGGTTTTACATTCCCTTTGAAGCAAGTTTTACCTGACCCATTTCGCTTCGATTCATTAGAATGCAAAGATGAAACTAGCTTAGTTGGCAAGGCATCCCTCACTTTGCGCGCAACTAGATGACCATGTGGACCATGGCCATCAAAGACACCACAAAAGATAGTATCTTCAGACATGAAATCCTGCACAAACACAGATCCAGAATAGAATGTCAATGTCTATAATTAACCGAGTCTCTTCAATCAGAGAGTAATGCATCATCCTCAATAAATGCATGTTTGGTTTAGCTTAAACAATTGCTTATTTTTCGTAGTTTCCCAGAAGAGTCTTTGAAACAAAAACGTCTACTTCTCCAAAATTAATCTCAGCTTAACATGAAACAAGATGTAGATTCTTACCTCCCACACAATCATTGCATCCTGATTAATACCCTTGCGGCCCTGCTGTGTAAATATGCATGAACTGCGGCTCTTTCCATTGGTGAAAATTCTGTTAGGTAAGGATGGTAAATGGTGGAGAGAAATAACATGATCAGAGAATGTTCTCCTTGTTCTCTTTTGCCCACAGCATCCAGTTTCTAAGCAAGATGGAGACACCATGTCTCCATTGCTCTTGCTGCTACAAGTACTCCTACTGCTTGTTGAGACACAACAACCCATTTTCTCAGCTACAGAATGCAGACATCTGATGAGTATAAGGCCATGTTGCTCCTTTTTAAGCCGTGGATCTCACATAAATTGCTGAGATAGCAAGTCTGGTCGACTAAGCACACAATCCTTGATTCCAGATATACTTTCAGCTCAAAAAATATAAGCCACTTTACAACTCAGAAAAATGGGGGCTTTCCTTAGCAGTCAAATTCAAAATATTATGCAATGATGAAACCAGCTGAAACACACGAAAACAAGTGGCTATAATAAATTAATATAGGGTCTCGAAAAATCTAGCCATTGTGACAAATAAAAGGGGGAAATAAAGGCTCAGCAAAACAAGTTATTATATGAATTAAAAAAAACACCACAGCATGTGAATAAGGAATAGAATATACTAAAAATCTGTCCCAACATTGACAGCATCAAAATGAAGACTTTGAAATAATTTAGTCCAGAAACTTCGCATTAAAAACTGAACCTAACAAGAACACAAAAGCAGAACACAATAGATCATGTCCCGTTTGCATGTTTCAAACGGGTCTATAGACTCTATACCCCAAAAATTCTGCCTTCTTCTTTTCACTAAACATAGATCGCCATTAGATCAAATAAATATCAAGGCCAGTGATCTCCAATTGCACGCCGCAACACAACTGATATATTCTATTCAATGAAAAGCTTCTATCAAACCTTCACTTTCTAAATTCAAAACAACCCCAGAATAAAAAATTAATGAATAAATATTTAAATAAGACTAGTGGTAGAAGGAGAACAAAGGAACACCTTGATTTAAAAAGAAAAACCAAAAACACCAAAAGCAAAAGAAGAACAAGAACGTCTAAGAAGTAGAGAAACAAATAAATGTACTTGAACCCACAAATCTGAAAGTGAATGAAATTAAACACAAGAACAAAAGCATTTAGTTACAAAAATATGATTTCCCATGCCCTTTTCCTAGTTTACCTCTGCAACCACAAAGCATAAACTTGGACAATTCAGAGGGAGAAAGAAAAAAAAAAGTGGGTATAAAGCAAGAAAATCAGTACAACTACAAAAAAAGTCTGGTTTCCCACTACACAGAAATACGAGAAGAGATAAAGTGAAAACCCCAAAAGCAGAAAAGGACGAAAGAGACTACGATCTTGTTAAAAAAGAATCAAAGAGAGACCAAAAAAGCGCATAGGAGATCAAGTAAACGTTACGTAATATATCATATTCATATATAGCCCCCAACAAAAAAAAACGATAGTAAATTAACAAATGACTAATTGTCCCCATGAAAAAATAAGGGTCAAACCAACCAAAAAACAGAAAAACAACGTAGCAGAAGAAATCAGATAAATGTGAGTAGGAAAGATATGAATATGGCATGGAAAAAATAAAAAGTAAAAATAAATTTTAAAAAATAAAAACTCCCTCTGACATGACACCACCGAAAGTATATACAGAGGAAAAAGGGTGAAAATTCTCTTGAATTTTGAGAAACTCCAGAAACTGAACCAACTCATAGAACAAAGTGAGTGGGAGTAAGTAACAAAGCTGAAAACCACATGACCAAAAAGAACTAAAAAAAAAAACACACTTTAACCGTCTCTGTTGTTAAAAACTAAGGCAGAAGACAGAACCTAAACCCAAAAAGGTGATAACCAATAAGTGAAATCATAAACAAAAGAAAAAGAAAAAGAGAAAACTAAGCATACAGGGATGCGGATCCTCCATTGCTAGTTGTACTAAGCACAAGTGATAGAGGTGCAAGCAACCTGTCTGATGATCCTTTACATGGAATTGGAGATCATATGACTAAGGGGATGAAGCAAGCAAGAGAAAGAAGACTAATGTGAATTAAGAGTTACACCTGATTATATCACTTTCGTATGCTCTGATACCAAATGATAAGTGAACACTAGGATCTTCTTAAAAACAATATAACACAAAAAGGAATTTGACCCTAACCGCAAAAAAACAAACTCATACCCACTAGCGGAACAAGTGCAACTAAACACGGAAAGAAGAAGAAATGGCGATTTTGAAAGTTCAGAAGATGGGAAATGGTAGAAGTAGAAGATTCATCACCTTTCTCAGAATGCAGAAAGTTAAGGTTGTGGAACAGAGAAGATGAGAGTTGGAGTGAGAGGGAGAATAGAAAGAGAAAGGGAGTGAAAGATAGAGAAGGTTTGGGTATTAATAAGGAAAGGTAGTGTGGATGATGAGGGTAGTGGTGCTGCATTCATTGCAAAAGCAGAACAGACAGAAGAGCATAAAGATTAAAGAAAGAGAGAGGGTGAATAAAGGAAAGGGTTGAGGTAAAAAAGAAAAAGTTAATTTGTTGAGAAGTACTATAAATGAATTTGGATAAAAAAAACATTTATTATTAACTAATTCACTAACATTTAATTAATTAATTTCATTTAGAATTAAATTTATAGTATTTTTTCATAATTATCCCTAACATTTATAAGAGATACTTTTAATTTTTTAAAATATTTTTATTACGTTTAATTCATTTAATCTCTCTCATCATTAATATGATTATTGTTTTAGTTTTTATGTTTAATGGCACATCTTATACTATCATTATTTTGTGAGTTTTTTCAACTAAATTTTATTATTTAAGTTTTTAATTTTACCTATTTCATCACACAAATTTTTTATTTTTCATATTTTATTACTATGTTAATAACAAAACAACGTTATTTCAAAAAAAAATAACTAACTTCTTTTTATGGCAGGTTAGTGTCGATAAAATGTGTAAAAATTAAAAAGTTAAACGATAAAATTTACAAAAATTAAACTTTGATGATAAAAATAAATATAAAAAATTAGAGTTGAATTATAAATTGTGCAAATAAAACTATTTATTTTTTGGAAGTAGAGATGTATAATCAAATTAAGATTTCTAAAGTGTTCTTTTATACAAGAGAAAATTAAACTCTAATAAGACATTACTGTATTTTATTTTTACTATTTATTGAACTTGAGAAAATAACTCATAATTAAAAATATTTTTATAAAAATTAATTAATATAGACATTTTAAATTAGGTCATAAAGAAAAATAATTTATTATCGTCTCATATTTTCAGTAACCAAAATGTTTTAACGAAAGTATCGTATAAAATACTTCAATGATTCCTATCTTTCCACGATCCGAAGAATGGAAGAAAGATTGAACTTCGCCTTTTTCATCTCACACTGTTCCATTCCTTCCGTCTACTCTAGAGAATCTATATTGTAACAGGATTAAAATCATATTTAATAAAAGAAGCTAATGTTTGAAGAAATAACTGATAACTGACATTAATAATAATAATAATAATAATAATAATAATAATAATAATAATAATAATAATAATAATAATAATAATAATAATAATAATAATAATAATAATAATAATAATAATAATAACAACAACAGCTAGTGAATAGTGATGCAGGAACTGTAGAGAGATTCTTTGGATGGGGACTGGGGAGTATTAGCTTACACAGCTGCAAATTGAGTTACTTGCACGCTGTGATTTATGGTTTTGTCTCTTGATATCATTTGTTGTCTCTTACATTTACATGCAGCAAGCCAAGCAGCAACAAACAAACCAAGGCTACCTGACAACTATAGCTCGAGTTTATTCATTTATCAGGGGTAAGTATCTAAGGTCAGTAAAAATTAATAAGTTAGAAAAATTTCGTAAGTTTATTTTTGATAGAAAAATAGAAAGGATCCAATTTGAGCAAGGTTCAAAAAATGATGGAAATTAGTAAAATTGTTTTGATAAAAAAAATGTAACCCAGGAATTAACCTTCTATTTGTATGATTCTTGCATAGAAAGAAAAAATGGTATGTTGTTGTTTTCTTATATGGATTGGCTCTGGTACCATGTCAGAAAGTGAGTTTTTCATGAATTTAGTTCAACTTTACAAAATCAGCTTGTAAGGTGAGGATTACTCCTCACTTATGTAGTTTATCTTAGGTGTGAGGGTTATCCCTCATTTATATATTTTAATTTAATTTTATTTTTAGTCGATGTGAGACTTGGATATTTTCCAATATCAACCATTACTCATTTTTGTTTCACCTCAACTGGTATAATCTGGTACAAGTGGGAACTATTGGACTAGAACCAAGAGGTTTGGGCACCACCACTTTATGAATATTTCATGCATTTTCAAAGCTGGTTCAGGATAAGATACACGCTTTAGGTTTTTAAAAATAATTTTTATTTAGATTTAAATATGTTTTATTTCTATTTTTTTTTTTTTTGTGATTTTGTTTTTGGCATTTCCTCCTTGTAATTACATCGGCTCTATTAAGTGGTCACTAAAATATTTTTGAATTTTTCTTTTGGTTGCTGAAAATAAAATATTATGTTTTTCAATAAATGTGGTGTGTCAAGATAACAAAGTCAATGTAATAACATAGACAAAATACACACACAAAAATAGGACCAAAAGTCAAGAAAAATTTATTAGGAATCAAATATGCATAATGACATTTTTTAGAAATAAAAAATATATTTAAGTTTTTTATTTATTATTAGTAAATTTAAATAAATTTAGAAATGAATTTAAACCCTTTTGGTGTCTTCACATCCTAAAATAACAAGCAGTTTTAAATTTTTTTAAAAAAAAAACTATCCTAATTGAATTTATGTAAGGAATTGAAAGTATCGTATGTAGGTTTCTCTTCCACCAAAATGCTGATAAGTTGAAGATCCATCAAAGAATACTAGGTTACAAGGAATAAAGCTACAAAGTACACTAGGCTACCAATTACAGTAAAATATCCATTGTATTATTCATGAACCCTTTCAATGGTTAAATATAAATATCAAAGTCAAAGTACAAATGGAATACTACAGTTGTCTCCCACTACTCAACAACTATAATGGAATACTCTAAAATTATTTCATTCTTATCTAAAAATATTTGAATTTAGTTGGGATCTTCAAATTACGTTTGGGCTTGTTGTGAGGGTTGGGCTTTGATTGCAATATGGGCCTATGAATACTCTAGGTCTCAAAAAATTTCTTTTTCCTCAAAGACTGTTGTGAGAAGAGGTGCCACGTGGAGAGTCATTGATGGTTGGTTCTGGCGGTTAGGTGGAAACTAGAAGGGAAGTTGGAAAGTCCCTGTGATATGAGGAGTCTATCTCTTGCAAGCAAACTTCTTCAGGAATATTGAGAGTTGGGAAAGGGGACGGTGATGAAGGATTCGGACCCATGTATTTATGAAGGAAGCTCACATGAAAGATCAGATGAATCTTGGCTATCTCTGGTAAAACAAGCTTATAAGCGACTGTGCCAATTCACTTTTCTACTTGATACGATCCATGGCATCGAGATAGCTTGGAATCTCACTGGGAACGAACAGAGGACTGGCGATAGAGTTGGAGTTTCAACATCAAAAGGAAAAGAAAATTGAGGAAGTTGCAAGATTAGGGCACTGGTCATAACTTTTCTTAGTTAGGTTGACTGCCCCTATCGGACACAATATGGCCTAGGTATGCAATAGTAGGCACTGCAAAACACACTTCATTAACTTAGCAAAGAATTTGTGATCCTGTAATAAATTACAAACCAATGTTAGTTGTTGTAAGTGATCAGTTAAAGAAGAACTATAAATCAAAATATCATCGAAAAACACAAGAGTAAAATGTCGTAAACAAAGTTGCAGCAGATCATTCATGGTTGCCTTGAAAGTGGTCGGGGCATTAGTTAGGCCAAATGACACCACCAAAAACTCGTAGTGTCCCTCAAACGTTCAAAAGGTTGTTTTGTGAGTATCTTCTAGGGCGACACATATCTGGTGCTAGCCTGAGTGTATGTCAATTTTTGAAAAAATGGTGGCACCATGTAACTCATCTAACAACTCATCCACAATTGGTATAAGAACTCGATCTTTAATGGTAATGGCATTTAATGCTTAGTAGTTTGCACAAAACCTCCATGTGCCATCTTTTTTGCAAACCAATAATACTGGGGATGAAAACAGGCTATGACTGGGAACTATGAGACCCTCATAGAGCATTTCGGAAATGAGTTTAGTCATAGCTTCTTTTTTAGTGTGAAGGCTTGGGGTTATGTTAGGCTTAAATTCTTAGTTTGGCCTCCACTAGCTTGGCCATACCAATGGCATGATGGATGGAAAAAGGGTTTGAGGACGGCCAATTCTCGACAAATGTCAGGAGAGAGGCCTGAAAGGAACAATTGAGAAGTGTTTTAGCATTTAGCCCGAAAACACGATTAGTAAGCTTCTCAAAGCGGTGTTAATACTTAGCCGTCATGCTATACTCGCAGAGCTTGAAAAGCTTTGCTTGGTGATTTTCATTGGACGAGGATCCCAAACAAACTTTTAAAGCACAAATAAAGGTATCCCAATTCGTGTGTTGATGGTTATGGTGCATTCATTTGAACCAATTCAAGGATTCACCTCGCATGTAAAATGCAATCATGGAAAGACGTTGCTCAAGGGGAACTTGGTAAAATGAAAAAAATTGTTCAACTTGGAACAACTAATCAAGGGGGTCTTGTCCATCAAAGAAGTTGAGTTGGAGTTTAGGAAAACGAATGGAAGGGTTGGGAGTGGTATTAAAGGATGAGCTGCTAGGGGGTGGTGGAGGGAACTAGTTATTGGAACCAAAACCTAAAGTATTGTGATGGTGAGAATGAGCTTTTGAATAGGGTGTAAGATTATGCAACGTGCCGTTAGGACCAATGTCAAAAATAGGGGATGCGTGAGGAACCCCATTGGCACTTGGTGGATTGTCCAGGTTAGTGGTAGGAGTGGAAAAAACAAGTAATGAAGCCACATTGTCAGCTAAAGAGCTGATAATACTTTGAAGTGTGTCAAAACGAGTGTCAATAGCAGAATGAAGTTTCTCATAACACATAGACTGGTGCTCTTGCATAGCATTGAGTCTATTGTTTAGAGTCTACAGGACTTCCTCAAGATTCATTTGGGATGCATGAGCGAATTAGAAAGCTCCAATGATAGGTTGAAGATCTATCGAAGAATACTAGATAACATGGAACAAAGCTACATACTACACTAGGCTACCAATTAGAGTAAAATATCCATTGTATTATTCATGAACGCTTTCAATGGTTAAATACAAATATCAGAGTCAAGACACAAATGGAATATTACAGTTGTCTCCCACTGCTCAACAACTATAGTGTAATACTTTAGAACTATTTCATTCTTATCTAAAAATCTTTGAATTTAGCTGGGGTTTTCAAATTGCATATGTGCGTGTTATGAGGGTTAGGCCTTGATTGCAACACGAGTATATCAAAAGCTCACTGCAACGACCCAAAACCTCCAACAGCAATGCATTCCCATGCCACTATTCCAACCAAACCCTAACATCCTTTCATGTCCTTCAACATAGCCTTTGTCGCCACATCCATCTCCTCGGATACCCTACCCCTGTCGTGGGAGGTGGCGACCCCACCAACTTCGACAATAAGGAGCCCCTCCTCGACGAGTTCTAGATCCACCTGGACCAAATCTAGAGCAAAATCAAATCCATAAGGACTTAGATCTAATGTTGGTAAATATTCATATACCAGAAACATGTGTCCTTTGGATGAAGCCCTTATGCGCGGTCTGAAACCTCCATCTTCGAGAAAGTTACTCGAAAGGAAATCCTGGACGATAACATCAAAGGCTGTAATCCTTCTCAGAGACAACATAGTCTATTCCTAGGTCAATAATGTCATTTCAAGTCATTTTATCATTTTATAGGCTTAATTATTAATTTGTTCTCCAAATTATTTTAAATAGTTTAATTTGGCCTCAAATTTTTAAAAGGTTCAATTTGATCCTTGAGTTCTTAAAAATGAATAAATTTAATTTCCAAACTTTTAAGAATTTGAGGACCAAATTGATTTATTTTTACAAATTTGAAGACTAAATTAAACCTTTAAAAAATTTGGAGACCAAATTAAACATTTAAAAATTTAAAATCCAAATTAAACTATCTAAAATAATTTAATAACTAAATTGATAATTAAGCCTATTTTATAATATCAACCCACTCAAAACCGTAAGCATTAAAACAGTTATAAATTCATCACCGTTCATTTTAATATATATATATATATATATATATCGGACGACAATTAATTAAATGTCCCCCAGTTAGACCACATTACAGTGATTACACAAACTTCAATCCACTCTTTATGTGCTGCTCCACGGGTGAATCATATATTTTCTTGTTCACCCTAAAATTTGCCAATTTGATGAATATGTTTGTTTGTTAAACTTTTTTAAAAGATAAATTTTGAATGAAATTAGTACTATTAATTTTAACCAGTTACTTTTACTAATTTAAAAAAGTTTCATCTTCAATTCATTTTACATGACACTTGTCCTGTGGCCATAGTAACATGGAATGGCAGGGGCACACGTGCACATGCTGTTTTTATTTGCATTTTCAAAATAAATTTAATCACAGTTAAATTACCATTTACTATCCGTAAAGGCTACGAAAGCAAGTGGACAAAATGCTCATGGAGTTAAATTAAAGCGGTTATCTGTCCCCTTTAATTTTGCCAATTTCATTCACTTTTTTATTCTTTTTAAAAAAAATTCTGAGAGCCCCAAGAAGAGGGGCCAGACAACAATAGTTTGCATAAGGAATATGGTCTACATGTTTCCCTTTGCTTTTTATATATATTTTTTGAATCATAAGGTGTTCTTGTATTTTTTTTTTTTTAGCTAGGTATTAGATTGGTCAAACACCATTATACCAACTTAGTCATATATTCCTCCCTGTTTTTTTTTTTTTTTTTTTTACGAATCTTTCGTTATTGATAAGACGGTATCGCCATAGAGCTATTTCCAAATTAAGTAAACGTAATAGTTTGTTCGGAAAAGAAAAACAGAAAGTGTCATGATTTTCTAATTCCATAGACGTGGTTCCATTAATAACATAAAAATAAATTGGAAATTAAACGAAATTCATTAGTGATCCCCTTGTGATAGTGTGTGTGAAACACCTAAAATGCAATTTTGTTTTCCCCATTGTGTACACTTTGAGTTCCGATAATACAAACTCCTATATGCAATAAAAGAGAATATATGAAGTGATAAGTATTATAAAGGAAAAACTCCAAATTAAAGTTTAAGTTTTAACCTTAAAGATTTTGTTAGGCAGGATGCCAAAAGGTGAATGAAAATAGTTATAGAAAAAAAAAAAAGCAAGATAATGAGATGGAGTAGTATATGATTTGGAATTGAATAATATATTTTATGGAATCTTGAAAAATTCTCCTCAATGTTGCTTGAATTCTTATAACATTTCTTTTGAGTACTGCTTGAATTCTTACGACATTTTAACGTAAATAACCGAGATATTATAATTATATTTTTAAATTTAGATCAATATAAATCACATCACATTTTAAGTAAAGTTATCAACTGTATAATAGTGAGTATAAATTACATCAGTATATCTTATATTAATTATTATATCATTTACTATTTTATAATTTGATAATTTTGTCTTAAAACCTGTCATTGGTTTAAAAAAATATTTTACAATAAGTTATATATTCAAGATTTTAGGCTAAAATGTAATTTTTTTTCCCATATTCTTTTAAATTCATAATTTCAGATACCTTATTTTTTAAGAGATATTTCGTGTTGCTGTATTGATTCCCAATTGTTGAAGCTCGATCTGGTACTCCCTTGCACTAGAAGTTCTTTTAAAATTTTCACGATTTTAGTGTTTTATTTTTTAATTATAATATTTCATTTTTTACTTTTAAAAATCTACAATTTTAGTTTTCATGGCCAATTTCAAACATTGACCGTGTACTTTTTTCTTCTTTTATATATAAATTAAGCTTATCAACAATTAAATAATTAAAATAAATATTTTTCATGTATTTAATAAACAAACATTTGGCCCCTAATGTTAACAAAGCACACAAATTAACAATTAAAATTGGTCTCAACAACTAAAACCACGTGTATTTTAAAAGTAAGAGATAAATATTTTAATTAAAAAATAGGAGACTTAAATTACATATTTTAAAAAAATAAGGGTGAAAATTATATTTTAGTCAAAATTTTAATTCAAAATTATTTCATGCATCCATTCATATTTATCTAAGTTAACATAATATATAATTTTAATATATATATATATATATATATATATATATATATATATATATAAATTATTATGTCACCTTCTTTTTATCGTTGTCATTATTTTTATAAAATTTGACTCAAACAATCAAGATGATATATAATTAAAATTTAACCGTTAGCTTGATATAAATCACATTTTATATAAAGTGATTGATGATGTAATAGTTGATTATATTTGTGTCTTTCTTGCTCAGCTAGTAATTCTAGATAAAAGTATAAAAAAATATATTTTTAAAATGTTTTACTAATAAAATGAAATTAAATATAAAAAGGTGTTTAAAACATTAGGTTTTAAATAAATTAAAAAAATTAGTTTAATTAGTATAATATCATCATAATATTAATTTATAAATATCTATGATATTAGATATTGTTTAAAAAAATTTGAGTATTAGTAAATAATTAAATAAAAAATTATCTTTTTATTAAATAATTAATTGAAAAGAAAATAATAAGAATTAAATACTTTTTAGTTCCTCCATCAAATACTGTATAAAATACTTTTTATTAAACAGTAAAAAAAAATTAAAGGCAAATGTCATAAAATAAGAGAAGGGTATAATATGTTTTTATTTCTCATAATATCTCACTATTTAAATTATAGTCCTTCTAAAAATTTAATACTTTTTAGTTCATAAATTTATTAAAAGTGATTTGGTTTTTGTTTCCTATATATTAGGAACTAAAATAAGTGTCTTGTCAAAATGTAAATATTAAAGAATATATATATATTTATAGAAACTAAGACCTAATTTTGAATATTGTGAGAAATTAAAAATATATTTTACTCATAAAGTTATATGTCTATATAAGAAAGAAAATAAATATAGAAGTGTTTTGATTTAAATAAATATTGAATTCATTTCATTATAAAAGAAAATGAGTATTGGAAATTATGTTATGAAGGTGGATTATGGGTCTGTTTTTTTTCCAATAAAATTACAAAATTCACACAACTTAATATAATATATGTTATTGAGATTAATTGAATTTTGATCATACATTTTATTCATGTTATATTATTTTTTTGTCACCAAAATATTTACTCACGTTGTTTACTTAACTTTAAAGCAAGAATAAACTCAATAAGTGTAACTCATTTGGTAGTATATGTTGAGTTTATGTGAAAAAAATCTGGGTTCCATTCATGTAAAATATACTCTTGGGAAAAAAATTATAAACTTTAGATGCGATTAAGTCATAAACCAATGATTAGTCTTATAGTCGGCTTAAAGGATTAAAACTTGTAAAGATACTTTAGAGTTAAAAAAAACCAAAAATCTTAATTATGAGTTTCAAAACAAAAACAAGAATAAATATAATCCAAAAAACTACACACCCAATTAATTTAATCAAATAATGTTCTAAGATTACAAATATAAAACATTTTAGTCTTGCACCCATTTTAATTATTATTTTTTAAGACAAATTTGAGTTACTAATAATTTTGTAATTACTAAATTGGTATAAATTTACTTTTGTAAAAACTAATTATATAATTTTTTAGAGATGACATATATCTTTCTTAAATTATTGATTAAGTTAAAACTAGGGATGGATCTATGGGGAAAGCATGGCCTTTCCCCTGCCCTCTCTTCCTTTTGATCTTTTATGTACACATAAAAAAATACTGGAAAATGTATGAAAAAATAGGTTTTTTAGTTGTTGTTTTCTTTTTTTAATAGTGAATCATACCTTTAGTTCAATAAATAAAATTAATAAATATATTTTTAATTTATTATATATTAAATAATTATTTATTAAAAGTTAGATATTTAAATAATTGTGTAAAAAAAATTGACTCTCTTTAATATACTATTGGATCTATCCGTGATTAGAACAACTCACCATAATTAATTCTTGCATTCTGCAGTTAAATATGTATTAAAGTTTAATGGTTACATACTGTTTAGTATAAAATTTTTACATTGTAAGTTAATTAAAAATTAGTGTTGATATGATTTTTAAAATAATTAATATTAAAACTAATACATTTTTCATATAAAATAATTTGTAATTGAATTATGGTGTAAATTTAGTGGGTGTTTGATTTGATTGTTTTCTGTTTTCATTTTTATTGAAAATAGAAAATGGTTATTAAAATGTGTTTAGTTGAATTTTTGTTTTTATTTTCAGTGAAAATATTTTTCCAAACGAATCAAAAATTGAACATAACAAAATCTCGTTTCTAGTGTTTTTAGTTGAAAACAAGAACCTCATTTTGGATAAAATGAAAATACGATGGCGTAATTTTAAGCAAATCTAAAAATACATTTCCTTTTAAAAATGTATTTTCAGTATTTTTATTTCTTTAAAACAAAAAATAAGAAGTCAAATCAAACATATTTTCAGAATTTTAATTTTTTAAAAATAAAAATAATTTTCAGAAAATAAAAATGGAAACAAAAAAATATATAGATTATTTTCTGTAAGTAGTATGTTATTAAAATTTTCTTTTTTGGTCGACTAGTGTTTAAAACTTTCAAACGCGTGGCCTTGTGGTCTTCGGGGCTGGGCTCAATGCAATTAAAACCAAAACTAGGAGCCGCACACCGCACACCTTTGATCTTTTTATATTATTTTAAATAAAAAAAAAGGTGTAAATTAATTGATTGAGTATAATAGGGGAATATTATAAATTACTTATTTTTTATTTTAATGGATTAAAAAACATTTTACTGTCAGTTTTAACAAATAGATCAAATTTTAAAATAAAATTAAAGGAAACTGATGTTGACTCAGAAGATAAAATAATGGTTAAATACTCTGATCAAATTGACGAAATTGATGTTTTCCCAAGTCATAACTACACTTTGATTTTGGGAAACTATAATTTTCTCAACTTCTTATATTTCTTTTTATCATCAAACTGTTTGTCTGTTTTTTTTTTTTGTTTTATTTGATTACAAATTTAATTTTATTAACTACACTGTAATTATAATTATAATATTTTTATTTTAATAAATACAATATAATATTTTTCAAATTAATTTAGACCTTAAAATTAAGGGATACCAAAAACGAGAGAGAACAAGTTGTAAACATATAAAACTACAAGAGGTAAAATACAATTTACCCTTTAAATCTTTAGCCTTCTCGTTTAGAAATACAATATCTTGTAAACTAAGCAAATATTCATAAAAATAGAACATATACAAATATAGCTAATCACCGACTCTACTGTTTTATGGTTGATGTGTTTTTATCAGAATATAATATCTGCATTCTTTTTTTTTGAACACAACCAAATCACATGTAGATTAAGAACTTTAAATTTGCAGTAAAATGATATTTCTTTAAGATTTTTTTCCATATAACAATGTTTTTATTTAAAAATGAGCAAACTGACTTCTAGTTGAAATAAACTTTATTTTTCCAATTCTAGTTAGCAATTAATTGATGAATCATGCATGAAAACACCCTCGTCCTTTTCATGGTGAAAAAAGTGGACGCATCACGGATATCCACCTTCTTTTTATAGTGGCTCTTAGCTTTTCGTTTAATTTGTTATTAAATAATATCCAGCGTTACCAATAGAAACTAGTGAGTTTCCCCTTTTATCATTATATTTTTTCATTGATGCCGTTGGATAGCAAGAATCCATGGTCTTTTTCAGTTTTTCTACACTCTTTTCTCATAACTTTTATTTATGCTCTCTAACTTTATAACAATTTGTCTAAAATCTTGGCCCTTTTCTTCGCTTTACTATCTTGCTTTCTAGGTACGTGTCTATATCATAGTTTATGCATAGTGCTACCTTTGGCTCTGTCTACTCAAATTATATCTTCTTCTAATTATTATTTGGGCCATGATTATGGATTTTGCTTATAATTATATGAATGACATGCACAACAAATATTAAAAACTTAAAAAAATGATAAAGTTAGAACTTTAAATCATTTTAGTTCATGTATATCAAAGGAGCGGATCCAAGAATTTCAAGAAATCATTTCACTTATTTTATTATCTTATTAAATAGAAGACATTTGGGGGGTTGAGGGGCTAATGGCTCCACTATATAAAAAATAGGAAAAAGAAACATCGTCTTACTCAAAATTGAAAATAAGTGAACTCGTCCAATGACATGCTAATAAAGTTGATCCACCACCAAGAATCCAACCATTTTTTTTTCTGTCATTACTTCAAAGAATTGGCACTTAATTTATGCATTGCCTAAGTTATAGAATCATTAAAAATTATATCATACTCATGGTAAATTATTCTTGAATTATTTTATTTAATTTGTTAGATTCCTTAAATGTGTTTAGGAGTATTATGTATTTTTCTATAATGAGTTTCACATATATATATATATATATATATATATATATATATATATATATATATATATATATATATATAGTATCCATATTAAACTAGAAGACGAGTGCAAGATAACATCATTGAGTTTTAGCCTTAACTTCTTTATGAAGAAAGTATCTTTTCCATCATGCTTGATAGACATTATAGCAAGGGAGTCGTGTGCGTCATATATGTAAAATTATAATTTGTTTTGGTTGAAAAAAGTTTATAAACAAAGATGTTATAATAAAAGTAGAACAAGTAACATGTTTTAATTAGTAATAACTTAATTATGGTATTTATATAAAAAAAAAAGTAATAACTTATGGTGGTAATACACCATTTTTTAGTTTTTTACTAGTAGAAAGCTAGAGGAATCAAGCACATGCAAAATACATGAATTAACAAGGATTGGGTATGACGCCTAAAAAAAACAGGATTGGGTATGTTAAAAATCCTATCCATGGATTAGATTTAGAGACCATACGCATATTAAAAAAATAAAAAATAATTTGTAATTTGTGGTTCAAAATCATTTTAAAACAAGTTCAATTTTAAAATCAACTTTAAACCAAAAATGGGTTTTTAAAACCAATTTAAAACATAGCCAATTTCAAAATCATTTTAAACCATTTCAGTGGCTAGTTATGAAGATCATATCATGCTAAATTTACCTCATGCATGCACACTCACATCTCATGTTAAGGTAGTGACTCACTTAAAACCTAGTCCTAAAAAAAAGATATCTCCTACACCACTAGATAGGTTCCTTTCTCATATATTCTTATTGTACTAATTTACATACTGACTTAGGTGTCCAATGTCTTTTGCAAGTACTCCTATATTTTGTTCACAGGTTGGACCAACTTCCTCATCTCCTTCATTAGATCTCATGAATTTTTGGATTTAAAGTTTCAATAAGATCAATAGTCAAAAGTTAATGAGAATGCTTTTTATATGCTTAGCTTCAAAAAGAGATCATGTAATAAACCTTCAAACACATGCCATGTTAAATTTTTATTATTTATTTGAGGGAATAAATAAAGAGAAAATATTTTTTTTATAAAACTCAGACAAAACAATTCTCCATTAATAGGGGGAGTTGCATGTTTTTCTCTTTTTCATAGTTTATATTTCAGGGTAAAAAAACTCACAATTTTTTTCTTCTTGTTTTTGATAAAAATATACAGCAAAAATATGATTTGATTGTACATGTATGCAACAGAATCACACTTCTATTGCAAACATTTGAATTTCACCCATACATTGCAACAAAAATATATTTATGTTGGCACACATGTACAACAGAATCATCCTTTCATGAGAAAAATATTTTTGAAATTTAGCAAAAAGTCACTCATGTAGGTGGTAAGAATAACAGTTTTAGTGGTGAGGATAACAGCTCCCTTATAAATTTGTACAATCTAAAACCCAACCAACCACCACAAAGCATCACAAGTCACACCTTGAATTGGCAGAATTATATTTGAAGCAACTAGCAAGCGGAAATAACAAACCTCACCTTCAAATATATCGAAAGATAAATTTCAATAACACTGTAGGTAGAATGCTCAACCGAATTGCATTTCCCTCCCCTGCTATTAGTGTATCTTTGGATTGAAATTATTGGTTGAGTTCTAATACAAATTCAACGGATAAAAATAATATGAAAGTAAAAATAAGGATCATGGTCCTTTGGTAAAATTACTTTTGTCTCAAAAATATTTTTTCACTTCAAAAATATTTAATCCGTGATGATTATACTGCTTCCATCTCCAATGAGGGTTAGGCTGGTAGAAAATATTGTCCTCCATAATCTGGTGAATTAAGGTTCAAACTTTTATGACTATATTTAGTACTTGTCAGTGCTTGAAATATGATTGTTTCTAAAAATAATAACCGAGGAAAAAAAAACTCCTTCCAACTTAGGATCGATAATATTAGAAGTTTTTTTACAAATCGAACCTTATCTTCTATATTGTTCGACCTTCACTAAGGAGGTCTATCTTAATTGATTAAATATAGGTATATGAATTGTTGTAAACTTTTTATACATGTCTTTGATCCCTATAATAAAAAAGATAATATTTTGTCTCCCATATAGAGGTTCATAATCTTAGACTAGCTTGATGCAATGCAACACTGAGGTGATATTTAATGGGTTTTACATACTACTTCGAGACTGGACACAATAAATATCAAGAGAAAGTAACTGGATTTGAATCCTACATCTCCCATATTAAATTTTGTATCTCCCAAATTTTTAAAAATCTCAAATTACCCTTTTCAAATCATACCATTCCAGAATAGGTATTCCATAATATTAAAAACTAACTTTATGAATTAGGTGTTCCATAATGTAAAAAATAACTTTGACTTCTAGAATAAGTGTTTTATAACAGTAAAAAATAGTTTTTAGAATAGACATTTCATAACAATAAAAAATAGTTTTTAGAATAGTTGTTCCATAATAATAAAAAATAACTTTGTCTTTTGGAATAGGTATTCCATAACAGTAAAAAATAGTTTTGCCTTCTGAAATAGGTGTTCCATAACAGTGAAAAAAAACTTCCGGAATAGACATTCCATAATAGTAAAAAATAGCTTCCAGTAAGAGTTTTATAACAGCAAAAAATAATTTTGCCTTTCGAGATAGGTATTCTATAACAATAAAAAATAGCTTCTGAAATACGCATTCCATAATAGTAAAAAAATAATTTCCTGAATAAGTGTTTCATAATTGTTAAAAGAGTAATTTGGTATTTTTAAACACAAATAGGGGTGCAGGATACACATATAAAAGTGCTGGATTCAAGTCCCAAAAGTAACAAATCCATTTGGGTTTTGGGCCTATATAGGAGGTTCAGTTTCTTCACCCATATGAAGTTGACCCATTATCACAATAAAAACTTTATGTTAAAATGAAATAATCTCCAATTAGCATATAAATCACTTTTTTTATATCGACTTTAATAATTTTAAATTAATTATTAAAATAAATTACGTTAAATATTTTCTCTTTGAATTCCAACTGCATTTAACTAAAATTACTTATTTTTAAATTCTTTTTTACATTAAAATTTTTATTCCTAAATTTTAATTATTTATACTTTTAAATTAATTATTTCATATCTATATTTATTTATTATAATATTTTAAAAACTTAATATTTTGATGTACTTTTTTAAAACAACAATCTATCTATTTATGATATATAAAAGTAAAAACATGCGTTATGGCATTGACATTTCAGTTGTTCAGTCAACTTAAAATTCATTTTCGTTTAGCCAACTAAGCTTTTTATATAAGTTGTCTTCAAACATAGATGATTCTTTCTTATCTCCTTCTTCCTTAAATGAGAGAATCATATCATATTCATATTCTCTACATTCCTTCATTAAAAAATATTAATAAATGACATTAGTGAAATATGTCCAACCTATTTTATAAGAAGAAATACAAAACTAATAAAAAAAATATTTATCTCTAATTTGAATACATATAATAATATGATTTTTAAATGTAATACTAAAACAGAATTCCTAAAAAAAACTAAATAGGATTTAGGATTACATTACATTTCATTCATATATGTGGTTCATTTTTAAGTCTACTAAAAATTTATTCATATATGTGGTTATTTTTAAGTTTTATAGAAGAAAAAAATAATAAAAAGGAAAATCCTATTATAAACAAAAATTATTCATCAATATAATACCAACAAATATTTCACATAAAAAAAAACAATGTTAATAATAACAATAAGAATGTTATGATCCAAAACTTTGATGGACAGAGTCCACTAAAAGCCAGGCAGTAACGTGACGTACAGGGCGACACTTCTCAAAGTCACACTATAACCTTGTTTTCTCCAGCTTCTAATTATAAGTTTGTTTTCTAAATTGCCTTCTATAATGAGCCCATGGTCAATTATGTTAAGCTGAAACAATGGAAACTTAGGCTGCTAAGTGTTGTTGTCCAATAAAAATACCTGTTACGTGTTGGGCCTCACTACTCAACCCATGATCACATCCATGCTCACGTCGTCACCTTTGTTTGCTTAGAAACGATTAGTCATAGTTGCATGTTTTGTTTTGGTCGAGGATTAAATATATAATATGGTGAGATTAGTTTTCTCAATGAAATTTTATTTTTACAGAATTCAAATTCAAGACTTTGAAAAAAGAAATAAGCATATATGGATATGTATGGTGGTGCTAGCTTGCATGTATTTATTACATTTATGTATTTATCATGCACTCTTGTGAAAGTTGTTTACAAAAATACTCCAAATTTCACTGCTTTTGTTTTTAAATCACCCATGGTTTACACATTTAATTTGACATTACACAATAACAATTGACGTCTTACATAACTCCAACTTTGCTATTTGAATGAATTAGAACAAAAAAATAAATTCAATAAGCAAGTATTTCATATATTGTACTGGTATTTTTTAACTATGCATTTTTTTAAATAATTAAAATAAATATATAAAATTATGAGAGACATGCATAATAATTCAATTGTATAAGTAAACAACACTAGTAACTATGGTTTAGGAGATAAAACACCATCTCTCAAAAAATGAGACAAAACAGCAAAGTTAACTATTTTTTAAAATAAGTTTATTTAAAAAATTAACGAATAATGAAAAGTTAAAAATAATTAATAATTTGACAATTAAAACAACATAAATGATGATAAAACCACTTGCCGCAAAGAGAAAGAGTACAGGAGAAAATATTCTCATTTTAAAAAATGTTGATACATTTATTTTATACAGTTTCATTAATAGAGGAATATTTTTAATAATTTCTTTATGTTTTTCTTTTTCAATTTTCTTCTTTATGTTCTAATCAAAGAACGATCTTACCAAGACAGAGCTGGCACACCTATTAGTATTCTTCGCTCATGATTAAAATTTTTAAACTGTTTGCTGTGAATTCTCCTCAATGTGTGGGTGTAAATATTAAATTGGAAAATGGTGATGTAGATTCCCACACATAAATTTCAATTAGAGTAAGGAAATAGAAATAGAAAGATAGATACAGAAAGAGAACTTGAAGTTTCAACTTTTGGCTGTTAATCTTACATGAATGTCTTTTGATCACAGTTTTCCACAACCACATTGGAATGAATTTCAACTCTTATCAGATTGTTTAAAAATTTAGGTCCAAATCTGGTAGTCCAATTTCGATGGATATGCTTTTGATTGGTAAACTCTTGGATATTTGTCCAATATTAATTTTCGGGTCTATAACATGATGGTTTTCAGTATTTTGATCCATAAATTATTTTATCTGGAAGGCAAATTAAAAACTAAAAAATTATAACAAGATGTGTTTACATATTCAATTTAATTCGGTTAAAACCCAAATCATTAGAGAAACAACGTGGAAAGTCAACAAGAAATCAAACGTTTGGCTCAAAATTCGATGGTATACTTTCAACATATATTAAACTGGTAAGATAATGATGTCGTATAATGTAATTTTTTTCTCCTACTTTGAGCCTGCGTGTTGTCCAATAATTGAGATTAAGATTATAACGCCATGCAGCGAATTACCGCCGAAGAATATGGAAAGAAAGACCAAGAGTCTTATAGAAGACATGTTGCTACGCTTTTATAATGAAGCATGAGAATTATTTTTCTGCCCCTGGCTTCTTTGACTTGATCCAATTCCAAAGTTATTGATTAGCCAAGCATTCAACACCACGGGAAGATGGGAATTTATGAAGATAGCTCCCAATTGATTATTCTATATACTTGAATTTGAACAAAACATTAATTTGGTACATTGAAAAAGGTCTCATCAAGTATTTTTTTATTTATTTATCAACAAATAAAAACTTAACATGAAAATAAATCCAAATTGAGTGTGTTTGAATAGGCATTGGAATCACATTGAATGAGAAAATTGCAAATGAAAAAGTTGTAGTAATGGATTGAGTTTCACGTGGGTTCAGTTGGATGCAACTGTAATCCAAATATATTCTTAGTCTTTAATGGAGATTTCACACAAAATCATCATAAAGAGAAAGAGAGAACAAGATAAAGTAGAGATGAATATCCATGCAAAAAACAAAACACAATTCAAACTTTGGAGACTCTCCTTCTAAAATCCTAAAAATACGTTAGGATTTAAAGTATAAAACCAGCCGATAAAAAAAACTAAAGTCTAAAACCATATAAGCTCAGTAGATGTTAATTTCAAGCACAAATTAATTCTATGAGTAATAACTAAATTGTAGAGCATGTCATGTCTTGCAACAATCCTATCAGTAAAATAGTCAGGACCTCAACTTTCTAGAACTGCAAAGGTATCAGTTGTTGATAAGAGATTTGTATTGTCTAGGATACACAAAATGGACGTGACAAGTGACATGATACTCCGATACACACGTCAATTCTTCATATCAGTCTTGGCATAGGAGCACAGACATATTGTCCTTAGCAGTCGGGCTACTGGGCCAACAAGTTATCTCTAATACCTCATTATATTTGAATGTTAATGATAATGTTGTAACTTCCTTATCAAGTGGCAGGTACCTAATTATCTATAAGATACACATTATCTATAAGCAACAACTTATCTACTAGCTATTATCTATCAACTACAATTATCTACTAGCTATTATTTACAAGCTAACAATTATCTGCAAGGGTTGTTACACTACTGTAATAGTCCCTGCAAACAAGGATCTAAAGCTCCTACTTCACTCTATAAATACCAGATTCTATCTCACTCTTTTGATATTTTATTCTCACCTAACTCATGTACTTACTTGAGCGTCGGAGTCCTTTGTTTTGCAGGTCTCCCCCCTCTTGTCCTTCTAACAAAGGGTACTCACAGTCCAACGAACGTGATCATGGAGCCCACCTTGGCCACGTCCACCTTGACATCACTCAGTTCTAGATTTTGGTAAGTATAATATCTAAGGGGCAAGATGGCAACAAACAAGTGAAAGGGAAGATGATGTACAAGGAGGTGATGAGAGGCTCACGTAAGAAGGAAGTTATTATAGAAAAGGACATGCATGAGGTAGAAGTGGTCCCCTCAACCATGGAGGTAAGTCATAAAGAGGTGGTGGTCTTTAGCTAAGAGTCACAAGAGAAAAATAGTAATGAGAAAAGCCCACAAGTCCAACAAGGCCCAATCTTTTTCAAGGAGTTTCTCTCATCCAATTCAAACCAAGAGAAAGACAATGATTCAAAGGTAGGAAGGTCCATGCAAGTAGTAGTTCATAACCTTAGACAAACTAAGAATGTCACCAGAGCCAAAGGTTTAAGGGTGGTTAGCTCACAAGTTCAACCAAATAGAACAAAGATGACTCAAAATAAGCAGAAAAATATGAAAAGGATTTCAAAAGTTTTAAGTGAACTCAGTAAAGAGGATATTTAGGGGATGATGAATATTGAGGGAGAGATCTTACAGAGAAAGATATTATCAAGGGATCGGAGGCACCTTTCTCAATTGAATCACATTGTTGAGCCTTTGACAAATGCTCCATATGTTCATGATCAACGAGTTCTTCAAGATGATGGTGGCTTATGCATGCCCTCTTCATCTAAGCCCAAGGAGGGGGATGTGCAGATCCTGGAGGGGCCATTGTGTCAGGAGAACCAACATGTTGATGGATCAATGGAGGTGGTCCCAACTACATCTTGCATGTAAGTTTGAGGATCTTTGGTTCACTAAATTTTTTTTGTCATAATGACTTTAGTATGGAATGTTAGAGGAGTTGAGGCGAAGAGTTTTCCATTGTTGGTTAGGGATTTGGTGTCAAAGTATAAGGTTAAGTTTTTTGTTGTTTTGGAGCCTCAAATCAATGGTGGTGTGGCAAAGCGAGTTATTCATTGACTTCCTTTTAATTGTAACTTTACTATGCCAGGTATAAGCTACTCTAGAGGAATTTGGTTATTTTGGAATGACTTTGATTTTGATATTCATATGGAAATGACCCATTCTCAATTTATTCATAGTTATGTTGTGCCTAAGGATGAAGAGCCTAAGTGGGCTCTTACTATAGTTTGTGGGTCTCCAAGAGTTGCTACTAGACAGAGCCTTTGGGAAGGAATTTAGGATGTGACTAATAATATTCAGGAGCCTTACGTGGGGATTTAATGTCATTGTTACCCGGAAGGAGAAGCAAGGAAGGAATCCCCCAGATCCTAGATTTATGGCTCGATTTGGCAATTGTATTCAATAGAACAATCTTATTGACTTGGGTTTTTCAGGGTATCCATTTACTTGGAAAGCTAGGGGAATTAAGGAACGACTAGATAGATCTTTGTGTAATGATCACTAGAGAATTCATTTTCGACATGCTCATGTTCTTCATCTACCCTTATTTAAATCTGATCATAGACCTTTACTGATCAATGTGTATCCTAATGTGCACCAAAAGGGTAAGAAATACCCTTTTAGGTTTATGATTAATTGGCTTTCTGATTCTATTTTCAACCAGTTTGTCAAGCATTCTTGGAATTTAGGGGCTTCTTGGTAGCAAAATGTTCACAGATTTCAGGAGAAAGCCACCAAATGGAATCATTCTCATTTTGGAAATATCTTTTAAGGAAGTGCCATATTATAGCAAGGCTGGAAGGAATTTAGAAAAGGTTGGTAGTCAAGAAGGATAGAGGGTTAGAGCATTTGAATAAGAAATTTTGGAAGGATTTATAGTACCTTATGGATAAAGAGAAATTATATTGGTATCAAAGGGTGAGACAAGACTGTATTAGATTTGGTGATAGAAATTCAATTTTTTTTCATCTATCCACTATAAGCCTTGTTTTGAATAACATTTTTTCTCTTACTATCTTTTGACAGATGATAAACATCAAATTTATCGTATTTTCATATGCAATTTGAGACGTTTATTTGATACTTTAGTATACTTTAAGCCTTGTTTTGAATCAAATTCGTTATGTTTTTAGTTTTTAATATATTTTAGATAGAAATTACGATTTTAGAAGTTTTTAATATAATTTTGTGATTTTTATAGAGAAATATGGCAATTTTACAAGGTAGCTTAGCTCAAGTGAGATATAGGCCGCTCAAGCCAGCTCATACAGAGGAGAAGATGAAATTTTATAGAAGATGTCTCACTTAAGCGAGGAGCGTGCCAAACAATGCATCTAGAAACTGAATTAATTCTAAACAAAGATAATTATGGAGATATAGCTTGAAGATAAATGAAAAAAATCACTTGGAAGATAATTATAACAATTAAAACAAATTATATCAGCGGAAGAGATAATTTCCTTGTATAAATTATATCATTTTATAAATTAAGGAGATTATTTGTCTCTATTAAACACATCTATGATTCTATAAATAGAGAGACATAGGCAGTAGCAAAAACACACCTTCATACACCACCCATCACAGAAAAACCCTTTTATCTTCTCTCTTCTTATACTTCATGAGTGACTAGTTTCTTTCTTAGCTAGGAGAAAAAGGATTGAACTCTATTTGATGTAATTTTCTCACAATAATATATTGTTTGAGTTCATTATTCAAATTTTATACTTAATGTTTTGTTAGCCTGCGCACCTCAAAGATGATTCCAGGAATTGACGTGCACTTTGGCGAGTCCACTTGAAACCCAAACTAAATTGGATACTTAATTAGGGTTATCTCTAGGGATAGAATAATCTTGGTTAAGCCTCACTAATTTCCAAACAATAATGTTGATTGTTTGTGTTGGTTTGCCAAGGGATTGAGAACTAAGACAAATGATTAAGGGTCAATCACCTAAGGGATTAGGGATAAAATACATTAATGAATTGGGGATGAATGATATAACGACATAGAAGTGTGAGGAATTGCAACGAATAAGGGGAATCCGAGTACAATCTTAGCATCTCAATGTTATTGTTTTCGTCTACAATTATTATCGTGCCAACAAGTAACTTCTTACCTTTTCCTTTAATTTTTAGTATTAAATATTCAACACATTAATCTCTCTATAAAAATATATCTTTTATTTTCTGTTTGGATTAGTTTTAGTTTTAGGTAGTTTAAAAATATAAAAACACAAAAATATCTTTATCTGAAGGATTTTAATTTGAATATTCATCCTTGCACTATTCCCTTGGGAGACGACTTGAGATTCAGTTCAGTACTACAATTGGGATTCGATTGCACCTGGCCGACATAAATCCTAATGTAATTAAAACATTAACAACAGACCGAGACTAGATTAAGCAAAAAGTGGGACAATTTTTTCAGAAGTTGTTTTTGGTTGATTGAGATTCAACAGTGGTATTTTTAGATAGGCTTCCCTTTGTTGGCTTAGGAAACTATTGATGGTATTCAATCAATCCCCTCTGATATGGAGATCGAAGAAGTTGTATTTAATATGGTGCCTCTAAAGGCACCTGATCCTAATGGTATTCAAGCTATTTTCTATCAATCTCATTGGGAGAAGATCATACCCATAGTTTGTCAGACGATTAAGACTTGTTTTCAACATCCTCAAAATATTACAGTGATAAATGAAGTTCAATTGGTCCTTATTCCTAAAATTGTGAATGCTACCAACATTAAGTAGTTTAGACCAATAAGTTTCTGCAATGTTGTGTATAAAATTATCACCAAGATTGTTGCAAAGAGATTAAAAAGTCACAAGGATTTTTTGGTTTCACCATATCAATATAGTTTTGTTTCAGGGCGACACAGTGTGAATAATATAGTCATAGCCCAAGAAGTTTTTAATTCAATGAGGAATTTGAAAGGGAAAAAAGGAATAATGAATGTTAAGGTTGATTTAGATAAGCTTATGATAGATTGAGATGGGAATTTGTTCTAGATACTTTGAAGGAGATGGGTTTTAATGGTCACTTTTTTAGTATCATCAGCCATTGTCTTGGCTCTTGTTCTATGTAGGTGCAGTGGACAGAAAACGGATAAATTTGTGCCTTCTAGAGGAATCATCGACATGTAAAATATGTTAGGCTTACACAAGGACAAGTGCACCTAACACAATAGTAATAATGGACTCGAAAGTTCGAATGTTGAACCCAAAGGACCAATTTATTTCCAATTAATTAAATTTATTAAACTAAAAATAGAATTGATTAGAAATATGATTTAAATATTTTTGTGGTTTTGGTTTTTATAAGAAAACAAATAAACAAATATAAAGAAGAGTTTGAGTTATGATAAAAATGGCTAGAGGTTATGACTCACTAGTACCAATTTTCCTCCAATCCAAGTCGTAATAAAATTCCTTCCCAAGTTAATTACCGATTCCCAAAATCAACTAAAGTCTATGATTAAGGTCAGAAGATGCTCTTTGCCTTAAATCAATACCTCAATGATCATGGATCTACCAATTAAAGTCAAATGATAAGATTAATTCTAGGGATGATTAATTAAAGATTAACTAATCTATCAAAGATTACCCAAACAGTTTGTCCACACTCTTCAGCTCTTAAAAGCCCTCAACGTTCTCTCAAAATTGTAAAAGACAAGAATAAAACTCAATAATCCCCTTTTTAAAAAGTCTAGAGACTTATATATAACTTCTTAAAGATATCTCACGAAAAGACGCACTATGATTGTGGTGAATCCACCACGACTGTGGTCAGAAGTGAAGCTGAAGCCTCGGACCGTTACAGATTGACTATGGCCCTCTTGGTTGACCATAACTCTTAGGAATTTACCATGACCCTCATTAATTGACCCCTCTTGGTTGACCATGGCCCTCATCAGTTGACCACGACCATTGTCGGAGTTTGACGTTGTTTTGGAGGACTGTTATCATGTTATTGTGGACGTGCTAATTACCACAGTTGTTGTAACACCCTCTACCTCTCACATATATACTAATAAAGGAATAAAAATTCAAATATTAATTAAAAGCATTTTTAAATACAAGTCTTTCAAATGGATAAAAGGCTTACAATCACTTTCTTCAACATCATATTCAAACTTGTCCAAATAAATAATAAAGTCATCTCGACTCAAACAAGGTTGTCTAAGCTTCATACAATTAATATAGAACCTATATCCTAATGTCACATCCTATCAGAGCGTTGTGTTCCCGTGTCCTCTAGTATGAGGTTCTTCATAGTCATTCACCTATTCATCTGCTCCCTCGAACACAAAGTTCAAGATCATCACAGGATCCAAATACAAACAACAAATCGGGAGTGAGTTATCACATTCCTAACTACTAGAGAGGAACAAGATAACATATAGTATCCAAATACAATTTACTTAGCATATCTCACATTATTTCATTACTTTGTCATTCAAAATTCACTTTTCAATCATCAATCACACCTTTCAATCATCAATCACAATACACAAGAATCACACACTCCGACCAAGACACAATAACACATCAATTTCATAATAAACAATTAGCAAGCGTATGCAACAGTTATGCTAAGACTCAAGCCTATATGCAATGTGGTACCATGTCAGTGAAAAACCTCATCGGACGCCTAGGAGTACATGACAAGACAAACCACACACTAGCAAGTCAAGCCACTCTCACTAGGTAATATCATGGGGAGACCTGTCAGGGTCATAGTGTTTTGCGAGAATGCTCCAACCATATGGGATCAACATAGGCTTAAAGGAGCACTCAAACCGTGTGACCCCCAACCCAAGACCTACACTCTGAAGAGTCTGCAGGGCCTCTCCCTCCTGATTCAGGTTCAACCCAGAAAACATTTTAGCACACAGACTCTATCTATGAACTGTACAAAACACACGACTCCTCAATTGTTCTCAAAATAATTTTAACTTGTCGCCCTTTAAGGGTCTTATCATTAACTCGTCGCCCTTAAAGGGACTTAACATTAACTCGTCGCCCAAAAAGGGACTTAGCATCAACTCGTCGCCCGAAAAGGGACTTAACATCAACTCGTCGCCCTAAAAGGGACTTAGCATTAGCTCATCGTCCTTAAAGGGACTTATGGTCGTGTGATTGTACAATTTATAGTTCACAACTCAATGCACACAACACCTCAATGCACATATATATCTCAATCATATACATACTCAATTTATCACATACACTTAATCTCAATCACAATGGTATAATCTCAATTTAACACGTTATCACACCTCATGAATTATATACACTTTACCTATGAACTATGCAATACACACATTTACTCAATTGTTTTCAAAATCATTTTAACTCGTCGGGTTCCCACAATGGATCCCATCACAATACTCGTCGCCCTTAAAGGGTCTTACAATTGTGTGATTGCACAGTTCATAGCTGACAACTCAATACACACATCAATATACATTTATTTCACCATTTATCACAGGTTCAATTTATCACATACTCATAATTTGAATCACCATTTCATAATCTCAATATAACAATTTATACAAAAGACTATCACAACTTGGGGACTAAAACCCCTCAAATAATATTACACAATTATATCAAAATTATAGGTCAAAATATACAAATATCAAGAGCACAATTTATCAAGCAATTCTTATTAGAACATCAATATTTTATTTATAATCATAAAGGAAAAATTGCAATTTAATAAACATCCTAAAATAAAACCCCAATTTAATCTTTTAAGGATCCCTACACATGTTCTCACTAACCCCCAATTGTGAATAACTCATCTCTTACCTCTAAGCGGACTCACGTGTCTTCTGATAGCATAGAGACATCTCTAACAAGTTCCTGAGATTCCTCTGGTTATTCCTCCGACTGCTTCGTTAGAATTTCCAAACGTTAGAGAGACGGAGAAGAGATTGAAGCCTCCACTTATACTATCTTCATGCGATTCCTTTTTCTCCATCCAAGAATATTTACTCGCAAATCCAAACGGTGAAAGTGTGAGAAATTGAATTTCAAACAACATATCCAAATTTCATGAAAATCCAATGGTTAACGAAACTAGGATCGTAGTTTTACTGAGACCGTTTTGGGTACCTGCGGGAAAAGAGAAAGCTACGGTGTGAAGGGTATTTCTCTTAGCTTTAACATGTTTTGGCAATTCCCAATGGTGACAATTCTCGAAATTGGGTTTCGAACATGGTACTCAAATTTCACGACGATCCAACGGTGAATGAGTCTGAGATCATCGTTTTTCTGAGACAGGTTTTGTAGGCTGCGGGAAAAAGAAAGAGTTTTGGAGAGGAGAAGAGAGAAAACGAAAATGAGGGAAAGAAGAGGCATCGTCCGTCTAAAAACAGACCTAACATCGCTATTTATACCTAGGGTACACACAACTTATTATTACTCTATTTTTTTATTTTTAATATTTTATAAAAAGGAATTCTATTTTATTCCCTATCAAATGAATAAATCAAATATCTTTTTTTTTCTTCAAATCATTATTTCTCATTATTTATTTATTTATAAAAACATGATCATTTTTTTAAAACTCTATTTATTTACAAATAAATAATATTTTTAAATTAGTTTACGAAAAATGGGATGTTACAGTTGTGATCAAGTGTAGAGTCTTCAAGTCTTCATAAATTTGTACAATTGTCAACTCTTTCACTCAATTGAACGGTTGTGATTCTGCAATACAAAACTAGTGTCCAAACGTAAGTTATGTCGAGAAAATATATATAAAATGATACAAGAATAAAACTCAATAATCCCCTTTTTAAAAAGTCTAGAGACCTATATATAACTTCTTAAAGATATCTCACAAAAAGACGCACTATGATCATGGTGAATCCACCAAGACTGTGGTCGGAAGTGAAGCTGAAGCCTTGGACCATTACAGATTGACTATGGCCCTCTTGGTTGACCACAACTCTTAGGAATTTACCATGACCCTCATTAATTGACCCCTCTTGGTTGACCATGACCCTCATCAGTTGACCACGACCATTGTCGGAGTTTGACGTTGTTTTGGAGGACTGTTATCATGTTATTGTGGTCGTGCTAATTACCACAGTTGTGATCAAGTGTAGAGTCTTCAAGTCTTCATAAATTTGTACAATTGTCAACTCTTTCACTCAATTGAGCGGTTGTGATTCTGTAATACAAAACTAGTGTTCAAACGTAAGTTCTGTCGAGAAAATATATATAAAATGACACAAGAATAAAACTCAATAATCCCCTTTTTAAAAAGTCTAGAGACCTATATATAACTTCTTAAAGATATCTCATGAAAAGACGCACTATGATCGTGGTGAATCCACCATGACTGTGGTCGGAAGTGAAGTTGAAGCCTTGGACCATTACAGATTGACTATGGCCGTCTTGGTTGACCACAACTCTTAGGAATTTGTCATGACCCTCATTAATTGACCCCTCTTGGTTGACCATGGCCTTCATCAGTTGACCACGACCATTGTCAGAGTTTGACGTTGTTTTAGAGGATTGTTATCATGTTATTGTGGTCGTGCTAATTACCACAGTTGTGATCAAGTGTAGAGTATTCAAGTATTCATAAATTTGTACAATTGTCAACTCTTTCACTCAATTGAGCGGTTGTGATTCTGTAATACAAAACTAGTGTTCAAACGTAAGTTCTGTCAAGAAAATATATATAAAATGACACAAAAGTTCATATAAAATATCACTCAGAAGGTGGTCTATCAATCAGACAGAGGGATCCATTATCCCCCAATCTATTTGTTCTTTATATGGAAAATTTTTAACATCTTATTTTGAAGGCAGTGGAAATGAAGGAATGGAAGCCAATTGTTTTAGCTAAACATAGAACTCCGATATCGCATTTATTTTTTTGCTGATGATTTGTTGCTGTTTGGAAAAGCTTCTCAATCTCAAACTCAAGTTTTAATTAACTTCCTTAATCAATTTTTCTCAGCCTCAGGTGAAATGGTTAGTGTGGAGAAAACTAAGGTTTATGTGCCCAAAGATGTCCAGCCAGCTCTGGTAAATTGTTTGAGAAATATTTATGATTTTTCTATTTCTGTGAATCTGGGAAATACCTGGGGTACCTCTGTTTTGAGGGAAAAATATAGTTGTGGATCAGAATTTTGAGAGAAAAATATAGTTGTGGTAATCAGGCTATCCCACAAGTCATAAGTAAAAAGAATTGTTAAACAACTTGGAGAAGTATTGATAAGGTGTGGGAGTTAACAAAGAAAAAGAAATGTACTCAATGAAGTATTGGTAATGAGTAGGAGATTTCCTTTTGGAATCATCTGGCTTCCTTCAAGGGATGTGTTGGCTAAGAAGGTGTTAATACCTGTTTCAGATTCAATGTTACAGGAGAATTTGAATTTTTTTATTACTCAATCAGGGAATTGGAATTTTGATATATTTTGGTTGTATCTTCACCTGCAATGGTTGATGGAGATAGCAGATGTTCGACCTCGAGTTAACCAGAATGATAAACCTTTGTGGGGACCATCCTCTGATGGTTGTTTTTCTACAAAATCAGCTTTTCTCTCCTTGGCTAATGATCATTAATGCCAATCTTTTCATTGGGATTCAATTTGGAAATGGGAGGGTCCAGAGAAGATTGGACATTTCTTACGCTTCCTGGTAATAGAAGTTTAAAGTTTAAAGACTAGGTTGAAAAGAGTGGTTTGTGGGTTGGATGATGACAGTGTTTGAAGAATCTAATATTCACCTTCTTTGAGATTGTGGTTTTGCTAAATCTTGTGGATGAATTTAAATCAAAATTTGCCTTTGCTATCTTCTTTTACCGGTGATATGTGTTTATGGTTAGATTAGATTTTGAAGTATTACAACAGATGCTCCATGCTTCCAAAAAAATGGCTTATTATTTTTGGAGTAACTAGAGATGGTGTATATGGAAGGCTAGGAATAGTAAACTTTTTGATGATCATATTCCAACTCATGTTAGTTTCTGCATGCAGATTTGTTCTTATGTGGAGGAAATTGAAAAATGTAATATGTTGTATTATCCTCATAGAAACAATAATTATATATGGAAAGATATAGGTTGGAGTGCTTGCTTGGAAGGTTGTGTGAAGATAAATGTTGATGGGTCAGTGATTGCTGGTGGTCATCGGGCAACTTGTGGAGGAGTGTTTCAAGATTTCATGGGAATCTGGTTGGCAGGTTTTTCTATTAATCCTGGTTCTAGTAGTGTGCTGAGAGCTGAAATGTCAGCTATTTTAGCTGCCTTAGAGCTAGCCTGGGATAAGAAGTTAACTAAGGTCTGCATTGAGAGTGATTCTGCAGTAGCTGTGCATTTGATTAATATTCAGAAGGTGACTAATCACCCTTTTGCAACTTATGTTAGGAAAATTTCTGTTTGGCTCAATAGAGATTGGCAAGTTAGTATTTCTCATATTCATAGAGAGGCTAATGTAGTTGTTGATAGCTTAACAACTCATGGGCATAATTTATCTTTAGGTTCTCGTTATCTTGAGACTACTCTTGATGTTTGTATGATCCCGTTATGGGCAGATTTTGTAGTTCTTTGGTTTTTCCTTACAGTATCAAAAAAGAGCATGTCATGTCTGAAACCATCTTTGATTTGATTTGTGACCTTTTAGATGGACAAAATAAATCCTTTTCTCTTAATTCACTAGATGTCTTCTAAGGACAAAAGTACAAGACCCACAAGAACTAAGCGGACAATATTTAAAAGCTCACGCTTCTTGGGAACACCATACCAATTTTTAGGGGTGTAAGTGGCTTCCGGTTAAGTTGAGTTTTATTTATTTATTAATTCAATCTAATTAAACTTAATTAGGTTAGATCAGATTGAGATTATCTTTTTTATTTTTTCAATCTAATCCAACCCAATCTAACTTTAATTGGATCGAATTGGATTGATTATCGGGTTAAACCATTAAAAAATTATCATCTCTTTAAGTTTTGAAAAAAAATTAAAGAAATACTTATTTTCAAAAATAGTAAGGATGTGCTTTTTTTACAAATTAGGAAGAATATTTTTAAAAATCAATATTCAAAAAACATTGTAGTATTTAAATGATAAATAGAAGAAAAAATAAATCATAAATATATACTCATAATACCAAACTTCAAACCCATGACCAACAAGTCATGGCCAACAAGTCACCAAGGCACAACTTTACCGCTGCACCAGGGCTCGCCCTCAAATATATACTCATAATACCATTTATAAAAAATATATTACCTTAAAATAAACAAAAAAAAAAGATAAACTCCAAAACAATATATTACCTTAAGATAAAAATTTATTATCTTGAGAATGAGATATGTTTAATTTAAAGTTTCTATATTACTAATTTAATTATATGCATATTAGATTGGATTGGGTTGAGTTTTGGTCTAATCCAAAACTTTGAAACTATTACCAATTTTAATTGGATTCATTAAATTGAAACCAATTCTATCCAATAACCAAATTCAACCTACAAAAATCTAATCGAATTAAGTTAAATTAGGCCAATTCATGGATTGGGTCCAATCCATTTACACTAATACCAATTTCCAACCCATAAACTTCAATGAATTTTATAATGTGTAGCTATACTCACATCTATAGTCTAGTTTAAGAAAACTACATACACATAACAATATTGTGAGAATTACGTGCCGTAGAATTTTCTTCCACGCTGTTGAAAGGATGTATATGCTGTCTAACACTTACACTAGTCAATGCACTTAGGCTGACAAGAGCTTTAGTTTTGAATCATGATCGAACTGTACATGCACACTACACACAACAAGGGCCTTAACTAGTGACTGGTCGATCAGAAGCACAATAAAAAAGATCACAAAATTCAACATTTGATTGGGGACTTTAGGGCATGAAGAACGACTAGAGCTACGCGTTAATGCTATATTGAGTCCTCAGTTGCGTACGTCCCATTATATTTTAACGGAACATGTGACTAGTTAATAGCGAAAGCTTGACCAATTTAACGGGACCGCATCAAGAATTTTGTCACCACCAATAAATTTTACTAGGAATAATAAATACCTTGATTGCGTCTATCTTTGACATGTGTGGCATTGGTCTTTAATCGGGGTATCATGGTTTGTCGGCAGAATGGACAGGTTATGCGCAAATTAAAAAAAAAATGGTTCGTTTGTAATTATTCAATTTATTTTAGTCCTTCAACGTCCTAAGATAGAAGTACATAAGGAAATCTTTAATTTATGATGCAATGTGTTAATTGCTATAACTTTCTCTAGAAATCTTATTCAATTGTAGGTTTGGGACCCCATTTCGGTAATGAACCTTGGATTTTGGCTCCTAGTTGGGACTCCATTTTCTGTTTTATGCACTAATTAATCTAATCGAATAGTTGCTTAGTGCAAATCTAATTGGAGAATTTGAATACTAAAACTTTCTAGAGCATTTATCTGCCAGAGAGAAAAGGGCAATTTCAGATAAACTTCACATGTCATTCTTCAATAGGATGTTTATGTTGTTTTCTCCAAAGTATCCAACCACAGCCTTGTTTGCCACATTAGCATGTAATTAGCAGTTTAATGCATATTATATTGACATCTCACTATATATTAACTAATAAATCAATTCCTTTTGCTATGTTTGTAAGTCATCCCCACTCACATTGTGACTTTAGGTCTTTGACTTTTAAATTATACCTGGGTTCTCAACATATGGTTGCTTGTGCAAAATTTGATGAAAGTGAAGTGAAGAATGCAATGTGGAATTGTGAAGGAGATAAAAGTCCGCGGCCCCATGGTTTTAATTTTTTTAAAAGAAATTTTGGCACTTTCTGAAAGGTGATGTTATGAACATGATGAATGAATTTTAGGAAAATGGTGTTATCCCAAAAGGAATAAACTCTTCTTGTATTGCTCTGGCACCTAAAAGACTTGATCTGATTGGGTTTAATGATTTTAGACCTATCTCCTTGGTTGGTAGTCTGTATAAAATCATTTCAAAAGTTCTAGTTAGGAGATTGAAATGAGTTATTCCTAAGATTATTAATGGTAGACAAAGTGCCTTTGTTGGAAGTAGGAATATGTTGGATACCGTCTTAGTGGCAAATGAGACAATTGATGAAGCTAAAAGGAGAGAGAAAAAGTGTTTGGTGTTTAAAGTTGACTTTAAAAAGGCATATGATTGTGTGTGTTGGAAGTTTCTTTTGTACATGTTAAAGAGGATGAGATTTAGTGGGAAGTGGGTGTCTTGGATAAAAAAATATGCTCTCATCATCATCCATCTCAATATTGGTAAATGGAAGTCCTATAGGAGAATTCAAACTTGCAAGAGGGTTGAGACAAGGGGATTCAATTGCCCCTTTCCACTTCCTAGTTGTAGCCAAAGGATTGAGTGGACTCATGCGACAAGCACTATTGAAAGGCCTCTACAAAGGCTATAAGGCGGGGAAGCAAAATGTGGAGCTCTCTCTTTTGCAGTTTATGGACAATACTTTGTTCTTTGCGGAGGACTCTCTCCAAATTGTCCTTTGCATTAAGTCCATTCTTAGAAGTTTTGAAATGATGGCCGACCTCAAGATTAATTTCCCCAAAAGCTCCATTGGAGGGATTGGGGTGGATGATACTTTGTTGTATACATATGCCCATTTTCTAAATTGCTCTTACATGGATTTTCCTTTTGTATACCTCAGTGTTCCCATTGGTGCAAACCCTAGGAGAGAGAGTGTGTGGTCCAAAGTGTTAGAAAAGTGTAGGAAAAAATTGAGTGTGTGGAGACAAAAAACACTTTCTTTGGGGGGAAGGGTCACTTTTATTAATTTGGTTTTTTCCTCCATTCCTCTCTTTTTTCTTTCTTTCCTTAAAATATTTGTTGGTGTTGCAAAAAAAATCATTTCTAGCTATGCAAAGGAATTTTTTGTGGGGTGGGGATGAAAACCATAGAAAGATTTCAAGGGTGAAATGGGAGGAAGTGTGTAGGCCAAAGCAGAAAGGAGGTCTCGGGGTAAAAGATGTGATAGCTTTTTAAAAAGCTGTGCTTGAGAAGTGGAGATGGAGATGGAGATTTTTTTTTTAGGAAAGAGGGCTATGGGGCACTATTAGAAAATATGCTTTCTACATCGGTTATTTATGACTTTCAACATCGGTTTTTCAACCGATGTTGAAAGTACCGACGTTGATAGTATTATCGTTAACATCGGTTTTTGAAAAACCGATGTTAAACTAAAATTACCAACATCGGTTATATAAATAACCGATGTTGCTAATATGAATTACACCCAGAAAATGTATATTAATGTTGAAAGTTAACATCGGTTTTTACAAAAAACCGATGTTAACGAATGTGTTACTGTTGACAATTAACATCGGTTAAAAAACCGATGTTAACGAATGTGTTACTATTGACAGTTAACATCGGTTTTTTAAAAAAACCGATGTTAACCCACGTTAACATCGGTTTTTATAAAAAACTGATGTTAACGAATGTGTTATTATTGACAGTTAACATCGGTTTTTATAAAAAACCGATGTTAACGAATGTGTTACTATTGACAGTTTAAAAACCGATGTTAACGAATGTGTTATTATTGACAGTTAACATCGGTTTTTATAAAAAATTGATGTTAACGGATGTGTTACTATTGATAGTTAACATCGGTTGTTTCACAAAACCAATGTTAACCCACGTTAACATCAGTTTTTATAAAAAACCGATATTAACGAATGTGTTACTATTGAATTTTAACATCGGTTTTTTTTACAGAAAATCGATGTTAACGAATGTGTTATTATTAACAGTTAACATCGGTTTTTTCAAAAAACCGATGTTAACGAATGTGTTGCTATTGACAGTTAACATCGGTTTTTTTTATAAAAAATCGATGTTAACCCAAGTTAACATCGGTTTTTATAAAAAAATCGATGTTGTTTTCAGGAATTTTTTTTATATAATGTCTTTGTTTTTACAAAAAAACCAAAATTTAACCTGTAAATTTAAAATCAGACCACACAGCACACAACATATATCATTTACATAATGAAATTTGGATACTAATTAAATGTTAACTACAATTAGTGTACACACACATAAAATATATATAAGTAGAACTTTTATTTAAATCACGTACCTTAACAACAATCCACCTAGCAGCAGCCTTGGATTTCGGTTGTGGAGTATCATCAAGTCCTTTCAAAGCACTAGTGTTGAATATAAGGAACATTAAAATATTGATGTTGTTGAGTTATGCCAATGAAAATGTATTGAAAACAATACTGACCTGTTAATTATTCCCTTAAGGTAGTTGTCTGGCCTGTTATGCAAAGAACAAAACCAAACAACTAGGTTTTCCTTAGGTAGAATGACGACCATTTACCAGTGTCCACTGCAGTAGAGACGAATATGGGTTATTGTAGTAGTATAGATTATTTAAATTCAATTATTGTGTTTGACTTACCTATTCAGATAGGCTCCAAGGTAAACATCTCGTTTTGAACTCTGTATCCAACTCTTGATATAACTTTCGGATTCAAATTGTGATTGCCCAGATCTCTGAATGGACTGTGGCTCGAGGAATCCATACACATCAGAATTCCCCGCTCGCACACTTGTCTCAGTCAGATGGCTGTGTTGTTAAGTCAAAGTTAATTATGTATGAATTTAAAACAATTACTTTGGTAATTAATAGTAATCTAAAATGACTTACAGAATCCACAACTGTATAACAGATATGCTGAGACATTGACCACCATGTGCAATTTCAGAGAGATCTTCGTGCTTTATATACAATGGGAAGTTTTGATTAAACACCCCGAATATGGTAGCATCCCACATAACCTGGAGCAGCTTCAAAAACATTTGTGGGATGGTCAATGTCATCAGGTACAGGGGATCATCGACCTCTTCATCCGGGCTTTCTGGAGGTTTTGCTGGAGACACAGCTGCCTATTGATAAAACATAGTTAATTAGCAAGTTTTGATTACAATATACAAATTAATTGAAAAAAATAAACATATAATCAGAGTAAAATACCTGTTCTGATAAACGCTTCACAAGATGTGTTGGCCAAGTAAGGAAAGTGTTAAGTGCCTGCCCCACTAAGGTAACCTCGTCAGTGGGTACAGGAACGAGAGCCTCTGTATCTTTAACCTCCTCAACACCAACCTTGACTTGGCCATGCAACAAAGGGATGTTGTGAACTGTTGTGTATCCCTCGTAAAGTCTTCCTAGGGCAACCAAGCGCGAAAGATTTTCTTCAATATATAGGCCGCATTTGTCTGAGTCACCCGTCCCTGGATTGTTCCCTGAGGGAGCAACACAACTCTCCTTTGTGCTTACACGAAGACCTGAAGGACCAACCTCTGGCTCTGGAGGTAGTGCAATTCCTTGTGATTGCATCTGAGACTGAAACTGGGACTGCATCTGGCTGAAGGATTCCATCATCTTTTGAGTCACTTTTTCTGTGATTAACTCCTCCAGTTGGTCTCTGATTTGTTGGGTCAGCTGTTCTAGGTCTTCAAGAGGCATGGAGGAAGAACTGCGGGATGTTCATGAAGCTGATCCAAAGTATTCCTTTATGGTGACACCGGCTCCAACAGCACGAACACGGCCAGGGTGCTCTGGTCGCCCAATGGCAGCAGTCAGGATATCCTGACGTCCATGGGGGACGAACGATTCCTGTGACGCCTGCTCATCCAAAGAATCCTATACCGAACACATATTTGTCCAAGGAATTCACAAAATACACAAAGATAATTACAATTATTAATTAAAAATGACTTACAATCCTGTCAGTTATTTCCTTTGCTGCCTCAGATGTCATCTGTCCAGTTTTCTTCGTGTGGGTCATCTTCCATTTCACGTGTCGTCTGATGGGAGATGGAGGGTCAATGATGCCCTAAGTGCTTCCAGACTGGGCAGCTTCTTCCAGTCTTTTCTTTGTCTTCTCAGCCATGAGCTTTTCTTCTAAATATTCATAACCCCTATAAGACAATACGTGGGGGACAGTGTTTTGCTTCTGGGAGGCCTGTGCCTTTTTCCGTACATCTTGCAAAAGTTTAACATTAATGAAAATGATTATTACAATAAATTATAAGAAGTGATTTTGTTGTGGAAAACAACTAAAATGACAAAGTACATACCTCCCATGAGGGGTCTCTACGGGTCTGACAAAACTGAGTCCATTTCTCCTTGCTAATGCCATATTTTTCACAGACAATGTTGTCCGCACCGTCCTTGTCGACTGCAAGTGCCTATTTCCTAGTCAAGTCAGATTTAAACTGCCTCTAGCGCTCGCCGACAATCTGAAGAATTTTCTTCTTTGTCCTACTGTCAGAAGCTTCAGGGATTTGAAATTCCGCCTGACAAACAATAAATTAGGTTTTATTGTAAGTAAATAACAAATTTAGACTATTAAAGAAAATCAACGAAAAAAACTCAAATACCTGAATATCCTCTCATATCAAATCCTTCTTAGCAGTAGGGATTTCCTTCCAGGTGTCATATGTCACGTCGACCTTATCACGAGCGACAATCCCCAAATATGTTCTTAATTTTTTCTTGTGGGGACCGTCGGCCTTGCCGGTAGCAGGATCAACGTTGACCACAGGTCTTTCTGCCCCAGGTGGTCTAGTGGCCAATGATCGTAGCCGTGTCGCCTTGCGTGTCCGCTTCAACGTAAATGGAGACGCATCAGCGTCTGCAGGAGGAGGAGGAAGAGGAGGAGGAGGCGAGGCAGGTGGAGTAGCCATGGTCCTTTAAAGAGAAAAAGTTGACTTACTTAATATTATCAAAAAACACTGTATGAGTTATGTAAATGAATGTACCGAAATGAAATATTATATTAGAAAATTACGTTAGACGATGTTAATTAATTCTCCTTCATCATGTTCATTACGATTAGCATGAACGTCGTCAGCTTCTTCTTCTCTGACGTTGTTAGAAGTCATTGTGTAGACAAAGGACTAACATAAGTGTCCATGTATGAATCATCATCTTCTACATTAACACCAATTGTTTTCCCGTTTAGAACCACAGACCACCTTTCATCACAAGGGTCTTGCACATAAAATACTTGATTAGCTTGTTCTGCCATGATGAAAGGGTCATTCTGGTAAGCTAGTTTCTTTAAGTCTACCAACGTAAATCTTACATCATCAGTCCGCACACCGGTGTTGCTGTCAACCCACTTACATTTGAAAACACAAACAGTAAATTTGACATAGTTAAGCTCCCATATTTCATCAATAAAGCCAAAGTAAGGGATTGAAGCTACACAGGGATTGTCATCATGTACAGTTGCAAAGTGTTGAGATTCAGCCCTTAGGGTGACCCCGCTGTTTTGCATTGTACTTTTGTCGTCTTGTGCTTTTGTGTAAAAGGAATACTTGTTTATGTCGTATCCTTGCCAAGTTATAACATTTCTTTTAGGCCCATGAGCTAGCTTTCTTAATGTTTCAGAAGCATTTTCGTCAGCAAAGATTGTATCTTTAAACCAATCAGAGAAAGTCTTGTTATGATTTTTCAAGACCCAGTTCTTTGACATTTTTGGATTACTTTGTTTGACAAAATGTTCATGCTGAACTATGTATGGCAAAACTTCATTACTGTTATTCAATACATAAAAGTGAGCTTGTAACAAATCTTCTACACTTGGAGTGATAACATGCAGTCTTCTTGAACCCTTACCGCCCACTCTGTCGTCATGGCGAGACTCAGGAAGGCCAACAGGTTTAGCCTTTTCAATGTACTCTGAACAAAATTCAACGGCTTCTTCTGCGATGTACCTTTCAACAATAGATGCTTCTGGACGATGTAGATTCTTGGTATACCCTTTTAAGATCTTCATGTAGCGCTCAACCGGGTACATCCAGCGCAGATAAACAGGACCACAACATTTGATTTCTCTGACCAAGTGAACAATTAAGTGGACCATGATGTCAAAGAAAGCAGGAGGAAAATACATCTCCAACTGGCACAGTATAATTACAGCCTCGTTTTCCAAGTCATCAAACTTGACCGGATCAAGGACTTTGCTACATATGGCATTGAAGAAAAAGCACAGGCGAGTTATGGCTAACCTGACTTTGTTAGGCAAAATGTCTCGTATGGCCACGGCTAACAATTGTTGCATCAACACGTGACAATCATGAGACTTTAACCCCACCAGTTTAAGCTCCTTGAACTGCATAAGGCTCTTAATATTTGAAGAGTATCCTTGTGGTACTTTAACCTGGCGCAGACATTAGCACAAACTGATCTTCTCCTTTCTGGATAAAGTATGACAAGCTGAAGGCAAGTATATTTTTTTACCATCAGACCTTGGATGCAACTGCGATCGTATGCCCATGTCAGCTAGATCTTGACGGGTATTTAGACCATCTTTCGTCTTGCCCTGAATGTTAAGGAGTGTCCCAATGACACTGTCACATACATTTTTCTCTACATGCATAACATCAATACAATGTCTAACATCTAGATCAGACCAGTACGGAAGATCAAAGAAAATGGACCTTTTCTTCCATATGCAACTCTTACTTTTATCCTTCTTTTGGGTCTTTCCAAATACAGTATTAAGGTGTTCAACCCGCTGGAAGACCTGCTCACCAGTTAACGGTGTCCGCGCAGTTTCGTGCTCTTGACTTCCATTAAAAGCTTTTTTTAATCTTCTGTAAGGGTGATGAGCTTTTAGAAAACGGTGATGTCTAGTTTACACTGTTTTTCTACCATGTTTCAGTTGTATGTAGCTTGTATCTTCTTCACAGATGGGGCATGCAAGATGACCCTTAACACTGTAACCGCTGAGATTCCCATATGCTGGAAAGTCATTAATGGTACAAAATAGCATTGCACGCATTTGAAAAGTCTCCTTGCGAAACCCATCAAACACTAAAACCCCCTCATCCCACAACTTTCTCAGGTCTTCAATCAACGGACTTAGATAAACATCAATGTCATTTCCTGGTTGTCTTGGGCCTGATATCATCATAGACAACATCATGTATTTTCGTTTCATGGACAACCAAGGCGGAAAATTTTAAATTACTAGTAGAACTGGCCATGAACTGTGTTGAGTGCTTAAATTGCCATATGGATTCATTCCATCACTGGCTAGTCCAAGTCTAAGATTTCTTGCCTCTTTGCCGAAATTCGGATACAAACTATCAATCTTCCTCCACTAGGAGCAATTAGCTGGATGACGGACCATTCCATCAGATTTTCTCCCATTTGCATGCCAGGTAAGATCTTTTGCGTCGTCCTCATTAGCAAATAAACGCTTAAACCTTGGAATGATGGGAAGATACCACAACACCTTCGCTGGAGGGCCCTTCTTTGAGTTTTCATCAGAACTGCAGTCCTCATCATCCTTCACCTTGTACCGTGACGCCCCACACCTAGGGCATTTTGACATTTCTTCAAATTCATGTCTGTACAGTATGCAATTATTAGGGCAAGCATGAATCTTCTGATACTCCATACCCATTGGACACAATATCTTCTTTGCCTGATAGTAGCTTTTAGGCAATGTGTTATCCTGTGGAAGCAGATCGTGCACTATTTGAAGCAATGAAGTAAAGCTTTTGTCACTCCATCCATATCTGGCCTTGACATTAACCAGACTTAACACCGCCGACAATAGCGTCAAGGAATTATTGCACCCCGGATACAAAGGCTTCTTTGAGTCACCCTGCAATCTTTCATACACAGGGGCATGTGCTTGCTGGAAAGACTCTTGTCCAAGGTCACGAATCATATCCTCCAAGCGATCTCCCATTTCTACATCAAACGGTTCGGATTGTTGCCCACTCTGCATGTCTGTCATTTCACCATGTCATATCCACGTCGTATAATTTCTCTTAATTCCATCACACAACAGATGCTCTCGTATGTCATCCAGTATTTGTCGTCTTCCGTTCAAACAATTGATGCAAGGACAATAATATTTTCCATCTTCATCCGGTTGACCTCTTTGTGAAGCAAATTGTAAGAATTGCTCGACACCTTCCTCATATTCTGGGCTGATGCGACTTTCATTCATCCAACTTCGATCCATCTAAGTAATAAATCGGTCATACTCTCAAAGTTATTCGATGCATGAAAATCTCACTTTTTTATTAAAGGTGTGACCCTATCCCATTCAGGAAGACCGTCTTTTATGGTAGCTTCATACATCAGGGTTAATTCTATTTTGTTAAATTTGACAAAATTTTGGCAGTATTTCGCATTGGTCTCCAAGTACACGACATGAAATCGGTGAAATTAACTTCCCAATAATCAAGTATGCACTCAGAGAACAACTAGAAATGCATTACCGAAATTTCATCAAATTAAACAAAATAATTTTAACCTTAACACATGAATCTACTATAAAAATATCAGTCTCCCCAAACTGTCCAAACGGACAATTCAAGATTGAATACAATGATTAATGCAAACTGTCCGCAAGAATCATTGCATCCAATCTCAAACGGGAATCTAAGGTTCACTCATCATGAACACAATTTGTATAGCATATATCAATTGTCATTAATGGCAGTGAACACGTAATAAAAATATTCATTGGTAACAAACATTTGTACCTGTGATGATGAGCAGCACGGTCCAAAATGAAAGCAAGAATCAAAGAAATAATTGAATGAACACCTACATAAGACAATCTTGCGTATGAAAAAAAAAGAGTAAGATTAAGTATAATAAGCGCTCAGAAGATATGAGAACAATTTATTCTAAATTATATTAAATTTATTCTAGAAAGGAGAGTTCTTAAAGATATGAGACATAAAAGGAAGTGCAAACATACAATATTGGTTGCTCTTTAAACATGTCGATTTTATATCCTAGCTAGTAGAGCACCTAACTATTTTACCATTCAAAACAAAGTATCCAAACATGGAATGAGGAAGCATTGGAAACATGTACCAGCCCCTGAAATAACGCACTCAGTTTAACTCTTCATTAATAAACTCAAAATGCCAAAATGATCACCAAATACAATAGGATTTACATATGACTATCTCGCGTATGAGAAAAAAAGAGTGAGATTAAGTATAATAAGCGCTCAGAAGATATGAGAACAATATATTCTAAATTATATTAAATTTATTTTAGAAAGGAGAGATCTTAAAGATATGTGACATAAAAGGAAGTGCAAACATACAATATAGGTTGCTCTTTAAACATGTGGATTTTATATCTTAGATAGTAGAGCGCATAAATATTTTATCATTCAAAACAAAGTATCCACACACGGAAAGAGGAAGCATTGGAAACACGTACCAGCCCCCGAAATAACGCACTCAGTTTAACTCTTCTTTAAATAAACTCAAAAAGCCAAAAAGATCTCCAAATACAATAGGATTTATACAAAAATCAGATAATAATACCATAAATCCACTTCTATAAAATATAAAATAAGTTTTTTGTTAAACTTATATATATATATATATATATATATATATATATATATATATATATATATATATATATATATATATATATATATATTCATTAATGTGCGGGAAAAAAAATCAAGCTAGTAATTTGGTGTGAATTAGAAGGAATACCAGGATTCCGTTTCAGTATAGCTGCATGGAGTGGAGAGTTTCCAAAGCACAGTGGAAGCTAGCTTCTCAACAGATAGCCTGTTTAACCAAGTATGATTAATTAATTAATTAATTAATCAATTTCTGTTCGTTGGAATAACTATAAAAAATAAAATAAAAAATTGTTACAGAGCAATCGTGAGCCACGATCAAAGGCCAACCAAGTCCTTGTATACAAGACAAAAAATTAAAATAAATATTCTCATTTCCATGTACCAAAAAATTAAAATAAATAAGTAATTGGTTCTCTATATACACCGAGTAGAACCTTAGTTAAGATAGCTTTCAAAAAGAGACCTTAGAATTGAAACTTATTCCCGAAAAAGGATAACCAAAATGTTAAAAAATCTGGTTCTTCTTCATATTACAAGCAGAACACCAAAAATTGAGACAACCATATGCAGAAAAAATGACAAATTGGATGTGAACAAATTAGAATCCAAGTATTGGTGCAAATTTATAAATTAATTATTAAAATGAATTCTTTTAAAACATATTCTTAATCTGAGGTTATTTTTACTACATTAGCATAAAAATCACAACCCAATAAGGTTTAATAGAATTGATAAATCCTCTCAAAAAACACAGTAGATAAATAGAAATTTTTTAAGCGTATTAGTAGGAGTTTGATCCCTGACAATGTGAATACAAAAAATTAGTCTCTAATTATTGGTTGGTCAAAACATATTCTTGGTGAGAGAAAAAAAACATAAAAATGATTAAATAAACTAACAATTTATGTGTTGCATAATTTATTTCTCCCCCTAGTTGATGTTAGCACCATGGTTTAATAAGAAAAAAAAGAAGTGCGGATAAAAAGGACTCGAATTGATACATACCAGTAGGATGACAAAAAATGAGGGACGTAAGACCAATATTGATAAGTAGAAACTCATTTTTTATCAGCCTGCACAAATTAGATATTCTTTTGCATTGGTAAAATATCAAAAGGAAACTTATTTATATAAATTGTATGGTTAGCTAAAAAAGTAAACACAATATTGTAATTTAAACATAAAATCCAACAATTAAGATTTAATTATCATCTACAGTTCTGAGGAAGCAAATCTACGAGTAGCACTAGAACTGACCCTCTCCTCCAACAGTTGTAGACATTTTTTCAAGCAACACAACCACACAATAATAACAACATCAGAAATGAGAAAAAAAAACAGAACATGAGAACTGAGAAGTCAGAACATAAAAAAACATAACACAACATCAATTTTTTTATATCAAATTTCAAAAACAGGGGAGAAATCAAATTTCAAAATACATAACAGATAAAATGCAGAGAAATCGAGCGCAAAAAGAGAAAATCACGGAGAGTACTTCGCCGGAAAACGCACAAACAATGGTTACCTCGTCGGAAAAGGGAGAGAGAAGTGAGACCGCCTCGGACAGTGCCGGAAAAGGGAGAGAGAAGACTGAAGAGTGAAGAGAGAACTCGGACCGTGCCGAAAAACGAAGTAGGAAGCGCCGTCCTCCGGTCGTCACCTTTGTCGTGCCTCCGGCGTGATAAAGGGAGTGGCGTTGTTGAAGAGGGAAGTCGCGTGAAAGAACGGAGAGACCGAAGAGGGAATAACGTGTTCCCTATCCTTTCAGGATTTTTTTAATTTTAAAAATTCAGAAAAAGTTTCACGCCCTTTTGAACGGAGAGACTGAAATATGGATCTGGAAGTTTCACGCCCTTTTGCCACTAAACTATAGAATTACATTACTTCTATACAATTAATTAATTAATATAATAATAATAAGTTGGCTTTTATCAATTCTCTTTATATAATTTATGATTATTATACTAAAAAGTGAGTGAGTGATTTATTTTTCACACAAATTCTTATATGAGAGAAGGTAAATGTATTATATACTGAAATAGTATTTTAGATAAAGCCATTAATGGCCATTAATGTAAAAGAAGGAAATGTGTGGATAATAATATATAAGAAAAGAAAATATGATTTGATTTTTTTAATTGAATAATTTTTTAACAATTATTTTTTTATTAAACTACGTAACTCCTTTTATATTAAGGATACTTTTTTTTCTTCAAAAATTATTATTGAAATTTAATTGAAATATAATTTAAATATGTAGTATTGAATTTTAAGTTTTAAATATCGACTTCCTATATTAAATTCACAAAGGTAATGATTATGCACCCAAAAAAACATAAACATAATGATTATGTATCTTATTTTGAATAATTCTATCTCTTTTATTTAATTCTTTATGATAAATAGAATGCTAATTATTTCAAAAAATCCCCAAGTTGTAATGTGAGGAGCATGCTTGTTGTGCACCCCTTAACAGTAGCAAATCCCCAAGTTGTAGTTTCCTTAGATTTTTTATTTATTTATATATAAATTTAGTATACAATTAATTTTGAGAATGCTTTGTAAATAAAGTAAAACATTAACATGTTGACGTTTTTAATAAACGAATATTATATATATTAAATTAATATCCATCATATATATACTCGTTATAAAAATAATTCTAAACATTTCATACCAAAAAGAATATTATAATTTCGAACATTTAGTATAAAATCATTATTTAATAAATAGTTAATAACAAATGTGTTTATACATATATAGATAGTATAAATTATTTTTACACTATAATAAATATTAATTGTTATTTATAGTAAGCTTAGCGTGACAATTTTTCTATACGTGCATAGAAAATTGTTTGATTATAGAGAATTTTTTCATATTATTAAATTGATGTAAAAATTTATGTTGTAATATTATTTCTCGACACTGTCTTCCTTGACGCATCACATAAGTCATAAGGCAATGCGTTGTCAAGTGTATTCGAAATAAGTCTTGACATACTATTTTAGTTAATTTTTAAATTTTTCTTTCATCAGCTAAAAAAATATTTTAAAACATTTACTTTTAACTTTTTTTAATTTAATTACTCTTTTAAAAATTCATCACTATTTAAATATAATTCTTTTTCTTTGTTTCTTCTTTCCTAAATGATTTTTTTATTATATTTATTAACAAAAAATTCACATAATTAACAAATGTGGTTAAAAATAATAATAAAATGACAAATGTAATAAAAATAAATTACATGTGGATTATAATTAACTCTAAATTTAAAGACTTAAAACATAATTTTCGTGTCTCATGAAAATATTTTTATTTTTGTTCTGAAAATTTTGTTTAGAAATAATGAAAATATCATTTTTTTAAATCCTACAAATATATGAGATAACTATAATTATTTAAATTAAACCACTGTAACATATATTTTCAATAAATCAAATTAATATATACAAATATTTTAATTTATTTTTAATTTAAAGATAATACGATAACATAAATATAGTAGGATTTCATAGAATTTTTAAACAATATTCTTCATTTACCTTTTTATGAAGATTTTTTTTTATTTTTATAATAATTAAATCAAAATATATTAGTAATAAATTTTAATTTTTTTACGATATAATTGATTTTACCAACATTCTATAAAAATTCTATAAAAGTTAAACTCTATTATCAAAAATAGTTTTTTTTCAAATTAACTAATATCAAATAATTTATATAAATGTGTGTGATATTTAAATGATAATCATGAAATAATAAAATTAAAATTACGAAATTCATTTTAAAAATTTAGTTTAATTTTTAAATGTTTACCTTTTGAATTTATTATTGTTTATTAACTATTATTTTTAATTAAAATATAATTAATAACGTAATATATGTTTTTTTTAAATATATAAATAATTAAAAAAAAGTTTATATTAACATCGGTTTTTTCAAAAACCGATGTTAACATCATTAGTTAACATCGGTTTTTGAAAAACCGATGTTAAACATCGGTTTTCCAAAAATCGATGTTAACGTGTATGCATTAACATCGTTTTTTTGAAGAAACCGATGTTAACGTATGATATGTTAACATCGGTTTTTTGGAAAACCGATGTTAAGAATAATACTTTATTTACAAATATGCCACCGCGTTTAACTTAACATCGATTTTGTCCAAAACCGATGTTAATAAACCGATGTTAAAACTGTTTTTTGTAGTAGTGGGGGGAAGTCTCATCCTCTATATCTGGGCTACATAGTGACTTGTTTTTTGAGAGAATATCATCTTTTGACTCGGTGAGGTGGAGAGACCTAGTTGATGTTTGTGGTGAGAATTTAGAAGAGGGGTAGTTTGATAGTAATGTGGAGTGGAAGTTCGAGAATGAGTTAAGAATTAATTTTTGGCATCACAAATGGTGTGGGAATGAGAAGCTATCTTCAAAATACAATAAACTCTATAACAACTCTCTCCAAAAGGATGCAAAGCTACGGGAGGTTGGAGAGTGGAGTGGTGAGAGGTGGGTTTGGCGTTTGGCTTGGAGGAGACCTTGGTTTTAGTGGAAGATACCTTTGGTGGAGAACTTTAAGGAGGAAGTGGAGAGGGTGGTGCTGGTGAAGGGCTCTTATGATGTTATATCTTGGAAAACTTGTTCAACAAGTCTTTACTCGGTTAGATGTGTCTATTTTTGTCTTCTTCCACCTACAAGTCTGGATGAAAATCTTTTCTTAAGCAAATTTGGAAACTTTTTGTCCCAAGATTGATTGTGATTTTCCTTTAGAGACTTGGCTTAAATAAGTTGCCAACAAAGGATAATCTTCTTCACCAGGGAATACATCACTTTATTAATTCTCCACACTGTCCCTTTTGTAATAACATGAAGAGACTTTGGAGCATTTGTTTTTTACTTGTAATTTTGCACATAGAGTTTGGAATGGGTGTAACACAGTCATGCCAAGTCATGCCAACTCATTCGACATTTTCATGGATTTCAATGCACTTGGTTTAATGCTAAAAAGAACACTATTTGGTTGTCTGAATGGTGTGTCGTGGTATGGTCATTGTGGAGCCATAGAAACAAAACCATCTTTCAACAATTTCAGCTGGATTTTGATATTGTGATGGAGGAAGTCATTTATAAATCATGGACATGGCCTGAGGCAAAACATGTTCTCAAGGTATCAATGGCAATCAAATGTTCTAGCTTGCATTCATTGCCTTTAATTAATAGTAGAGGTTGCAGATAGTCATATGGAGTACTTTCATAAAGTGATAATACTTGTCTAATTAGATACAACTCTATAAAGGGGTTGGTTCTACTATAGGGGTCATATTTTGTTCTCTTTAATTTGTATTGGAGATTGTAATCACATAGATACCACTTGTACCTTTAGTATTAATGAAAATACTTTTTGCTGACAAAAAAAATATTATGATAACTTTTTTTCTTTTTAATATGTCTCTAATCTCTTAAGTGCTTTTAGCATTTTCTTTAATTATGATTATATTTTTATTTCAATAAGTTGAATAAAAAGGACCAATATCATAGGTTGATACTAATTACCAATTTACCATAGCAAAACTCTATTTTTAATTGAATAATAACAACCAAAACATCCAAATACTACATACAAATTTTGTCATGTTCAATGTCACATGCACTCTATTGCAATATGGCTATCATGACTCATGAGTACAACTACTCACATGATCATCAGCCACCCAACAACTTAAAACTAATTAAGCCCAAGTGACTTATAATTTATTGTTTTTAATTTCCTATGCCATTGTTGTATTGCAGATGGCAAGTTCTTTTTTTTATGTTCATACATTTGTTTTATTTTGTTTAATTCCCTACTTTAGATTTTCCTAGACTAAACGTTATTTAACATGGGTTTTGTATGTGGGTTAAATCTGCCGTTTCATTTGAAAACTAAAAAGCCCTGAGAAGACGGTGATTCACCAAAAAGCAGGTTTTGATTTGCTACTTACAAATAAATCCCCTTGATGTCATTACGTGTACCTCTTGTTTCCTCTCATGGTCAAATAGATAAGTACGAATATGAATGCAATGGCTATCATAGTCAGATTCTATGAGAATACGGTTCTGTTTGAATAAACGTTTCTATAATTAAATATTTATAAAAAAAAAGTAAAATGAATTTAGTTTTTCTTATAAATTAAAATTACCTTATACATCCAATTTTTTTAAAAAATTAAATGAGAGGACTTTTATAAAAATTTAAGTGAATAAATTAATTTTAACTGATGGGAGAAATAACTCGATTTATTTTAATTTCTTTTTTTAAGTGATTATAGAAAAAATATCTACATATTAATATTAAACATATTGTACCTTGCTTCCTTTGATCGACTTAGTTACCAAAAATTGAACTGTATGTATGTATGCAGACTGCAGTGAACTTTAAAATCTGATTAGTCACTTCATAGATGGGCAATTTTCCTTGTTTGGGATTCTTTTAGAAAGAATTTCCCAAACTAGGGCTCTTCTGAAAGTATTTCCCAGGGGGTGTCCTTTTTCACGTAACTGGCCATGCATGGCGCCAGTTCTGATGGCGCCTTCAAGCTGGACGAGGCACGTGGCCACGGAAACGCCATTGTCAGCAGCGTTTTCGCTTTTGCTGAGCTGTCTATGGAAGCGCCAGCAGTAGTGGCGACTAGGCCCTAGGTCCTTTGGAAGCGCCAGCAGCAGTGGCGACTGCTGTGCAGACCCTAGGTCCTTGTTGCAGTTGCAGAGGCTTGCAGGGAAGCGCCAGTCATCACAGCGTTTTCACTTTTGATGCTTGGAAGCGCCATTGGTACTTGCGATTTGCATGGAAACGCCAATGGTGATGGCGTTTGAAGGTGTTTAAATACCTTCGTTTCTCAAAGGCTTCTACATTTGTTCTGAGCTTTCCTTTTTAATATCCTACTTTCGTTTTCGTAGCTTAAGCATTTTGAATATCTTGTGGTATGAAAATTTCTATGGGATGAAGCAATTTTTTTAAAAAAAAAATTATATTAGCTTTTATATTTTTTCTTCAGCGCTTTCCCTTTGAATTTTGTTCTCGTTTTTGTAGCTTTGGTATTTTGGTGGCTTTAGAAATTTATGTTGTATGAAGCATTTTATTTTTAAAAAATTATATTAGGTTTTATGTTTAAAAGGCTTGTTAGTGTGTGTTTAAATTTAAAAAATAAACAGAAAAATTGTGTAACGATATTTATTTGAAGAAAATATTTGGAATATGAAATTTGTATTATTTTTTTAATTAAATTAGGTTGGTGTTGATGGACGTATGAAGTTTGAATAAAAAAAATTATAGATGATATTTATTTGAAGCAAGTATTTGAAGTAAGTATTTGTAGTATATTTTTAAATAAATTAGGTTGGTTTGTTGGTGAGTTAAAAATGTAGAAACGTTGAATTTGAAAGTGTTATTTGATGCTTTATTTTTCCTCGTACTACAAGTATTTTATTATATTTGTAGTAATTTTGTAATTACCTTTTTCCATTTTAAAGTTATTAATGGTTAAAATTAATTATTTATACTACTAACTTTGTTAATGAATTATTAAATTTTCTGTTAAAAATGACTATGTTGAAATTGTTCATTTTTTATAAGTTTGTCCCATAAAATTAATTTGAAGTTAATTAAATATTTTTAAAAGAAAAATTGAATGTGAAGTTCCAATAAAGAGATCTTTTGTGATTAAATTTTATTAGTTTTGGTTAAAAAATTAAGTTTTATAAAATCGTTTGTGTTATTTAAGTGTGTTGATGTGAAATTTATTTAAAGTTAATAATTTTAATTACATCTTGATTAGTTTAAAATTACTACATTGAAATTGTTAATTTTTTTAAAGTGTCTTAATGTGAAATTGATTTTAAGTTAATTTATTTTTAAAATTGTTTTATTTTGAAGTTTCAGTAATGATTTTTTGTGATACCCATTTTGTAATTTATTTGATGTGTTCAAATATTATTTTTGTAGGTACACAATGAATTCGGTTATAACAGTGTTGTATTTCAATGGAAGGGTATATGAAGACAATGATGGTGTAATATTTGAAGGCAGTAAAAAAGCGATTCAGATTAAACGTGGAATTAGTTTCAATGCTTTGAAGAAAAAAATTGGAGATAAGGTAAAGTTACAAAATAATGAAATTATTTCTGCTATTAGCTGTAGATTTTTAGTGTCAGGAAAATATATTGCCTTGCAAATTTGTGACGACGAAGACATTGAAACAATGTTGGAAAGTTTTAAACAACAAGACCAAATGTCAGTTCTGGAATTGTACATAGAAAAGGATGTGGCTGGTGGTTCAATGTTTCATTCTGCCAATTCGCTTACATCATGTGGAAATTACTTATCTAATGATGAGACACAACCGGCAACAAATATGAGTAATTTACATATTGACGAAGACGATGATGATGATGATGATTATCTTGTGTCTAACTCATACGTTGAAGAGTCTTTAGACGAAGATGACAGTGTTGACGGTATATCTGACACAGACGATGAAGTCACCAACATTCCTCAACCAGTAAGAATTGTTCACCCAGCAGAAGGTATAATGTGTTGTATAAAAAAATTAGACAATACATTTATTATTTGATGACAATTGTATTCAATGCTAAATAAGTATTATTTGGTTTTTTTATTTTGAACTGTTAGGTGCACAACGAATTGAAAATCCATTTTGGAATGATGCCTCACATTATAACAATATCAACTGGACTTATCCTGATGAGGAGGACATTTGCGGTTTGGAGATGCCGTCAACCTTTAATGTTGGTCAAGTATTATATGTTGGCATGGAATTTGATAGTAAAGATGCGGTAAAAAATGCAGTCAAACAATATGTTATGAAGGTGCATCAAAGCTTCAAAGTTGTTGAAAGCAAAACGAACAAGTATGTGGTTTGTTGTGTGAATAAAAATGCAGAGTATCCCTGCCCTTTCTATATGAGGGCAATTATATCTAAAAAAACAGATACGTGGAAAGTCACACAATGGGGTGGACCACACACATGTCTGAATATGACCATGACACAAGATCACGAGAAACTTGATTCAGATTTAATTGCCACTTGTGTAGTAGGTACGTATTTTATGTTCATATTATGTTCATTTTTTAAATTATCATTTAAATTTTGTTATGTTATTGATAGGCATGATCAGAGAAGATCCATCAATAAAAATTTCTTTGATTCAAGAGAGGATTAACAGTGAATTTGCGTACAAGGTGTCGTACAAAAAAGCTTGGTTGGCGAAACAGAAAGCCATTGCAATTGAATATGGCGATTGGGATGAGTCATATGCGAAACTTTCGTCGTGGCTAACACACATGCAAAATCATTCTCCTGGATCATATTTTCAAGTACTACATGACGATTTTATCGTTGGGAATACGGTTAGTCGCGAACACCGTCAGTTTCATAGAGTTTTTTGGACTTTTGGGCAATGTAAAGAAGCTTTCAAGTACTGTAAGCCAATCATACAAGTTGACGGCACACATTTGTACGGCAAATACCGGGGGACCCTCTTAATGGCCACATCACAAGATGGAAATGGTGGCGTCCTTCCTCTAGCATTCGCGGTGGTTGAAGGTGAGACGTTGACAGCGTGGTCATGGTTTTTGGCACACTTGCGTGAACACGTCACTGATAAGAATGGTATTTGTCTCATATCTGATCGACACGCGAGTATCAAGTCCGCTGTCGCTAACGAAGCACTTGGTTGGCAACCTCCCCACGGTTATCATGTCTATTGCGTGCGACACATAGCAAGCAACTTCAATCGAAAATTCAATAACGTCAAACAAAAAGAAATGTTGAAGAAGTTGGGTAAAATTTCATATTTGATGGCCACGTTTATTTTACTTTCATTTATACTTTAAATTGTTATTCATAACTAATTTTATGCAGCCTACACTCCTTGCAAGCACATTTTTGATCAAAATTTAGAAAAAATTTCGTGAACTGAGTCCAGCCATAGCAACATGGATTGATCGCATCTCAAAAGAAAAATGGACGATGGCTTACGATAGAGAAGGACGTCGATATGGCCACATGACAACGAACCTCTCAGAATGTATCAATAAGGTTTTAAAGGATTGTCGCAACATTCCCATAACAGCATTGGTGAAATCAACGTACAGTAGGTGTCGAAAGTACTTTGTTGAGTGTGGCCGCCAAGCCCAAAGACAGTTAAATGAAGGCCAAGTATATTGTTCAAAGCTTGTTAAAGAACTGAGGAAAAATCAAGAACAAGCTTGTACGCACATCGTTCACGTGTATGATATCCACTCCACAAGGTTTGAAGTAGAGGAGAGCTTCAACCCTATAATGCAACGTGGCGGACAAAAGTGGGCAGTAAACTTGAATGGTCGTCATTGTCAATGCGGAAGGTATTCTGCGCTTCACTATCCATGTTCACACATTATTGCAGCTTGTGGTTACGTGAGCATGAACTACTACCAATATATAGATGTTGTTTATACAAACGAGCACATCTTAAAAGCTTACTCCGCACAATGGTGGCCTCTTGGGAATGAAGCGGCTATTCCTCCTTCTGATGACGCATGGACACTTATCCCTGACCCAACTACAATTCGTGCGAAAGGTCGCCCAAAATCAACAAGGATAAGAAATGAGATGGATTGGGTCGAACCATCTGAGCACCGAACAAAATGCAGTAGATGTGGAGCCGAAGGGCATAACAGGCGTCGTTGTCCAATGCAATCTGAGCGTGAGAGTTGTTCAAATCCTTGATTTATGTATGTTAGTCGAGTGACTTGTATTTGTTTCCGTTTTGTTCAATGTATTGAATTTCTGGGGTTCAATGAATTCAGTAGTTAAAAACATTTTGCCTTTTGTACATGACTTATTTGTGGGGTTCAATGAATTCGTTAGTTAAAACCATAAACATAAACCCTAAACCTAAACCACTAATTTTGACCCTCAACCCCTAAACCTAAACCTTAACCACTAACCATAAACCCTAACCCCTAACACTTAACCTCAACCACTACCCCTAAACCCTAATCACCAACCATAAACCCTAACCCCTAACACTTAACCTCAACCACTACCCCCTACAATTAGTAGCTTCAAATCAATAAAAGATGAGAAAGCTAAAATTAGTAGCTAAAATTACTTATTTTGATTTATGTACTTTAATTTTTTTTTATGATTTTATTTATTATTTTAGTTTGATGCGCGACATAAATATAGTCATTATGATTACTTAACCATAACCCTAACCCTAACTCATATCCCTACACCTAACTTATAACCCTATACCCTAACTCATACACCCTACCCATAACCTAAGTCATAAACCTTGACTAATAAACCCTAACCCCTAACTCATAGCCATACACCTAACTCATTACCCTAAACCCTAATTCATAAACCCTACCCATAAAAATAAACCACTAACCCTAAACCCCATCCACTAACCCTACCTCATAAACTCTACCCCTAACCCTTAACCCCTAAAACTAACCCATAACCCTAAACCCCATCCACTAACCTTAAAAATAACTCACTAACCCTAAACCCCATCCACTAACCCTACCTCACAAACTCTACCCCTAACCCTTAACCCCTAAAACTAACCCATAACCCTAAACCCCATCCACTAACCCTAAAAATAACTCACTAACCCTAAACCCCATCCACTAACCCTAAATAATAACACTAACCCATAACCCCTACAACTAACTCATAAACCCTACGTCCTAAAATTAACTCATAAACTCTAACCCTAAATAATAAACCATAACCATAACTCATAAACCTAACCGTAACTCATAAACCTAAGTAATAAACCCTAAACTTAACTCATAAACCTAACCCCTAACACTTAACCTGAACCACTACCCCTAAAATTAGTAGCTTCAAATCAATAAAAGATGAGAAAGCTAAAATTAGTAGCTAAAATTACTTATTTTGATTTATCTACTTTAATTTTTCTTTATGATTTTATTTATTATTTTAGTTTGATGCGCGACATAAAAATAGTCATTATGATTACTTAACCATAACCCTAACCCTAACTCATATCACTACACCTAACTCATAACCCTATACCCTAACTCATGCACCCTACCCATAAAAATAAACCACTAACCCTAAACCCCATCCACTAACCCTAAAAATCAACCACTAACCCAAAACACTAACCCCTCACCCTAAAAATAACTAATTAACCCTAAACATAAACCACTAACCCTAAACCCCATCCACTAACCCTAAAAATAAACCACTAACCCTAAACCCCATCCACTAACCCTAAAAATAAACCACTAACCCTAAAAATAACTAATTAACCCTAAAAATAAACCACTAACCCTAATCCAAACACCTAAACCCTATCCCTTAACAATAGGAAACAACCCTATCCCTTCAACCCTAGCCCTACCCCTAAATCATAACCCCCCCACAAATCCACACCCATAAGCTCTAACCCTAAACCCAAAACTCACAAACCCTATCTTGGTCTCCGATTTCTCTTATTTTCCCTGTTGTTAGGTAGGTCTTATAGTCATTCCATTTTTTCCTTCATCCTTTTGGTCTTCTTGTGAAGTTCAGTCTTAGTATTTAAAAGGCAATAACAACTTACTTCGACTGACGAGGGATGTTGTACACTCCACTTGTGATGTCGCGTCTAAGAAGTGTTCCTTTAGCCTGGGATTTAGGGGTGGGAAAAATTATGGTCTTCGTGATAAGTGTAATTGAATTGACTATGAGGTAGTGGAAGCAAGTTGTGGAGGAATAAGAGTATTTTCTCAAGATATTGTGAGAAAAGACATTGTTGTCCTGAAAAATGTTAGGAAAAAGACATTTGTAGCGTACTTGGTGCCCCTCAAGAATTTAAAGCATGGGTAATTTTTTCTTAGTTAACTAAAATGGACAAAAATATCTTTGTACTCCAAAAGGTCATTTCTGCTTTCCATTGTTTGGTATCGCAAGTGTATATATCACCAAATACAAACCCTAAACCCATAAAACCCTAAAACAAACCCTAAACCATTAATCTACTAACCTCTAAAAACCATAATCCAAACCCTAAACCCCATAAAACCCTAATACAAACCCTAAACCTTAATCCACGAAACTCTAAACATAACCCATAAAACCCTAAACCCACAAACCCAAACCTTAATCCACAAAACTCTAAACTAACACATAAACCCTTAATCCAAACCCTAAACCCTTAAACCACTAAACTCTAACTAACCCATACACAATCAAACCCTAAACCTTAACCAAACCTCAAAAAAAAACCTTAATCCAACCTAACCTAAACCCTTAAACCACAAACTCTAAACCTAACCCATACACCCCTAATTCAACCCTAAACCCTTAACCACTAACCTCTAAACCTACCCATAAACCCTTAATCCAAACCCTAACCATAAACCCTTAACCAATAACCCTTAACCACTAAACTCTAAACCTAACACATACACCCCTAATTCAAACCCTAACCCCTTAACCACTAACCTCTAAACCTAACCCATAAACCCTTAATCCAAACCCTAACCCATAAACCCTTAATCCAAACCCTAACCTTAAACCACTAACCTAAACCTAACCATACACCCCTAATTCAAACCCTAACCCCTTAAACCACTAACCTCTAAACCTAACCCATAAACCCTTAATCCAAACCCTAACCCCATAAACCCTTAATCCAAACCCTTAAACCCTTAAAACCACTAAACCTCTAAACATAACCCAAACCTAAACCCCCTAATCCCCAAACCCTAACCCTTAAACCACTAACTCTAAACTAACCCATAAACCCTTAAACCCACTAACCTCTAAACCTAACCCCATCCTCCAAACCCCTTAAACCCCATAAAACCACTAACCTCTAACTCCTTACCATAGCCCTAACCGTAACCCTAATCCAATTTATTTTTCCTTTGTCTACTTTATTTTTAGTTGTAAACTTGGTTAATTATTATAGTTTGATGCGCCACATAACTCTATACATTAGTAAGGCATTAGTAAGGCATAATAAATGAGATGCGATAGATTAATTGTCAAAATCAAATGTCTAACAAACAACAACAAAATTACACAGATACATCAAAATCAGTCATTATGGTGTCCGTGATGTCGTGAAGATGTGCCACATGGTCGATCCCATCTTCGCGCTTGACGATCAGGATTCTTCTGCCGCCCGCGTTGTCTCCCCGCTTCTGCTTGCTCAGCCTCTGCAGAAAATCCTGACGCAATCAACACCTAATAAGTCGCCCATATCAGGTATTGCTCCGGGTACATTCCATTGTGGAGCAAATGGGGCGTTGGGTGTTGCAATGGGGGCATCGTGCTGCTGTGAAGGAGTCATAGTGGGCCATGAAAAATGAGGCTGTGTTTCCGCAACACCACCGAACGAATGTGAGGTCTCAGAAGTATCAGTATGATGACCTGCAAAAGGATACTGATACATCTGTGAAGGATATTCGGAAAATGTTGTTGGCGTGTAATACATTCCGTGTTGACGCTCCATCATTTGTTGGGAATATTGTTTCGCTTGAACAGGCTCCCTTCGTCTGCCTATGCCCCGAGTTTCAACACTTGACTGAAGAATGGGAAACTCTTGGGCTGGGAATTCACGCTCTGATGCTGGACCATGTGACACTGGTTCAGTGATTCTCTCTTGCTCTTCAGATATAATTGCTAACTTATCCACGTAAGGCACAAGATCATCGACCGTCCACGTGTTCCTCCCTTGTGGTGACACCATATATTGTAAAGTCTCCACAACTTCACCCTGCAATTAGTAGCGTCAACAAATTAATGCTCATGCTTAAGAAATTAATTAGAAGTTAAACATTGAAAAATAGATAAATACCAATGCAGCTGTGTTTGCATTGTTTGGGTCGACAAACATCTTTGTTTTACGCCTATACCACACCATGTAGTCCGAGTTATAACCCAGTAGGCCCTCCTGTCGAGGATAAACGTCGACCCTAAACTCTGCTCGATTGTTCCACTGACCAATGATTGGGGCCAACAGGTGGAACCAATTCTCATCTTGTTTGCCTTTGAGCGTTATGCCATGGAGATTTTGCATTGCGAAGGACACCCGGAATGGGTTGTTGCAATCCAAATTGTCGTAAAACTCTATCGGGTTGGTGCCACTCAACAACATGGAAACAAATCAGTGGCACCACCGCAAACCAGGCTACTCCTCCAACCACACAAATTGGAGGCAACGCTGCCATCACAGTTGCTGTGTATGGCTCCCAGACAAACTGCATATAACATACACTTGTCAATTTTCAGTCAAACATAACATATTAAAATTCCATTTAAGCATTACATTACGATGTTCTTACCTCATGTCGTTTCATCAATCCAATTTGCGACGGAAAAGTCTAAGATCATCATTGCCAATATGCTGATTTCCACGTCGCAACCACCTACAATAAAAATGAAATCATCATTGTCAACACGTTCCATCATTAAATATTTTATCATTCAAACCTAATTTTTTAAACGACAAACCTGTGTCCGAGTGGTTTATTTTCTATGATGAGAGGCGTCCTCTTTGGAGCTAAGGTCGTGCATCGTTCCCATGCCCACATTTGGATTAAGATGCACATACCTCCGATTGATTTAACTTTGTAATCGGTGGCGCTGCACATCTCTCTATATAAATACGCAAGCCACGGCAGGTCCCCACGCATACGTGCTGCATTGTTCAAAGTCACGTAGAAATTGTAGGTACCTTAAGGAAACTCTGCTACTACTTTTGTTAACAAAGAGGACACCTCCTATGAATCGAAGGATCCACGCACGGGTAAACCTTTGTAATTGCTCAACGTTACCCTCATCAATATTTATGTGAGAAAAATGGTGAGCCAACCAACTTAATTTGACGACATTGCCTTCAATTTCCCCTTCCTGTGGTCTGACTCCTAATAATTCTTCACACAAGTCGGCCCAAACAAGATTAGTTGAACCAATTAATGGTGCTCCGTCACTACGCAGACCTAGTAAAACTGACACATCTTGGAGAGTAATGGTAGCCTCTCCGCATCTCAGGTGAAACGTGTGGGTTTCGGGCCTCCATCTTTCAATGAACGCACTAATTAAGGCCACATTTATCTTTAGGTATCCCATCCTCATGATCCAATAAAACCCACATTGCCGAAGCAAAGGAACAATTTCCTCCGGTATTTGTTCTTCACCTTGATACGTCGGGACTGCTCGCCTGATGTGTAGTTTTCTGTCTGGTTCCCTATTCCAAGCATGTTCTGAAACATGCTTGGATTGCATCCACAACACGTCACTATCAATTGGACCAGACCTAGTTTGTATACTTGATGAGCATGACGACGAAGAAGCCATTGAGCCTACAAAATAAAATATAATACAATTAATTGACAATAAAATTTATACATTAATTATACATACACAAATTAAGTATATTTACACAAAATTAATTAAAATAAATAAGAAATTATATTTTTTAAATTTCAATAACAAAATATATTATACAAATAACCTAATTCATATATATTCTATAAATAAATTAAATTACAAACAAACATAAATTTAAATATATAAATTAATGACTACAAATAATTACGCGTTAAATAATTTAACATACAAAATCAATAATTTAAAATACGTAAAACTATTTTAATTTAAACATAACATATGAAACTGATAATAATAACTAAAAGTAACGTAATATAAAAAATTTAATTCTAACCTAATTTAAAATTACTAATTTACACTACATATAATTATTCTTAATCTATCATAACAAATATATACAAAATTAATGACTTCAAATAATTATGAGAAAAATAATTTAACATACAACATCACTAATTTAAAATACCTAAAATTATTCTAATTTAAACATAACAAATGAAACTAATAATAATTAAAATTAAAATTAACATAATATAAAAAATTTAATTCAAACCTATTTTTTAATTAATAATTTACAATACATAAAATTATTTCTAATCTATCATTAAATATTTAAACTAAATATAATCTACCATATAAAAAATTTAAACTAAAGCTAATCTAAACTTAATACGTTATGGTACCTAAAATTATTCCTAATCTAAAATTATTAAATTATGATACCTAAACCTATATAAAAAATTTCAACTAAACTTAATCTACCATATAAAATTATTCCTAATTTATCATATAAAAAATTATTCCTAATTTATCATATAAAAAATTTAAACTAAATCTATTATATCCTATAACATTAAGAATTCAAACTAAATTATACATAATTATTATCTTACACTACCTAAACTATACAAAATTATTATTATTATCTTACACTACCTACCTAAACTATACAAAATTATTATCTTATACTACCTAAACTATACAAAATTATTATTATTATCTTACACTACCTACCTAAATTATACAAAATTATTATCATCTTACACTATTTAAACTATACAAAATTATTATCTTATACTACCTAAACAATACAAAATTATTATTTTTATCTTACACTACCTACCTAAATTATACAAAATTATTATCATCTTACACTATCTACCTAAATTATACAAAATTATTATCTTACACTACCTAAATTATACAAAATTATTATCTTATACTACCTAAAACCATTATATTATCAGAATATAAACATCAATATAAATAAAAATATACAAAAGATTCAATATATAACTTACAATATTTTTAGAAAAATGGAGGAACACAAGCAAACAGCACCAACCAAGCAAGAAAAACACCAACCAAGGACTCTCTCTTCACACAATATCACTCTGCAAACTCAAAAACGCAGGCTACAATTTGAAGGCCAAACGGATTTTATAGAAGAAGAACGACGCGCCAATGGAAGCAGCGCCTTCAGGAGGCAGGAAACGCCAATGGCAATGGCGTTTCCCTGCACCTATGGCTAGCCCTGCACTGCTGCTACTGCTACTGCCTGACGGTGCTGTTGCTGCCTGACCCTGCTGCAGTCAAAGCGCTAATGGGAATGGCGACTTGCAACGTGAAATCGCCAACCATGTCTGCGCTTTCGTCCAGAGCTTGCCACTTGTCGCACATGCATGAAGTCGCCACTTCAACTGGCGCTTCCCATGTAGGGTACGTGCAAAAAAAGCACCCCCTGGGAAATATCTCCAGAAGAGCCCTATTTTGGGAATTTGTTTCTAAAAGCACCCTAAACAGGGAAAATTGCCTCATAGATGTAGGAAAAAAAGTATATGCTAGATAACTAGCTAGGTAACTTGTTTTATATATAATTTCTTGCAGACTAACAAACAGAAATAATCCTGACTAGCACGACAGATGTGTCTCCACTGCATGAATGATTTGACTGTTTTTGCATTTTTATAGGAAATAATATAAATTATATAATATATATCCAATTTATTAAGGTTAATATTATTAAAGAAATTAATATTTATGTGATGAGGATATTGTTTATAAAAATCTAAACTATATTTTTTGGTCAATAAGAACAAAATAATAAGATGAAAACATTTCGGATGTAAATTTGTATATTAAAAAACATGTTTTTTTACTCTATTGATCCATAATTTTTTTTTTTAATTTAGAAAATAAAATTAAAACCAAAAATTAAAATACTTAAAAAGACTAAAATATTATTTAATCTTATCAAAATATGTAACTATTTTAAATAAAAAAATGTATAAGTGATAATTGTGAATAAACATAATAACAAAATAAGGCGGAGACATGTATAACATTCACACTCCCATCCCCACTTAATATATAAAATTAACCAAAAATAACTAA